>NC_091333.1:24095051-24130051 GCF_038502225.1 Cherax quadricarinatus | reverse complement strand
CTTACCCAGCGCTGTTTTTCTGACAACACTGATCTCAGCCTTCCAGTGTTCTAACAACACTGATCTCACCTCTCCAGTTGTTGTGGTGAGCGCACGCGCCCTGGTGTCACAACACTGCCTGGCCATGGTCTCGAGTCCTTCCTTTTAGCTTACTCTCTCATTCTAACCATTGCCAAAATTTCAAATTTGCGGTTCAACATTCTATACTGGTAAGACGTCATCGATCTAATGGAATGCCGATAGGACGAGGCATTCCTAAGTCATTGAATGGAAATTGGAAAAAAAAATGGAATTTATGTAGCCCAATAAGAAGGCAAACCTTCCTACTGGAAAACAAGTCAGGTATGAAAATTTGAAGTCGATCTGAAGAGTCATTCCTTAGTTATCGAGCAGATTTCAATAATTCCAACATTTGTAAAGTATTTAGAACTATGACGATTTAACTCACAAATAAATTAAACTAAAGGGATATTGTCCCGACCTTGAGGTGCACTCCCGCTAGGTACACTGTACCGACCATGAGGTGAACTCCCCGCTAGGTACACTGTCACGACCTTGAGGTGCACTCCCGCTAGGTACACTGTACCGACCTTGAGGTGCACTCCCCGCTAGGTACACTGTCACGACCTTGAGGTGCACTCCCGCTAGGTACACTGTACCGACCTTGAGGTGAACTCCCTGCTAGGTACACTGTCACTACTTTGAGGTGCAATCCCCGCTAGGTACACTGTCACGACCTTGAGGTGCACTCCCGCTAGGTACACTGTACCGACCTTGAGGTGAACTCCCGCTAGGTACACTGTACCGACCTTGAGGTGCATTCCCGCTAGGTACATTGTACCGACCTTGAGGTGCACTCCCGCTAGGTACACTGTCACGACCTTGAGGTGAACTCCCCGCTAGGTACACTGTCACGACCTTGAGGTGCACTCCCCGCTAGGTACACTGTCACGACCTTGAGGTGCACTCCCCGCTAGGTACACTGTCACGACCTTGAGGTGCACTCCCCGGTTGGTACACTGTACCGGCCTTGAGGTGCACTCCCCGCTAGGTACACTGTCACGACCTTGAGGTGCACTCCCCGCTAGGTACACTGTCCCAACCTTGAGGTGCACTCCCCGCTAGGGACATTGTCCCGACCTTGAGGTGCACTCCCCGCTAGGTACACTGTCACGACCTTGAGGTGGAAGTACCAGTACAGTAACAGTAGTGGAAGTACCAGTACAGTAACAGTAGTGGAAGTACCAGTACAGTAACAGTAGTGGAAGTACCAGTACAGTAACAGTAGTGGAAGTACCAGTACAGTAACAGTAGTGGAAGTACCAGTACAGTGGCGGTAGTGGAAGTACCAGGACAGTAACAGTAGTGGAAGTAGCAATACAGTAACAGTAGTGGAAGTACCAGTGCAGTAACAGTAGTGGAAGTACTAGGTCAGTAACAGTAGTGGAAGTACCAGGACAGTAACAATAGTGGAAGTACCAGTACAGTAACAGTAGTGGAAGTACCAGTACAGTAACAGTAGTGGAAGTACCAGGACAGTAACAGTAGTGGAAGTAGCAATACAGTAACAGAAGTGGAAGTGCCAGTGCAGTAACAGTAGTGGAAGTACCAGGACAGTAACAGTAGTGGAAGTAGCAATACAGTAACAGTAGTGGAAGTACCAGTGCAGTAACAGTAGTGGAAGTACCAGTGCAGTAACAGTAGTGGAAGTACCAGTGCAGTAACAGTAGTGGAAGTACCAGTGCAGTAACAGTAGTGGAAGTACCAGTGCAGTAACAGTAGTGGATTTACTAGTACAGTAACAGTAGTGAAAGTACCACTACAGTAACAGTAGTGGAAGTACCAGTACAGTGGCGGTAGTGGAAGTACCAGGACACTGACAGTAGTAGAAGTACCAGTGCAGTAACAGTAGTGGAAGTACCAGTGCAGTAACAGTAGTGGAAGTACCAATGCAGTAACAGTAGTGGAAGTACCAGTGCAGTAACAGTAGTGGATTTACCAGTACAGTAACAGTAGTGGAAGTACCACTACAGTAACAGTAGTGGAAGTACCAGTACAGTGGCGGTAGTGGAAGTAGCAAGATTAGAATATAAGAAAGAGGGAACACTGCAACAGGCCTACTGACCCATGCGGAGCAGGTCCATGTCCCCCCCCCCCGGATTAGCTAAGTGACCCACCCAGTCTGGTCACCTCCACTCAAGGATGGAGCACTGCACCAGACCCAGCAGAACAAGCTAGTCAGGTCCAACTCACACCCACCCACACCCACTCATGTATTTATCTAACCCATTTTTAAAACTACACGACGTTTTAACCTGAATAACTGTACTCGGGAGTTTGTTCCACTCATCCACAACTCTATTACCAAACCAGTGCTTTCCTATATCCTTCCTGAATCTGAATTTTTCTAACTTGAAACAATTGTTGTGAGTCCTGTCTAGGCTTGAAATTTTCAGCACGCTATTTACGTCCCCTTTATTTATTCCTGTTTTCCATTTATACACCTCGATCATATCCCCCCTAATTCTACACCTTTCGAGAGAGTGCAGATTCAGGGCCCTCAGTCTATCCTCATAGGGAAGATTTCTGATACAGGGGATCAACTTTGTCATCCTCCTCTGTACGTTTTCCAGAGCATTTATATCCAGTACTGTTCCAGTACAGTAACAGTATTGGAAGTACCAGGACATAAACAGTAGTGGAAGTACCTGTACAGTAACAGTAGAGGAAGTACCAGTACAGTGACGGTAGTGGAAGTACCAGTACAGTAACAGTAGTGGAAGTACCAGTACAGTAACAGTAGTGGAAGTACCAGGACACTGAAAGTAGTAGAAGTACCTGTACAGTGACAGTAGTGGAAGTACCACTACAGTAACAGTAGTGGAAGTACAACTGCAGTAACTGTAGTGGAAGTACCACTACAGTAACAGTGTTGGAAGTACCAGTACAGTAACAGTAGTGGAAGTACCAGGATATTAACAGTAGTGGAAGTACCAGGACACTGACAGTAGTGGAAGTACCAGTACAGTGACAGTGGTGGAAGTACGTGTTCAGTAACAGTGTTGGAATTACCAGTACAGTAACAGTAGTGGAAGTACCAGGACATTAGCAGTAGTGGAAGTACCAGGACATTAGCAGTAGTGGAAGTACCAGGACACTGACAGTAGTGGAAGTACCACTACAGTAACAGTAGTGGAAGTACCACTACAGTAACAGTAGTGGAAGTACAACTGCAGTAACTGTAGTGGAAGTACCACTACAGTAACAGTGTTGGAAGTACAAGTACAGTAACAGTAGTGGAAGTACCAGGATATTAACAGTAGTGGAAGTACCAGGACACTGACAGTAGTGGAAGTTCCAGTACAGTGACAGTGTTGGAAGTACCTTTACAATAACAGTGGTGGAAGTACCAGTACAGTAACAGTATTGGAAGTACCAGGACATAAACAGTAGTGGAAGTACCAGGACACTGACAGTAGTGGAAGTACCTGTATAGCAACAGTCATGAAAGCACCAATACAGTAACAGTAGTGGGAGTACCAGGACAGTAACAGTAGTGGAAGTACCAAGACAGTGACAGTAGTGGAACTACCAGGACATTAACAGTAGTGGAAGTACCAGGACACTGACAGAAGTGGAAGTATCAGGACAGTAACAGTTGTGAAAGTACCAGTACAGTAACAGTTGTGAAAGTACCAACAGTACCAGTTTACCTGGAGTTTACCTGGAGAGAGTTTCGGGGGTCAACGCCTCCGCGGCCCGGTCTGTGACCAGTGGAAGTACCAGTACCGTAACAGTAGTGGAAGTACCAGGACAGTGACAGAAGTGGAAGTGCTCGTACAGTAACAGTGGTGGAAGTACCAGTACAGTAACAATAATGGAAGTACCAGGACAGTAATAGTAGTGGAAGTATCAGGACAGTAACAGTAGTGGAAGTATCAGGACAGTAACAGTAGTGGAAGTACCACTACAGTAACAGTATTGGAAGTGCCACTACAGTAACAGTAGTGGAAGTACCAGTACAGTAACAGTAGTGGAAGTACCACTACAGTAACAGTAGTGGAAGTACAACTGCAGTAACTGTAGTGGAAGTACCACTATAGTAGCAGTAGTGGAAATACCACCACAGTAACAGTTTTGGAATTACCAGTACAGTAGCAATAGTGGAATTACCAGTACAGTAACAGTATTGGAAGTACCAGTACAGTAACAGTAGTGGAAGTACCATTACAGTAACAGTAGTGGAAGTACCAGTACAGTAACAGTATTGGAAGTACCAGTTCAGTAACAGTAGTGGAAGTACCAGGACAGTAACAGTATTAGAAGTACAAGTACCAGGACAGTAACAGTAGTGGAAGTGCCAGTACTGTAACAGTGGTGGAAGTAACAGTACAGTAACAGTAGTGGAAGTACCAGGACAGTAACAGTAGTGGAAGTGCCAGTACTGTAACAGTGGTGGAAGTACAAGTACAGTAACAGTAGTGGAAGTACCAGGACAGTAACAGTAGTGGAAGTGCCAGTACTGTAACAGTGGTGGAAGTAACAGTACAGTAACAGTAGTGGAAGTACCAGTACAGTAACAGTAGTGGAAGTACCAGTACAGTAACAGTAGTGGAAGTACCAGGACACTGAAAGTAGTAGAAGTACCTGTACAGTGACACTAGTGGAAGTACCACTACAGTAACAGTAGTGGAAGTACAACTGCAGTAACTGTAGTGGAAGTACCACTACAGTAACAGTGTTGGAAGTACTAGTACAGTAACAGTAGTGGAAGTACCCGGGTATTAACAGTAGTGGAAGTACCAGGACACTGACAGTAGTGGAAGTACCAGTACAGTGACAGTGGTGGAAGTACCTGTTCAGTAACAGTGTTGGAAGTACCAGTACAGTAACAGTAGTGGAAGTACCAGGACATTAGCAGTAGTGGAAGTACCAGGACATTAGCAGTAGTGAAAGTACCAGGACACTGACAGTAGTGGAAGTACCACTACAGTAACAGTAGTGGAAGTACCACTACAGTAACAGTAGTGGAAGTACCACTACAGTAACAGTGTTGGAAGTACAAGTACAGTAACAGTAGTGGAAGTACCAGGATATTAACAGTAGTGGAAGTACCAGGACACTGACAGTAGTGGAAGTACCAGTACAGCGACAGTGTTGGAAGTACCTTTACAATACCAGTGGTGGAAGTACCAGTACAGTAACAGTATTGGAAGTACCAGGACATAAACAGTGGTGGAAGTACCAGGACATAAACAGTAGTGGAAGTACCAGGACACTGACAGTAGTGCAAGTACCTGTATAGCAACAGTGGTGAAAGCACCAGTACAGTAACAGTAGTGGGAGTACCAGGACAGTAACAGTAGTGGAAGTACCAGGACACTGACAGAAGTGGAAGTATCAGGACAGTAACAGTTGTGAAAGTACCAGTACAGTAAACCATACCCCCGGCCGGGATTGAACCCGCGGTCATAGAGTCTCAAAACTCCAGCCCGTCGCGCTAGCCACTAGACCAGCTAGCCACAATAAGATTCATCCAACTAGGTATATTTCTACACCATAGGAAAGTTAGCACAGGCACCTCTGTGACCACAAATGCAAGTTTTTACAGACGAATCTCCAGCTAGCGTGGCCGTGACGAACTCTAGCTCAAGTCCCTTCACTGCCGTCAACATGACTTAAGAAATCGTAATGACACGATTGCAAATAAACCATACCCCCGGCCGGGATTGAACCCGCGGTCATAGAGTCTCAAAACTCCAGCCCGTCGCGCTAGCCACTAGACCAGCTAGCCACAATAAGATTCATCCAACTAGGTATATTTCTACACCATAGGAAAGTTAGCACAGGCACCTCTGTGACCACAAATGCAAGTTTTTACAGACGAATCTCCAGCTAGCGTGGCCGTGACGAACTCTAGCTCAAGTCCCTTCACTGCCGTCAACATGACTTAAGAAATCGTAATGACACGATTGCAAATAAACCATACCCCCGGCCGGGATTGAACCCGCGGTCATAGAGTCTCAAAACTCCAGCCCGTCGCGCTAGCCACTAGACCAGCTAGCCACAATAAGATTCATCCAACTAGGTATATTTCTACACCATAGGAAAGTTAGCACAGGCACCTCTGTGACCACAAATGCAAGTTTTTACAGACGAATCTCCAGCTAGCGTGGCCGTGACGAACTCTAGCTCAAGTCCCTTCACTGCCGTCAACATGACTTAAGAAATCGTAATGACACGATTGCAAATAAACCATACCCCCGGCCGGGATTGAACCCGCGGTCATAGAGTCTCAAAACTCCAGCCCGTCGCGCTAGCCACTAGACCAGCTAGCCACAATAAGATTCATCCAACTAGGTATATTTCTACACCATAGGAAAGTTAGCACAGGCACCTCTGTGACCACAAATGCAAGTTTTTACAGACGAATCTCCAGCTAGCGTGGCCGTGACGAACTCTAGCTCAAGTCCCTTCACTGCCGTCAACATGACTTAAGAAATCGTAATGACACGCGACGGGCTGGAGTTTTGAGACTCTATGACCGCGGGTTCAATCCCGGCCGGGGGTATGGTTTATTTGCAATCGTGTCATTACGATTTCTTAAGTCATGTTGACGGCAGTGAAGGGACTTGAGCTAGAGTTCGTCACGGCCACGCTAGCTGGAGATTCGTCTGTAAAAACTTGCATTTGTGGTCACAGAGGTGCCTGTGCTAACTTTCCTATGGTGTAGAAATATACCTAGTTGGATGAATCTTATTGTGGCTAGCTGGTCTAGTGGCTAGCGCGACGGGCTGGAGTTTTGAGACTCTATGACCGCGGGTTCAATCCCGGCCGGGGGTATGGTTTATTTGCAATCGTGTCATTACGATTTCTTAAGTCATGTTGACGGCAGTGAAGGGACTTGAGCTAGAGTTCGTCACGGCCACGCTAGCTGGAGATTCGTCTGTAAAAACTTGCATTTGTGGTCACAGAGGTGCCTGTGCTAACTTTCCTATGGTGTAGAAATATACCTAGTTGGATGAATCTTATTGTGGCTAGCTGGTCTAGTGGCTAGCGCGACGGGCTGGAGTTTTGAGACTCTATGACCGCGGGTTCAATCCCGGCCGGGGGTATGGTTTATTTGCAATCGTGTCATTACGATTTCTTAAGTCATGTTGACGGCAGTGAAGGGACTTGAGCTAGAGTTCGTCACGGCCACGCTAGCTGGAGATTCGTCTGTAAAAACTTGCATTTGTGGTCACAGAGGTGCCTGTGCTAACTTTCCTATGGTGTAGAAATATACCTAGTTGGATGAATCTTATTGTGGCTAGCTGGTCTAGTGGCTAGCGCGACGGGCTGGAGTTTTGAGACTCTATGACCGCGGGTTCAATCCCGGCCGGGGGTATGGTTTATTTGCAATCGTGTCATTACGATTTCTTAAGTCATGTTACCAGTACAGTAACAGTTGTGAAAGTACCAACAGTACCAGTTTACCTGGAGTTTACCTGGAGAGAGTTTCGGGGGTCAACGCCCCCGCGGCCCGGTCTGTGACCAGTGGAAGTACCAGTACCGTAACAGTAGTGGAAGTACCAGGACAGTGACAGAAGTGGAAGTGCTCGTACAGTAACAGTGGTGGAAGTACCAGTACAGTAACAATAATGGAAGTACCAGGACAGTAATAGTAGTGGAAGTATCAGGACAGTAACAGTAGTGGAAGTACCTGTACAGTAAGAGTAGTGGAAGTACCACTACAGTAACAGTAGTGGAAGTACCACTACAGTAACAGTAGTGGAAGTACCACTACAGTAACAGTATTGAAAGTGCCACTACAGTAACAGTAGAGGAAGTAACAGTACAGTAACAGTAGTGGAAGTACCACTACAGTAACAGTAGTGGAAGTACAACTGCAGTAACTGTAGTGGAAGTACCACTATAGTAGCAGTAGTGGAAATACCACCACAGTAACAGTTTTGGATTTACCAGTACAGTAGCAATAGTGGAATTACCAGTACAGTAACAGTATTGGAAGTACCAGTACAGTAACAGTAGTGGAAGTACCAGTACAGTAACAGTATTGGAAGTACCAGTTCAGTAACAGTAGTGGAAGTACCAGGACAGTAACAGTATTAGAAGTACAAGTACAGTAACAGTTGTGGACGTACCAGGACAGTAACTATAGTGGAAGTACAAGTACAGTAACAGTAGTGGAAGTACCAGGACACTAACAGTAGTGGAAGTGCCAGTACTGTAACAGTGGTGGAAGTACCACTACAGTAACAGTAGTGGAAGTACAACTGCAGTAACTGTAGTGG
Organism: Cherax quadricarinatus; assembly: GCF_038502225.1. NCBI lineage: Eukaryota > Metazoa > Arthropoda > Malacostraca > Decapoda > Parastacidae > Cherax > Cherax quadricarinatus. Next base: position 24,121,757 of record NC_091333.1, on the reverse strand, counting down.
AAGTACCACTACAGTAACAGTGTTGGAAGTACCAGTACAGTAACAGTAGTGGAAGTACCAGGATATTAACAGTAGTGGAAGTACCAGGACACTGACAGTAGTGGAAGTACCAGTACAGTGACAGTGGGTGGAAGTACCTGTTCAGTAACAGTGTAGGAAGTACCAGTACAGTAACAGTAGTGGAAGTACCAGGACATTAGCAGTAGTGGAAGTACCAGGACATTAGCAGTAGTGAAAGTACCAGGACACTGACAGTAGTGGAAGTACCACTACAGTAACAGTAGTGGAAGTACCACTACAGTAACAGTAGTGGAAGTACAACTGCAGTAACTGTAGTGGAAGTACCACTACAGTAACAGTGTTGGAAGTACAAGTACAGTAACAGTAGTGGAAGTACCAGGATATTAACAGTAGTGGAAGTACCAGGACACTGACAGTAGTGGAAGCACCAGTACAGTGACAGTGTTGGAAGTACCTTTACAATAACAGTGGTGGAAGTACCAGTACAGTAACAGTATTGGAAGTACCAGGACATAAACAGTAGTGGAAGTACCAGGACACTGACAGTAGTGGAAGTACCTCTATAGCAACAGTGGTGAAAGCACCAGTACAGTAACAGTAGTGGGAGTACCAGGACAGTAACAGTAGTGGAAGTACCAAGACAGTGACAGTAGTGGAACTACCAGGACATTAACAGTAGTGGAAGTACCAGGACACTGACAGAAGTGGAAGTATCAGGACAGTAACTGTTGTGAAAGTACCAGTACAGTAACAGTTGTGAAAGTACCAACAGTACCAGTTTACCTGGAGTTTACCTGGAGAGAGTTTCGGGGGTCAACGCCCCCGCGGCCCGGTCTGTGACCAGTGGAAGTACCAGTACCGTAACAGTAGTGGAAGTACCAGGACAGTGACAGAAGTGGAAGTGCTCGTACAGTAACAGTGGTGGAAGTACCAGTACAGTAACAATAATGGAAGTACCAGGACAGTAATAGTAGTGGAAGTATCAGGACAGTAACAGTAGTGGAAGTATCAGGACAGTAACAGTAGTGGAAGTACCTGTACAGTAAGAGTAGTGGAAGTACCACTACAGTAACAGTAGTGGAAGTACCACTACAGTAACAGTATTGGAAGTGCCACTACAGTAACAGTAGTGGAAGTACCAGTACAGTAACAGTAGTGGAAGTACCACTACAGTAACAGTAGTGGAAGTACCACTACAGTAACAGTAGTGGAAGTACAACTGCAGTAACTGTAGTGGAAGTACCACTATAGTAGCAGTAGTGGAAATACCACCACAGTAACAGTTTTGGAATTACCAGTACAGTAGCAATAGTGGAATTACCAGTACAGTAACAGTATTGGAAGTACCAGTACAGTAACAGTAGTGGAAGTACCAGGACAGTAACAATAGTGGAAGTACCATTACAGTAACAGTATTGGAAGTACCAGTGCAGTAACAGTATTGGAAGTACCAGTTCAGTAACAGTAGTGGAAGTACCAGGACAGTAACAGTATTAGAAGTACAAGTACAGTAACAGTTGTGGACGTACCAGGACAGTAACTATAGTGGAAGTACAAGTACAGTAACAGTAGTGGAAGTACCAGGACAGTAACAGTAGTGGAAGTGCCAGTACTGTAACAGTGGTGGAAGTAACAGTACAGTAACAGTAGTGGAAGTACCAGTACAGTAACAGTATTGAAAGTAGCAGTACAGTAACAGTAGTGGAAGCACCAGGACAGTAACAACAGTGGAAGTACCAGTACAGTAACAGTATTGGAAGTACCAGTACAGTAACAGTTGTGGAAGTACCAGGACAGTAACTATAGTGGAAGTACCAGTACAGCAACAGCATTGGAAGTACCAGTACAGTAACAGTAGTGGAAGTACCAGGACAGTAACAATAGTGAAAGTACCAATACAGTAACAGTGGTGGAAGTACCAGTACAGTAACAGTATTGGAAGTACCAGTACAGTAACAGTGGTGGAAGTACCAGGACAATAACAACAGTGGAAGTACCAGCATAGTAACAGTAGTGGAAGTATCAGTACAGTAACAGTATTGGAAGTACCAGTACAGAAACAGTGGTGAAAGTAACAGTATAATAACAGTAGTGGAAGTACCAGTACAGTAGCAGTATTGGAACTACCAGTACAGTAACAGTATTGGAATTACCAGTACAGTAGCAATAGTGGAATTACCAGTACAGTAACAGTATTGGAAGTACCAGTACAGTAACAGTAGTGGAAGTACCATTACAGTAACAGTAGTGGAAGTACCAGTACAGTAACAGTATTGGAAGTACCAGTTCAGTAACAGTAGTGGAAGTACCAGGACAGTAACAGTATTAGAAGTACAAGTACAGTAACAGTAGTGGAAGTACCAGGACAGTAACAGTAGTGGAAGTGCCAGTACTGTAACAGTGGTGGAAGTAACAGTACAGTAACAGTAGTGGAAGTACCAGTACAGTAACAGTAGTGGAAGTACCAGTACAGTAACAGTAGTGGAAGTACCAGGACACTGAAAGTAGTAGAAGTACCTGTACAATGACACTAGTGGAAGTACCACTACAGTAACAGTAGTGGAAGTACCACTACAGTAACAGTGTTGGAAGTACTAGTACAGTAACAGTAGTGGAAGTACCCGGGTATTAACAGTAGTGGAAGTACCAGGATATTAACAGTAGTGGAAGTACCAGGACACTGACAGTAGTGGAAGTACCAGTACAGTGAAAGTGTTGAAAGTACCAATACAGTAACAGTAGTGGAAGTACCAGGAAATTAGCAGTAGTGGAAGTACCAGGACATTAGCAGTAGTGGAAGTACCAGGACACTGACAGTAGTGGAAGTACCGCTACAGTAACAGTAGTGGAAGTACAACTGCAGTAACTGTAGTTGAAGTACCACTACAGTAACAGTGTTGGAAGTACAAGTACAGTAACAGTAGTGGAAGTACCAGGATATTAACAGTAGTGGAAGTACCAGAACACTGACAGTAGTGGAAGTACCAGTACAGTGACAGTGTTGGAAGTACCTTTACAATAACAGTGGTGGAAGTACCAGTACAGTAACAGTATTGGAAGTACCAGGACATAAACAGTAGTGGAAGTACCAGGACACTGACAGTAGTGGAAGTACCTGTATAGCAACAGTGGTGAAAGCACCAGTACAGTAACAGTAGTGGGAGTACCAGGACAGTAACAGTAGTGGAAGTACCAAGACAGTGACAGTAGTGGAACTACCAGGACATTAACAGTAGTGGAAGTACCAGGACACTGACAGAAGTGGAAGTATCAGGACAGTAACAGTTGTGAAAGTACCAGTACAGTAACAGTAGTGGAAGTACCAGGACAGTGACAGAAGTGGAAGTGCTCGTACAGTAACAGTGGTGGAAGTACCAGTACAGTAACAATAATGGAAGTACCAGGACAGTAATAGTAGTGGAAGTATCAGGACAGTAACAGTAGTGGAAGTATCAGGACAGTAACAGTAGTGGAAGTACCTGTACAGTAAGAGTAGTGGAAGAACCACTACAGTAACAGTAGTGGAAGTACCACTACAGTAACAGTAGTGGAAGTACCAGTACAGTAACAGTATTGGAAGTACCAGTACAGTAACAGTAGTGGAAGTACCAGGCCAGTAACAGCAGTGGAAGTGACAGTACTGTAACAGTGGTGGAAGTAACAGTACAGTAACAGTAGTGGAAGTACCAGTACAGTAACAGTATTGAAAGTACCAGTACAGTAACAGTAGTGGACGCACCAGGACAGTAACAATAGTGGAAGTACCAGTACAGTAACAGTATTGAAAGTACCAGTACAGTAACAGTTGTGGAAGTACCAGGACAGTAACTATAGTGGAAGTACCAGTACAGCAACAGCATTGGAAGTACCAGTACAGTAACAGTAGTGGAAGTACCAGGACAGTAACAATAGTGGAAGTACCAGTACAGTAACAGTGGTGGAAGTACCAGGACAATAACAACAGTGGAATTACCAGTACAGTAACAGTATTGGAACTACCAGTACAGTAACAGTAGTGGAAGTACCAGTACAGTAACAGTATTGGAAGTACCAGTACAGAAACAGTGGTGGAAGTAACAGTATAATAACAGTAGTGGAAGTACCAGTACAGTAACAGTATTGGAAGTACCAGTACAGTAACAGTGGTGGAAGTACCAGTACAGTAACAGTGGTGGAAGTACCAGTACAGTAGCAGTATTGGAACTACCAGTACAGTAACAGTATTGGAAATACCAGTACAGTAACAGTTGTGGAAGTACCAGGACAGTAACAGTATTGAAAGTAACAGTACAGTAACAGTAGTGGATGTACCAGGACAGTAACAATAGTGGATGTACCAGTACAGTAACAGTGGTGTAAGTACCAGTACAATAACACTGGTGAAAGTACCAGTACAGTAACAATATTGGAAGTACCAGTACAGTAACAGTGTTGGAAGTACCAGGACAATAATAACAGTGGAAGTACCAGTACAGTAACAGTAGTGGAAGTACCAGTACAGTAACAGTATTGGAAGTACCAATACAGTAACAGTGGTGGAAGTAACAGTATAATAACAGTAGTGGAAGTACCAGTACAGTAACAGTATTGGAAGTACCAGTACAGTAACAGTGGTGGAAGTACCAGTACAGTAGCAGTATTCGAACTACCAGTACAGTAACAATAGTGGAAGTACCAGTACAGTAACAATAGTAGAAGTACCAGTACAGTAACAGTAGTGGAAGTACCAGTACAGTAACAGTAGTGGAAGTACCAAGACAGTAACAGTATTGTAAGTACCAGTACAGTAACAGTAGTGGAAGTACAATTACAGTAACTGTGGTGGAAGTACCAGTACAGTAACAGTAGTGGAAGTACCAAGACAGTAACAGTAGTGGAAGTACCAGTACAGTAATAGTATTGGAAGTACCAGTACAGTAACAGTAGGGGAAGTACCAGTACAGTAACAGTGGTGGAAGTACCAGTACAGTAACAGTAGTGGAAGTACCAGTTCAGTAACAGTAGTGGAAGTACCAGTACAGAAACAGTAGTGGAAGTACCAAGACAGTAACAGTAGTGGAAGTACCAGTACAGTAACAGTAGTGGAAGTACCAGTACAGTAACAGTAGTGGAAGTACCAGTTCAGTAACAGTAGTGGAAGTACCAGTACAGAAACAGTAGTGGAAGTACCAAGACAGTAACAGTAGTGGAAGTACCAGTACAGTAACAGTAGTGGATGTACCATTAGAGTAACAGTAGTGGAAGTACTGAATTAAACATTGAATTAAATATTTATGAACGTTCTTCCGTAAGATGAGAGAGAGAGAGAGAGAGAGAGAGAGAAAGAGAGAGAGAGATAGGCTCCTGCTATACTCTCATAACCACAAATGTCTAGACAAAGAGGAGTTACTAAATTTCAGAAAGCCATTTCCTGAGTACAGACTGGTTACTCTAAGTACTCGCCTGTACTCCAGAAAATACAGCAGTGCTCTATTATTTGCACATGCAAATAATATTTACGTACAGAGAACTAGTGAGAAATTAGTCCTTGTCATACTCAAAGTGAGCAAGGAAAGTTTCCCTCTCGCGTCTTCTCACAAGGACATTGAAACAGCTCACTCAGAGTGAGCAGCCGGATACAGCTGTTTGTGCAAGCTGTTGTTTTTTTCATGCATATAATTAGCATAAAGAGATCGTACCTAAGACCAGGCAATCAGTCACCAGCGTCCACTGTTGTGATGGGAGGCCAAGTCACGAGGATCCACTGCAGTGACAGTGGCCAAGTAACTACCATCCACTGCTGTGACAGTGACTAACTACCATCCACTGCTGTGACAGTGGCCAAGTACCTATAATCCACTGCTGTGACAGTGGCCAAGTAACTACCATTCACTGCAGTGACAGTGGCCAAGTAACTACCATCCACTGCTGTGACAGTGGCCAAGTAACTACCATCCACTGCTGTGACAGTGGCCAAGTAACTACCATCCACTGCTGTGACAGTGGCCAAGTAACTACCATCCACTGCTGTGACAGTGGCCAAGTAACTACCATCCACTGCTGTGACAGTGGCCAAGTAACTACCATCCACTGCTGTGACAGTGGCCAAGTACCTACCATCCACTGCTGTGACAGTGACCAAGTAACTACCATCCACTGCTGTGACAATGACTGAGTAACCACCATCTACTGTTGTGACAGTGACCAAGTAACTACCATCCACTGCTGTGACAGTGGCCAAGTAACTACCATCCACTGCTGTGACAGTGACCAAGTAACTACCATCCACTGCTGTGACAATGACTGAGTAACCACCATCTGCTGTTGTGACAGTGACCAAGTAACTACCATCCACTGCTGTGACAGTGGCCAAGTAACTACCATCCACTGCTGTGACAGTGACCAAGTAACTACCATCCACTGCTGTGACAGTGACCAAGTAACTACCATCCACTGCTGTGACAATGACTGAGTAACCACCATCTACTGTTGTGACAGTGACCAAGTAACTACCATCCACTGCTGTGACAGTGGCCAAGTAACTACCATCCACTGCTGTGACAGTGACCAAGTAACTACCATCCACTGCTGTGACAATGACTGAGTAACCACCATCTGCTGTTGTGACAGTGACCAAGTAACTACCATCCACTGCTGTGACAGTGGCCAAGTAACTACCATCCACTGCTGTGACAGTGGCCAAGTAACTACCATCCACTGCTGTGACAGTGACCAAGTAACTACCATCCACTGCTGTGACAATGACTGAGTAACCACCATCTACTGTTGTGACAGTGACCAAGTAACTACCATCCACTGCTGTGACAGTGGCCAAGTAACTACCATCCACTGCTGTGACAGTGACCAAGTAACTACCATCCACTGCTGTGACAATGACTGAGTAACCACCATCTGCTGTTGTGACAGTGACCAAGTAACTACCATCCACTGCTGTGACAGTGGCCAAGTAACTACCATCCACTGCTGTGACAGTGACCAAGTAACTACCATCCACTGCTGTGACAATGACTGAGTAACCACCATCTGCTGTTGTGACAGTGACCAAGTAACTACCATCCACTGCTGTGACAATGACTGAGTAACCACCATCTACTGTTGTGACAGTGACCAAGTAATCACTTTTTAGTTGTAATTTCGTAGCTCTGAATTATAAAGAGAAGGGAAAACAAGTTAGATGTGGAAGCCAACTACTGCGTCCACCACAGTTGTCAACTGCTGCCTCCACAACAGTTCTCAACTACTGCGTCCACCACAGTTGTCAACTGCTGCCTCCACCACAGTTGTCAACTGCTGCCTCCACCTCAGTTGTCAACTGCTGCCTCCACCACAGTTGTCAACTACTGCGTCCACCACAGTTGTCAACTACTGCGTCCACCACAGTTGTCAACTGCTGCGTCCACCACAGTTGTGAACTACTGCGTCCACCACAGTTGTCAACTACTGCGTCCACCACAGTTGTCAACTGCTGCGTCCACCACAGTTGTGAACTACTGCGTCCACCACAGTTCTCAACTACTACCTCCACCACAGTTCTCAACTACTGCCTAAACCACAGTTCTCAACTACTACCTCCACCACAGTTGTCAACTACTGCCTCCACCACAGTTCTCAACTACTTCCTCCACCACAGTTGTCAACTTCCTCCACCACAGTTCTCAACTACTGCGTCCACCACTGTTCTCAACTACTGCCTCCACCACAGTTCTCAACTACTACCTCCACCACAGTTTTCAACTACTACCTCCACCACAGTTCTCAACTACTACCTCCACCACAGTTCTCAACTACTACCTCCACTACAGTTGTCAACTACTACCTCCACCACAGTTCCCAACTACTACCTCCACCACAGTTCTCAACTACTACCTCTACCACAGTTGTCAACTACTGCCTCCACCACAGTTCTCAACTACTACCTCCACCACAGTTCTCAACTACTACCTCCACCACAGTTGTCAACTACTACCTCCACCACAGTTCTCAACTACTGCCTCCACCACAGTTCTCAACTACTGCCTCCACCACAGTTCTCAACTACTACCTCCACCACAGTTCTCAACTACTACCTCCACCACAGTTGTCAACTGCCTCCACCACAGTTCTCAACTACTGCCTCCACCACAGTTCTCAACTACTACCTCCACCACAGTTCTCAACTACTGCGTCCACCACAGTTGTCAACTACTGCCTCCACCACAGTTGTCAACTATTGCCTCCACCACAGTTCTCAACTACTACCTCCACCACAGTTCTCAACTACTACCTCCACCACAGTTCTCAACTACTGCCTCCACCACAGTTCTCAACTACTGCCTCCACCACAGTTCTCAGCTACTGCCTCCACCACAGTTCTCAACTACTACCTCCACCACAGTTCTCAACTACTACCTCCACCACAGTTCTCAACTACTGCCTCCACCACAGTTCTCAACTACTGCCTCCACAACAGTTGTTAACTACTGCCTCCACCACAGTTCTCAACTACTGCCTCCACAACAGTTGTTAACTACTGCCTCCACCACAGTTCTCAACTACTGCCTCCACAATAGTTGTCAACTACTACCTCCACCACAGATGTCAACTACTACCGCCACCACAGATGTTACCTACTGCCTCCACCACAGCTGTCAACTACTACCTCCAAAACAGTTCTCAACTACTACTTCCACCACAGTTCTCAACTACTACCTCCACCACAGTTCTCAACTACTGCCTCCACCACAGTTCTCAACTACTACCTCCACCACAGTTCTCAACTACTACCTCCACCACAGTTGTCAACTACTACCTCCACCACAGTTCTCAACTACCTCCACCACAGTTCTCAACTACTACCTCCACCACAGTTGTCAACTACTACCTCCACCACAGTTCTCAACTACTACCTCCACCACAGTTCTCAACTACTACCTCCACCACAGTTCTCAACTACTACCTCCACCACAGTTCTCAACTACTACCTCCACCACAGTTCTCAACTACTACCTCCACCACAGTTCTCAACTACTACCTCCACCACAGTTCTCAACTACTACCTCCACCACAGTTCTCAACTACTACCTCCACCACAGTTACCTTCAACACTACACGGAAAACGAACGATCACGAAAGCTTCGTAACTGTCTGACTGGTCACTTAATTTACAGAGGAATATTTCAGAAAATCACACGAAACAAATCACAAAAAAACTGTGGATCTGTACTGTATTTTATTAAGAACATTTTGTGTAAAAATCTCTCTCACGTGAAGAATAAATTGTGAAGCTTTAGTGTAGAAGGTAAACAATGTTGATTCTGAGCAAAAGATGAACTTGAAGATTTTGCAGAATTTCGACCACCAGTGTGTAGGATGGGTCCTAATTCTGGCTACCAGTGTGTAGGATGGGTCCTAATTCTGGCTACAAGTGTGTAGGATGGGTCCTAATTCTGGCTACAAGTGTGTAGGATGGGTCCTAATTCTGGCTACCAGTGTGTAGGATGGGATTCTGGCTACCAGTGTGTAGGATGGGTCCTAATTCTGGCTACCAGTGTGTAGGATGGGTCCTAATTCTGGCTACCAGTGTGTAGGATGGGTCCTAATTCTGGCTACCAGTGTGTAGGATGGGTCCTAATTCTGGCTACCAGTGTGTAGGATGGGTCCTAATTCTGGCTACCAGTGTGTAGGATGGGTCCTAATTCTGGCTACCAGTGTGTAGGATGGGTCCTAATTCTGGCTACCAGTGTGTAGGATGGGTCCTAATTCTGGTTACCAGTGTGTAGGATGGGTCCTAATTCTGGCTACCAGTGTGTAGGATGGGTCCTAATTCTGGCTACCAGTGTGTAGGATGGGTCCTAATTCTGGTTACCAGTGTGTAGGATGGGTCCTAATTCTGGCTACCAGTGTGTAGGATGGGTCCTAATTCTGGCTACCAGTGTGTAGGATGGGTCCTAATTCTGGCTACCAGTGTGTAGGATGGGTCCTAATTCTGGCTACCAGTGAGTAGGATGGGTCCTAATTCTGGCTACCAGTGTGTAGGATGGGTCCTAATTCTGGCTACAAGTGTGTAGGATGGGTCCTAATTCTGGCTACCAGTGTGTAGGATGGGTCCTAATTCTGGCTACCAGTGTGTAGGATGGGTCCTAATTCTGGCTACCAGTGTGTAGGATGGGATCTAATTCTGGCTACCAGTGTGTAGGATGGGTCCTAATTCTGGCTACCAGTGTGTAGGATGGGTCCTAATTCTGGCTACCAGTGTGTAGGATGGGTCCTAATTCTGGCTACCAGTGTGTAGGATGGGTCCTAATTCTGGCTACCAGTGTGTAGGATGGGTCCTAATTCTGGCTACCAGTGTGTAGGATGGGTCCTAATTCTGGCCACCAGTGTATAGGATGGGTCCTAATTCTGGCCACCAGTGTGTAGGATGGGTCCTAATTCTGGCCACCAGTGTGTAGGATGGGTCCTAATTCTGGCTACCAGTGTGTAGGATGGGTCCTAATTCTGGCTACCAGTGTGTAGGATGGGTCCTAATTCTGGCTACCAGTGTATAGGATGGGTCCCAATTCTGGCTACCAGTGTGTAGGATGGGTCCTAATTCTGGCCACCAGTGTGTAGGATGGGTCCTAATTCTGGCTACCAGTGTGTAGGATGGGTCCTAATTCTGGCTACCAGTGTGTAGGATGGGTCCTAATTCTGGCTACCAGTGTGTAGGATGGGTCCTAATTCTGGCTACCAGTGTGTAGGATGGGTCCTAATTCTGGCCACCAGTGTGTAGGATGGGTCCTAATTCTGGCTACCAGTGTGTAGGATGGGTCCTAATTCTGGCTACCAGTGTGTAGGATGGGTCCTAATTCTGGCTACCAGTGTGTAGGATGGGTCCTAATTCTGGCTACCAGTGTGTAGGATGGGTCCTAATTCTGGCTACCAGTGTGTAGGATGGGTCCTAATTCTGGCTACCAGTGTGTAGGATGGGTCCTAATTCTGGCTACCAGTGTGTAGGATGGGATCTAATTCTGGCTACCAGTGTGTAGGATGGGTCCTAATTCTGGCTACCAGTGTGTAGGATGGGTCCTAATTCTGGCTACCAGGGTGTAGGATGGGATCTAATTCTGGCCACCAGTGTGTAGGATGGGTCCTAATTCTAGCTACCAGTGTGTAGGATGGGACCTAATTCTGGCTACCAGTGTGTAGGATGGGTCCTAATTCTGGCTACCAGTGTGTAGGATGGGTCCTAATTCTTTCTACCAGTGTGTAGGATGCGTCCTAATTCTGGCTACCAGCGAGTAGGATGGGTCCTAATTCTGGCTACCAGTGTGTAGGATGGGTCCTAATTCTGGCTAGCAGTGTGTAGGATGAGTCCTAATTCTGGCTACCAGTGTGTAGGATGGGTCCTATATCTGGCTACCAGTGTGTAGGATGGGTCCTAATTCTGGCTATCAGTGAGTAGGATGGGTCCTAATTGTGGCTACCAGTGTGTAGGATGGGTCTTAATTCTGGCTACCAGTGTATAGGATGGGTCCTAATTCTGGCTACCAGTGTGTATGATGGGTCCTAATTCTGGCTACCAGTGTGTAGGATGGAATCTAATTCTGGCCACCAGTGTGTAGGATGGGTCCAAATTCTGGCTACCAGTGTGTAGGATGGGTCCTAATTCTGGCTACCAGAGTGTAGGATGGGATCTAATTCTGGCCACCAGTGTGTAGGATGGGTCCTAATTCTGGCTACCAGTGTGTAGGATGGGTCCTAATTCTGGCTACCAGTGTGTAAGATGGGTCCTAATTCTGGCTACCAGTGTGTAGGATGGGTCCTAATTCTGGATACCAGTGTGTAGGATGGGTCCTAATTCTGGCTACCAGTGTGTAGGATGGGTCCTAATTCTGGCTACCAGTAAGATGGGTCCTAATTCTGGCTACCAGTGTGTAGGATGGGTCCTAATTCTGGCTTCCAGTGTGTAGGATGGGTCCTAATTCTGGCTACCAGTGAGTAGGATGGGTCCTAATTCTGGCTACCAGTGTGTAGGATGGGATCTAATTCTGGCCACCAGTGTGTAGGATGGGTTTTCATTCTGGCCACCAGTGTGTAGGATGGGTCCTAATTCTGGCCACCAGTGTGTAGAATTGGTCCTAATTCTGGTTACCAGTGTGTAGGATGGGTTCTAATTCTGGCAACCAGTGTGTAGGATGGGTCCTAATTCTGGCCAGCAGTGTGTAGGATGGGTCCTAATTCTCGATGCGACTGTGTAGAATGGGTCCTAATCCTGGCCATCAGTATGTAGGATGGTTCCTAATTCTGGCCACAAGTGTGTAGGATGGGTCCTAATTCTGGTCACCAGTGTGTAGGATGGGTTTTCATTCTGGCCAGCAATGTGTAGGATGGGTTCTAATTCTGGCCACCAGTGTGTAGGATGGGTCCTAATTCTGGCCACAAGTGTGTAGGATGGGTTCTAATTCTGGCCACCAGCGAGTAGGATGGGTCCTAATTCTGGCTACCAGTGTGTAGGGTGGGTCCTAATTCTGGCTACCAGTGTGTATTATGGGTCCTAATTCTGGCTACCAGTGTGTAGGATGGGTCCTAATTCTGGCTACCAGTGAGTAGGATGGGTCCTAATTCTGGCTACCAATGTGTAGGATGGGATCTAATTCTTACCACCAGTGTGTAGGATGGGTCCTAATTCTGGCTACCAGTGTGTAGGATGGGTCCTAATTCTGGCTACCAGTGTGTAGGATGGGTCCTAATTCTGGCTACCAGTGTGTAGGATGGGTCCTAATTCTGGCTACCAGTGAGTAGGATGGGTAATAATTCTGGCTACCAGTGCGTAGGATGTGTTCTAATTCTGGCTACCAGTGTGTAGGATGGGATCTAATTCTGGCCACCAGGGTGTAGGATGGGTCCTAATTCTGGTTACCAGTGTGTAGGATGGGTCCTAATTCTGGCTACCAGTGTGTAGGATGGGTCCTAATTCTGGCTACCAGTGTATAGGATGGGTCCTAATTCTGGCTACCAGTGTGTAGGATGGGTCCTAATTCTGGCTACCAGTGTGTAGGATGGGTCCTAATTCTGGCTACCAGTGTGTAGGATGGGTCCTAATTCTGGCTACCAGTGTCTAGGATGGGTCCTAATTCTGGCTACCAGTGTGTAGGATGGGTCCTAATTCTGGCTACCAGTGTGTAGGATGGGATCTAATTCTGGCTACCAGTGTGTAGGATGGGTCCCAATTCTGGCTACCAGTGTGTAGGATGGGTCCTAATTCTGGCTACCAGGGTGTAGGATGGGATCTAATTCTGGCCACCAGTGTGTAGCATGGGTCCTAATTCTGGCTACCAGTGTGTAGGATGGGACCTAATTCTGGCTACCAGTGTGTAGGATGGGTCCTAATTCTGGCTACCAGTATGTAGGATGGGTCCTAATTCTGGCTACCAGTGTATAGGATGGGTCCTAATTCTGGCTACCAGCGAGTAGGATGGGTCCTAATTCTGGCTACCAGTGTGTAGGATGAGTCCTAATTCTGGCTACCAGTGTGTAGGATGGGTCCTAAATCTGGCTACCAGTGTGTAGGATGGGTCCTAATTCTGGCTATCAGTGAGTAGGATGGGTCCTAATTCTGGCTACCAGTGTGTAGGATGGGTCTTAATTCTGGCTACCAGTGTGTAGGATGGGTCCTAATTCTGGCTACCAGTGTGTAGGATGGGTCCTAATTCTGGCTACCAGTGTGTAGGATGGGTCCTAATTCTGGCTACCAGTGTGTATGATGGGATCTAATTTTGGCCACCAGTGTGTAGGATGGGTCCTAATTCTGGCTACCAGTGTGTAGGATGGGTCCTAATTCTGGCTACCAGTGTGTAACATGGGTCCTAATTCTGGCTACCAGTGTGTAGGATGGGTCCTAATTCTGGCTACCAGTGTGTAGGATGGGTCCTAATTCTGGCTACCAGTGAGTAGCATGGGTCCTAATTCTGGCTACCAGTGTGTAGGATGGGTTCTAATTCTGGCCACCAGTGTGTAGGATGGGTTTTCATTCTGGCCACCATTGTGTAGGATGGGTCCTAATTCTGGCCACCAGTGTGTAGAATTGGTCCTAATTCTGGTTACCAGTGTGTAGGATGGGTTCTAATTCTGGCCACCAGTGTGTAGGATGGGTCCTAATTCTGGCCAGCAGTGTGTAGGATGGGTCCTAATTCTCGATGCGACTGTGTAGAATGGGTCCTAATCCTGGCCATCAGTATGTAGGATGGTTCCTAATTCTGGCCACCAGTGTGTAGGATGGGTCCTAATTCTGGTCACCAGTGTGTAGGATGGGTTTTCATTCTGGCCAGCAATGTGTAGGATGGGTTCTAATTCTGGCCACCAGTGTAGGATGGGTCCTAATTCTGGCCACAAGTGTGTAGGATGGGTTCTAATTCTGGCCACCAGCGTGTAGGATGGGTCCTAATTCTGGCTACCAGTGTGTAGGGTGGGTCCTAATTCTGGCTACCAGTGTGTAGGATGGGTCCTAATTCTGGCTACCAGTCAGTAGGATGGGTCCTAATTCTGGCTACCAATGTGTAGGATGGGATCTAATTCTGGAGACCAGTGTGTAGGATGGGTCCTAATTCTGGCTACCAGTATGTAGGATGGGTCCTAATTCTGGCTACCAGTGTGTAGGATGGGTCCTAATTCTGGCTACCAGTGTGTAGGATGGGTCCTAATTCTGGCTACCAGTGAGTAGGATGGGTCCTAATTCTGGCTACCAGTGCGTAGGATGTGTTCTAATTCTGGCTACCAGTGTGTAGGATGGGATCTAATTCTGGCCACCAGTGTGTAGGATGGGTCCTAATTCTGGCTACCAGTGTGTCGGATGGGTCCTAATTCTGGCTACCAGTGTGTAGGATGGGTCCTAATTCTGGCTACCAGTGTGTAGGATGGGTCCTAATTCTGGCTACCAGTGAGTAGGATGGGTCCTAATTCTGGCTACCAGTGAGTAGGATGGGTCCTAATTCTGGCTACCAGTGTGTAGGATGGGATCTAATTCTGGCCACCAGTGTGTAGGATGGGTTTTCATTCTGGCCACCAATGTGTAGGATGGGTCCTAATTCTGGCCACCAGTGTGTAGGATTGGTCCTAATTCTGGCTACCAGTGTGTAGGATGGGTTCTAATTCTGGCCACCAGTGTGTAGGATGGGTCCTAATTATGGCCACCAGTGTGTAGGATGGGTCCTAATTCTCGATACGACTATGTAGAATGGGTCCTAATCCTGGCCATCAGTATGTAGGATGGGTCCTAATTCTGGCCACCAGTGTGTAGAATGGGTCCTAATTCTGGCCATTAGTGTGTAGGATGGGTTCTAATTCTGGCCACCAGTGTGTAGGATGGGTCCTAATTCTGTCCACAGTGTAGGATGGGTCCTAATTCTGGCCACCAGCGTGTAGGATGGGTCCTAATTCTGGCTTCCAGTGTGTAGGATGGGTCCTAATTCTGGCCACTAGTGTGTAGGGTGAGTCCTATTTTTTTTCCACCAGTGCGCAGAATGGGTCCTAATTCTGGGCACAAGTGTGCAGGATGGGTCCTAATTATAGGCACAAGTGTGTAGGAGGGGACCTAATTCTGGCCGGCAGTGTGTAGGTTGGGTCCTAATTTTGGCAACCAATGTGAGGATGGGTTCTTGTTCTGGCCATCAGTGTGTAGGATGGGTCCTATTTCTCTCCACTATTGTGTATGATGCGTCCTAATTCTTTCCACCAGTGTGAAGGCTGGGTCCTAATTCTAGCCAAAAGTGTGTAGGATGGGTCCTAATTCTGGCCACCAGTGCGTAGGATTGATCATAATCCTTTCCACCAGTGTGTAGGGTGGGTCCTAATTCTGACAGCAAGTGTAAAGGATGGGTTTTAGTTCTGGCCACCAGTGTGTAGGATGGGTCCTAATTCTGGCCACCAGTGTGTAGGATGGGTCCTAATTCTGGCCATCAGTGTATAGGATTGATCATAATCCTTTCCACCAGTGTGTAGGGTGGGACCTAATTCTGGAAACTAGTGTGTAGGATGGGTCCTAATTCCGGCCACCAGTGTGTAGGATGGGTCCTAATTCTGGCCACTAGTGTGTAGGATAGGTCCTAATTCTGGCCACCAGTGAATAGGATCCTAATTCTTTCCACCAGTGTGTAGGATGGCTCCTAATTCTGACCACCAGTGTGTAGGATGGGTCCTAATTCTGGCCACCAGTGTGTAGGATGGGTCCTAATTCTGGCCATCAGTGTATAGGATTGATCATAATCCTTTCCACCAGTGTGTAGGGTGGGACCTAATTCTGGAAACTAGTGTGTAGGATGAGTCCTAATTCTGGCCACCAGTGTGTAGGATGGGTCCTAATTCAGGCCACTAGTGTGTAGGATAGGTCCTAATTCTGGCCACCAGTGAATAGGATCCTAATTCTTTCCACCAGTGTGTAGGATGGCTCCTAATTCTGGCCACCAGTGTGTAGGATGGGTCCTAATACTGGGCACCAGTGTGTAGGATGGATCCTAATTCTGGCCACCAGTGTGTAGGATGGGCAATAATTCTTTCCGCCAGTGTGCAGGATGGGTTCTAATTCTGGCCTCCAGTGTGTAGGATGGGTCCTAATTCTGGCCACCAGTGTGATGGATGGGTCCTAATTCTGGCAACCCGTGTGTAGGATGGGTTCTAATTCTGGCCACCAGTGTGTACGATGGGTACTAATTCTGGCCACCAGTATGTAGGATGGATCCTAATTCTTTCCACCAGTGTGTAGGATGGGTCTTAATTCTGGGCACCAGTGTGTAGGATGGATCCTAATTCTGGCCACCAGTGTGTAGGATGGGCAATAATTCTTTCCACCAATGTGCAGGATGGGTTCTAATTCTGGCCTCCAGTGTGTAGGATGGGTCCTAATTCTGGCCACCAGTGTGAAGGATGGGTCCTAATTCTGGCAACCCGTGTGTAGGATGGGTTCTAATTCTGGCCACCAGTGTGTACGATGGGTACTAATTCTGGCCACCAGTGTGTAGGATGGATCCTAATTCTTTCCACTAGTGTAGGATGGGTTCTAATTCTGGCCACCAGTGTGTAGAAAGGGTCCTAATTCTTTCTACCAGTACGTAGGATGGGTCCTAATTTTGACCACCAGTGTGCAGGATGGTCCTAATTCTGGCCGCCAGTGTGTAGGATGGGTCCTAATTCTGGCCAACAGTGTGTAGGAAGGGTGCTAATTATGGCCACCAGTGTGTAGGATTGGTCCTAATTCTAGCTACCGTATGTAGGATTGGTCCTAATTCTGGCCAGAAGTGTGTAGGATGAATTCTAATTCTGGCCACCAGTGTGTAGGATGGGTCCTAATCCAGGCCACCAGTGTGTAGGATGGGTCCTAATTCTGGAAACTAGTGTGCAGTATGGGTCCTAATTTTGGCCACCAGTGTGTAGGATGGGTCCTAATTCTGGTCTCCAGTGTGTAGGATGGGTCCTAATTCTGGCCACCAGTGTGTAGGATGGGTCCTAATTCTGGAAACTAGTGTGTAGGATGGGTCCTAATTCTGACCACCAGTGTGTAGGATGGGTCCTATTTCTGGTCACCAGTGTGTAGGATGGGTCCTAATTCTGGCCACCAGTGTGTAGGATGGGTCCTAATTCTGGTCACCAGTGTGTCGGATGGGTCGTAATTCTGGCCACCAGTGTGTAGGATGGGTCCTGTTTCTGGCCACCAGTGTGTAGGATGGGTCCTGTTTCTGGCCACCAGTGTGTAGGACGAGTCTTAATTCTGGCCAACAGTGTGTTGGATGGGTCCTAATTCTGGCCACCAGTGTATAGGATTGGTCCTAATTCTGGCCACCAGTGTGTAGGATGGGTTCTAATTCTGGCAATCAGTGTGTAGAATGGGTCCTAATTCTCGCCACCAGTGTGTAGGATGGGTTCTAATTCTGGTCACCAGTATGTAGGTTGCTTCCTACTTCTGGTCATCAGTGTGTACGATGGGTCCTAATTCTGGCCACAAGTGTAGCATGGTTCCTAATTCTGGCCACCAGTGTGTAGGATGGGTTCTAATTCTGGCCACCAGATTGTGGAATGGATCCTAATCCGGCCCACCAGTATGTAGGATGGGTCTTGATTCTGGTCATCAGTGGGTAGGATGGGTCCTAATTCTGGTCACCAGTGTTCTGGATGGATTCTAATTCTAACCACCAGTGTTTTGAATGGATCCTAATTCTGGCCACCAGTGTTTAGGATGGTTCCCCATTCTAGCTACCAGTGTGTAGGATGGTTCCTCATTCTAGCCACCCAGTGTGTAGGGTGGTTCCTCATTCTAGCCACCACTGTGTAGGATGGGCCCTCATTCTAGCCACCACTGTGTAGGATGGGTTCTTATTTTAGCCACCAGTGTTGAGGATGTGTCCTCATTCTGGCCACCATCAGTGTAGGAATGGTCGTCATTCTTCATACTAGAGTGAAGGTTGGGTCTTAATTATGGCCACCAGTGTGAAGAATGGGTCCTCATTCTAGCCAGCAGTGTGTAGATATACTCTCATCCTTATTAGCCTGGATGAGCATATGTGAGGTGCATAGTGAGCCTAGGTGAGGTACGGTGTACACACACTCATGCTCATCCAGGTTATCTGCGACTTGAAGTACATTTCCAGGACAAATCGTTGTCAGCTAAGGACCGCATTATACAACATGTGGCATGCAAAGACTACGTAACCTTTATTCGGTGCATGTACACACCCTCATTCACAGGTGAACCAGGTGACTGAGGGTTGACGATGGGGCCCCGTCGATCAAACGGTAACCAGGTTCCAGCCAATAAGAAGATGGTTTTGGCAATCGCAGAGGTTATGTGGGTACCACTCTCCTGTCTGCCCTTGTCATTCCCATTCTAGAGCTGGTTGAAGCACGGTCTGCTCTCTAGTGGCTTCTATTCTGCCTTGCTTACCGTGGAGTGCACTAATACCTATTGCTGTACATAGTGTATATAGTGTACATACTTCTGTTCTAAATTGGTGAAGGATAATATAAGTCAAAAGTTTTCTGCTGTGTTTATTTTGCTCCCTTTACACCCAGGATAACAGGCCATTTGGACTCCTGGGTTGTAAAATGGGGGCCTGTCTGGGATCTGGAGCTGGACTTAGAGAAAGGGTTGAGCCTAGGGTGAAGTTCGAAGCAGGAACATTGTGTAGCTTGCTGTCTGGTATTGCATTAGCTTTGTCAATGCTTTACAAACTTTGTGTGTCAGTTGCTTTCCTATGGTCAGCCTTGTTATTGTGTGATCGTTCAACAGCTCGCTACTAGCTTGTTCAGTGTGCTCGCTTTGCTACGGTCAGTCTTGTGGAACAGTGTGTAGCTTGCTGTCTGCCATTGCATTAGCTTTGCTAACGCTTTACAAACTTTGCGTGTCAGTTGCTTTGCTATGGTCAACCTTGCTATTGTATGATCGTTTAACAGCTCGCTACTAGCTTGTTCAGTGTGAAGATTTTGCAGTCAGCTTTGCTATCGCGTATCCACCTTGTATGCGTATTCTGCAATCGTACTGTGCATAGCGAATAACTTATACATTGGGGTGTGCCACCTAGACGAGTCAGACGTCTGGTGCCGGCATATACTTTGTGTAACCTGCCTAAATTGTCCCTACAGCATTGTTGGCTAATTGCTCATTCCATTGGCATTGATTATGAATGCACTCTCACAGCTGCGCAGCTGCGTTCACTGATCACCGACAAACTTCGAGAAGAAGAGATGGCACATCAGACTCCTTCCTCTACGGGAGCTAGGAATAAAACTATGTTCTCGCAGGAGGAAGATGATACACCAACGGAGCAAAATCGTCAGTTTAGTGCAGCAGGGTTGTCTCAAGGTGAATCAGCGGCGTTGGCACTTGAGCTGGCAAAAATCAATCTTGAGCAGACTAGGGAACAGAGAGTATTTGCAAAAGAAGAATTTGATAGGGAAAAAGAAAGAATGCAGTTTTCGCATCTTGTAAATGAGTTTAGTTTACACAAAGCAGTACAGCTTGTTCCCCGCTTGCTTCAATGAGGCCGAACCAGAGCAATTTTTCGAAAGCTTCGAAAATCAGGCTCGAGCCTTGAGGTGGCCGGAACAGCATTGGGCATCGTTGGTTCACTCAGCATTGTTTGGTAAGGCACAGGAATTTACGTCAGTGTTAAATGACACTAAATTTTCTGATTATAAAGTAGTGAAGACCACAGTTTTGGGAGCATATACTTGTATCCCAGCTAAGTATCAGAAGCTTTTTAAGCTGGGCAGACGACAGCTTGGTCAATCCCTGGTAGATTTTGTGCGACAGCAGATCAAACCTTTTACCAGCTGGTATAAAGCAAGTGGTGTTGCTAATTTTGACGATCTGGTGCAGCTTATTCTGGTTGACAACCTGCTGGAGTCTGTGGGACCAGAGGCTCGGGTCTTTCTGCAGGATCGTGAATTAACTACTGCATAGGAGGCAGCCAGGTTGGCTGATACTTTTGAAACTAACTGCTCCTTGTCCGAGTGGCCCCGTCTCTCTTTTCAACAGCCTGGCATGAGCAGAGATCGTCAACCTTGGAGGATGAAGTGCCAGCCGGAGGGAGAACGTCTACGTCAACCAACTAAGTCACCTGGTGAGCCTCGCTTCTCAACTTATGGTCCACCTGGTGAGAGAGAAACCCCTCATCATGGTACAACTCGACAACAGTATCCAGAGAGACACCAGCCAGAGTGACACCAGTTGCAACGTCAGCAGGGAGTAAAGGGCAAGCCTGTCCTCTGCTACGTCTGTTACCAAGTAGGTCACATCCGTCCCAACTGCCCCCACAAACCCCAACCCACTGGGAAAATCTCTAATATCTCTAGTAACATGTCCCTGAAAGAAGTAGAAAAATGGATGGCCCCTTACTACTGTCAGAGTCTTGTTTCCCTTCAGGAAAACTCCAAAACAACTGAAGTCAAAACCTTTAAAGATACTGGAGCAAATTGCTCACTTATAAGAGAGGGAATATTACCCCTTTCAAAGAATACCTCCTTAAATTCCTCCGTTTTGTTGGAAGCATTTGGAGGAGCTATATATTCTGTCCCTTTGCATAAAATTTATGTAGTGCAAATATTACACTGGATACTTGACTGTGGGTGTATCTGAAGGATTCCCCATGAAAGATGCCATGTGTGTGTCCTGAACCCATAATGATTAATTCTTCTCCGGTGCTGGCCATAACTCAGGCAACATCCCGAGGGTTGTCTGGCAAGAATGTTGACCTATCCTTGGATGACTCTGATCTCGGAATAGCCACGTTGTTTTACGAGGCACAACGGCTGGAGCCTCGTAAATCAAGTGAACAGACCCCGATCAAGCCTTCCTATTCCCAGGTTGCAGGATTGCCAGATATCTCTGTTTCCATGCCCGAGGGACTGTCCTTCGGGGAGGAACAACGAAAGGACCCTTCTTTAAATTTCGCTTTTCAGGTAGCCATGGGTAAATCCTCTTTGGATCATCCGGTCAAGTATAAACTTAACGATTATTTGATCTGCACTAAGACTGGTAAGGAGATAGAGGGCCGGCAATTGTCTGACAGGTTAGTGGTTCCAACAAAGTTTAAACCTCAAATATTAAATATAGCTCATAATACTTCATTAGGAGGTCACTTAGGAATAACTAAAACATTATATAAAATTACAAAAGAATTTTATTGCCCAAGATTAAAGCAGGGTGTGAAGAATCATATCCGGTGTTGCCGAGAATGTCAGCAAATAGGGAAACCTGGACATTCCATTAAACCTGCACCTCTTCAACCTATACCTGCTGATGGAGAACCTTTTGCAGATTTAATTATAGATTGTGTAGGTCCACTACCTAGGTCAAAGTCGGGAAATCAGTATTTATTTACTATTATGGATAGAGTAACTAGATACCCTGAAGCAATTCCCATGCGCAGTATTAATACTAAAGCAATTATTAAAGCTTTGATTAGATTTATTTCTTGTTTTGGCATTCCTAAAACTATTCAGGGTGATCAAGGTACTAACTTCACTGCCAAAGCATTAGGGAAGCATTAACTAAGTTAAGGATAATCCACAAGTTATCCACTGCCTATCATCCTCAGTCCCAAGGCGCCTTGGAAAGATTCCATCAGACGTTAAAAACCATAATGAGAACTTTTTGCATGCATTTTCCTACAGACTGGGATGAATCACTACCTTTGTTGATGTTCTCAGTGCGAGAAACGGTGCAAGAGTCTACCGGGTATAGTCCGTTTGAGCTGATCTTTGGGCACAATGTACGAGGTCCTCTTCGGGTGCTCAAAAGAAGGATGGATGGGAGAAGACGTTAGCTCAACTCTCTACAACCCGTCTTCAAGGTTGCAGGTGGCACGTCAGTTAGCCAAGGCTAACCTAAAGGCAGCTCAAAATAAGATGAAACAGAGGTATGACAGAAGTGCACAATTCCGCTCCTTCCATCCAGGAGACAAGGTGTTGGTGCAGGAACCTATACCTGGCCACACCTTGAAAGCTAGATTTACGGGACCTATGCAGATTGTAAGTAGATTATCTGATGTAAATTATGTGGTAGCTCCCCTTGATAAGACCTCAAAAATTAAAACCTACCACATTAATCAGTTAAAATCTTTTCATACACCAGATAGTCCCAGTAATGACTCTGTCCTCTACCTCTGAGGACGACTCTGATTCTTTGCACTCTATTCATAAAGTTAATGTTAAACTTCCAAACTCTGTCCTCCTCAAGGACCCTAGCCCTTTAATGGAGGGACTATCTGAAACGCAAGCAACAAGTTTAACTGCGCTTCTGCAGTCATACCCTGATATTTTTTCGGATGTGCCGAAAAAATGTACGTTAGGTTATCATGATGTAGATGTGGGAAACTCTAAGCCTATTAAACTCTCCCCCTACAGAGCTAATCCTGAAAAGGAGAGGCTACTTCAGCAGGAAGTAGAATTTCTGTTAGACCATGGATTAGTGGAGGAGGAGTCTAGTCCATGGGCTTCACCGTGCATCCTTGTTAAAAAAGCTGATGGAGGGTTTCGTATGTGTACAGACTATCGTAAGGTGAATGAGGTCAATCACAGATGCTCACCCTCTTCCTCGTCTGGATGACGTAATCGACTTTATGGGTAAGGCTACTTTTGTGCCCAAGTTAGGTCTACTTAAAGGTTACTATCAGGTACCTTTGATGGATAAGGCGAAGGAAATCTCTGCCTTCGTAATTCCAGGAGGTCATTATCCGTATACAGTTACCCCCTTCGGAATGAAAAACTCCCCCTCTTCATTCCAGAAACTTATCCATCAAGCTATTAAAGGACTTGAAGGCACGGCAGCATACCTGGATGATATTGTTATGGTGTCTGATACTTGGGATCAACACCTATTTACACTTAAGGCTCTTTTTGAGACCTTTCAGAGTTCTCATTTAACTGTTAATTTATCTAAGTCTTCCTTTGGCCAGGCCACTGTCACTTTTCTAGGCCATGAAGTAATTAGTGGTAAAGTTGCTCCTAAACTTGCTAAAGTTCTTGCCATTAAAGATTATCCAGTTCCTCATGATAGGAAATCTCTTCAACGTTTCCTAGGCATGATAGGATTTTACAGAAGATTCTGTAAGAATTTTTCAGATATTGTAGCCCATCTTACCTCTCTTACCAGTCACAAAGTTCCCTTTATTTGGACTTCAGTTGCTCAGGATGCTTTTGACAAAGCAAAAAGATTATTGTGTACTGCACCCATTCTTTTGTCTCCAGACTTCTCCAAACCTTTCTCATTACAGGTTGATGCTTGTGAGTCTGGGGTTGGGGCAGTACTATTGCAAAACGGGAACGAGGAGTTGCAGCCTGTAGCCTTCTTCTCTGCCAAATTCCAGCCGCATCAGAGGGCTTACTCTACCATTGAAAAAGAAGCCCTCGCGCTGGTACTGGCTTTGAAGCATTTCGATGTTTATGTGGGCCAGACATCACAGGTGGTCGCTGTCTACAGCGATCACAATCCTCTAGTATATCTCCAAGCCATGAAGAACCACAACACAAGGCTCATGAGGTGGACGCTCAGACTACAACCCTACTCTCTCAGAATTAAATATATTGCCGGCAAAGAAAATATGTTGGCAGACTCTTTATCTAGAGTCTAACAATATTTAATTATATATTAGGTTAGGATGTGTTAGGTTACTTGTGGTAACCCCTTCCAAGCTCTTTTTTTTTATCCCCTGGTGTGGGTTTTTTTTTTTAGTGAGGGGATGCGGGCTACCGTCCGCCTGTATCTTGGAGCTAAGCTAGCCCGACTGTCTGCTGTCTCACTGTGAGTAATTCTTGACTCAGTACCACCAGCTGTGCAAGATAAGATAAGATAAGATTTCGCTCGGATTTTTAACCCCGGAGGGTTAGCCACCCAGGATAACCCAAGAAAGTCAGTGCGTCATCGAGGACTATCTAACTTATTTCCATTGGGGTCCTTAATCTTGTCCCCCAGGATGCGACCCACACCAGTCGACTAACACCCAGGTACCTATTTGCTGCTAGGTGAACAGGACAACAGGTGTAAGGAAACGTGTCGAAATGTTTCCACCCGCCGGGAATCGAACCCGGGCCCTCCGTGTGTGAAGCGGGAACTTTAACCACCAGGCACCTAGCTAGCATCTTTAAATCTTGCCTCAGTACCACCAGCTGTGCAGATACCTAGCTAGCATCAGTAATTCTTGCCTCAGTACCATCAGCTGTGCAGATACCTAGCTAGCATCAGTAATTCTTGCCTAGGTACCACCAGCTGTGCAGATACCTAGCTAGCATCAGTAATTCTTGCCTCAGTACCACCAGCTGTGCAGATACCTAGCTAGCATCTTTAATTCTTGCCTAGGTACCACCAGCTGTGCAGGTACCTAGCTAACATCTTTAATTCTTGCCTCAGTACCACCAGCTGAGGGACTGATTTCCTCGAACTCCTGATCTTCAGCTATTCTTCTTTGAATTGGACTGATAAAGCCACTTTGTGGCGAAACGTTTCCACAATAAAGATACACAAGTGAAGCACATGAGTCTAATTTATCAACTTGTCGGTTCTCTAAACCATTTATCTTCTTCAAAACTAGCACAATGAAAGTCTAAATCCGAGTTTTAAAATGAGAAGGAGATACCATCTGTAAGTGTGGAGATATTAACCATGTAAATGTTAGTAAGCAAGTATGTTTATTCAAGTAAACCCAAATAGAGTTACATAGAGTGTAGAGACCCTCGGATAATCCGAAAAAGTCGGAATAAGTGACTTATATCCTTTGGAGTCGTTATATTTCGTCCGTCTTAAATGTTCCAGGGATCGTCACTCCCGCAGTCCTGTCTGATCAGTACTGTAAGTTGGTAAGAAAATATTACAGCAATATGAACTTTTAAGAAACACAAGAAAGTAATGATGCTCTTAGAGGGCTTTAATTACGCTGCTGATCCTTGGACCAGGAAAATCTACATGGAGGCTTTTCCATGAGTATAAATGCTCATGGAGCATAAATAATGCTCATGGAGCATAAATAATGCTCATTGAGCATAAATAAATGCTCATGGAGCATAAATAAATGCTCATGGAGCATAAATAAATGCTTATGGGGCATAAATAATGCTCATTGAGCATAAATAATGCTCATGGAGCATAAATAATGCTCATGGAGCATAAATAATGCTCATGGAGCATAAATAAATGCTTATGGAGCATAAATAATGCTCATGGAGCATAAATAAATGCTCATGGAGCATAAATAAATGCTTATGGAGCATAAATAAATGCTCATGGAGCATAAATAAATGCTCATGGAGCATAAATAAATGCTCATGGAGCATAAATAATGCTCATGGAGCATAAATAATGCTCATGGAGCATAAATAAATGCTCATGGAGCATAAATAAATGCTCATTGAGCATAAATAATGCTCATGGAGCATAAATAATGCTCATTGAGCATAAATAAATGCTCATGTGAGCTAAACTTTCCATGGACATTTATCTCACAAAATGTGTTTTAATCCCTTATTAAGAATAATTAAAATTTACATTATGTTTCAAGGCACTGAAACTGATAAGAAAATAAGTTGAACTGTCAGGTTGTTGCAGGAAGAGACTGACTGTAGTTACTGACGTCGACTGTCAGGGTAGTTTAAGTTCCATTAGACATAGATAATAATAACCATGATACCTTAAGAAAGTTAAATATTAACTAGAATCTTCAATTCTCAGTAAATATACCTTGTAATCTTTAGCAATTATATATGAACTATAAAGAATAAAAAGGCACAATACCAATTGCAAAAATACATAAATAACCCGACTTGGACCATTTACAAAGTCACACTAACACATAAGAGTGAGGGAGCCAGTGTACGTAGGCAGTAAAAGAAACCACAATGTCTGGGGCCCAAGACTATTCAACAATCTCTCACCATGATCTCTGCAAGAGGGAACCGGAGATACCTAGTCAGTACCCCAGCAGATGAGCTGTGGTTTATACGTCGGACTACGTGCGGCCAGCAGTAACATCCTAGTTGATCAGGCCCTGAGCCGCGGGAAGGCCTGGTCAAGGACTGGGCCGCGGTGGTGTTGATCCTCAGAACGATCTCCAGGTAGGCAGCCTCTATGCAAATTAGTGTCAAAATAATTACGACAAGGGTATGGAAATAACAAGAGGAGAAGCAGTAAGCATGAGAGAGAAGATGATTGTGAGAGCTGAGGCTCACAACACACTCGGAAACACAATG
>NC_091333.1:24057551-24090051 GCF_038502225.1 Cherax quadricarinatus | reverse complement strand
CCAGTGCCTCACACATCCAGTGCCTCACACATCCAGTGCCTCACACACCCACTGCCTTGCACACCCACTGCCTCACACATCCAGTGCCTCACGCATCCACTGCCTCACACACCCACTGCCTTGCACACCCACTGCCTTGCACACCCACTGACTCACACACCCAGTGCCTCGTAGCCTACTGTCTTGCACACCCTCTGCCTCACACCCCACTGCCTCACACACCCACTACCTCACACACCCACTGCTTCGCACTCCCACTGTCTCACAAACCCACTGCATCACACACCCCCTGCCTCACACACCTACTGCCTCACACGCCCACTACCTCACACACACCCACTGCCTCACACACCCACTGCCTCACACACCCACTGCCTCACACACCCAAGGCATCGCCTCACACACCCATTGCCTCACTCGCCCACTGCTTTGTGCATCCACTGCCTCATACATATACTGCCTCACACATCCAGGACCTACCCCTGTGGGACCCCGCCTGTCACAGGTGCCCACTGTGATACCTCATCACGTACCATGACTCGCTGTTGCCTCCCTGTCAGGTATTCTCTGATCCATTACAGGAAGGGCGCTGCAATGGATCAGAGAATACCTGACAGGAGGTAACAACGAGTCATGGTACGTAGTGAGGTATCACAGTGGGCGCCTGTGATGAGCGGAGTCTTATAGGGATTGGTCCTAGGACCAGTGCTATTTCTGGTATATGTGAAAGACATAATGGAAGGGATAGACTCAGAAGTGTCCCTGTTAGCAGATAAAGTGAAGTTAATGAGGAGAATTAAATCAGATGAGGATCATCCAGGACTTCAAAGGTACCTGGACAGGCTACACACGTGGTCCAGCAACTGGCCTCTCGAATTTAACCCTGCCAAATGCAAAGTCATGAAGATCGGGGAAGGGCAAAGAAGACCGCCGAAGGAGTATAGGCTAGGTTGCCAAAGACTACAAACCTCGCTCAAGGAGAAAGTTCTTGGAGCGAGTATAACACCAAGCATGTCTCCGGAAGAACACATCAACCAGAAAACTGCTGCAGCATATGGGCACCTGGCAAACCTTAGATTAGCATTCCGATACCTTAGTATGGAATCATTCAAGACACTGTACATCGTGTACGTCAGGCCCATACTGGAGTATACAGACCAGTTTGGTACCCACACCTGGTCAAGCGCGTCAAGAAATTAGAGAAAGTGCAAAGGTTTGCAACAAGGTAAGTTCCAGAGTTAATGGGATTGTCTTACGAAGAAGAGTTAAGGGAAATCATCCTGACGACACTGGAGGATAGGAGGGTCAGGGGAGACATAATAACGACAAATAAAATACTGCGCGGAATAGACAAGGTGAACAGAGACAGGATGTTCCAGAGATAGGACACAGCAACAAGGGGTCACAATTGGAAGTTGAAGACTCAGATGAGTCAAAAGGATGTTAAGAAGTATTTCTTCAGCCATAGAGTAGCCAGGAAGTGGTATAGTCTAGCAAATGATGTAGTTCAGGCAGGAACCATTCATAGCTTTAAGACGAGGTATGATAAAGCTCATGGAGCAGGGAGAGAGAGGACCTAGTAGCGTTCAGTGGAGAGGCGGGGCCAGAAGCTGAGTCTCGACCCCTGCAACCACAATATGGTGAGTACAATTAGGTGAGTACACATCCGCTGACTTACCCACTGTCTCACACACCCACTCAAACGCACACCCACTAACACAGCCACTGCCTCACACTCACTGCCCCACACACCCCCTGCCTTTCACATCCACTGCCTCACACATCCACTGCCTCACACATCCACTGTCTCTCACATCCACTGTCTCTCACATTCACTGCCTCACACACCCACTGCCTCACACACCCACTGCCTGGGACACTCACTTCCTTGCATACTCACAGCCTCACAAATCCACTGCCTCACACACCCACTGCCTAACAAGCCCACTAACGGCCTCACATATCAACTGCCTAACACACACACTGCATGACACACCCAATGCCACGCACACCCACTCTCCCACACAGCCACATCATCACCCACCCACTGTCTCAAACCCCTACTGCCTCACACATCCATTGCCTCAAAAACCTTCTGCCTTACGCATCCACTGCCTCACACATCCACTGAGTCACACATCCACTGCCTCAGACATCCACTGCCTCAGACATCCACTGCCTCAGACATCCACTGCCTCAGACATCCACTGCCTCAGACATCCACTGCCTCAGACATCCACTCCCTCAGACATCCACTCCCTCAGACATCCACTCCCTCAGACATCCACTCCCTCAGACATCCACTCCCTCACACGTCCACTGCCTAATACATCCACTGCCTTACGCACCCACTGCCTCACACATCCATACCTCACACATCAGTTGCCTCACACATCCATACCTCACACATCAGTTGCCTCACACATCCAC
Source organism: Cherax quadricarinatus (assembly GCF_038502225.1). NCBI lineage: Eukaryota > Metazoa > Arthropoda > Malacostraca > Decapoda > Parastacidae > Cherax > Cherax quadricarinatus. The sequence continues at coordinate 24,087,621 of NC_091333.1, read as the reverse complement.
TGTCTCACACGTCCACTGCCTCAAATATCCACTGCCTCACACGTCCACTGCCTCACACATCCATTGCCTCACAAACCCTCTGCCTCACACATCCACTGCCTCACACATCCAATACCTCACACGTCCACTGCCTCACACATCCACTGCCTCACACACCCACTGCCTCACACACCCAGTGACTCGCACACCCAGTGACTCGCACACCCAGTGACTCGCACACCCACTACTGCACGCTCCCACTACTGCACGCTCCCACTGCCTCACACACCCACTGCCTCACACACCCACTGCCTCGCACACCCACTGCCTCACACACCCACTGCCTCGCACATCCACTGCCTCGCACATCCACTGCCTCGCACATCCACTGCCTCGCACATCCACTGCCTCGCACATCCACTGCCTCGCACATCCACTGCCTCACACCCCCACTGCCTCACACATCCACTGCCTCACGCACCTACTGCCTCACGCACCCACTGCCTCACGCACCCACTGCCTCACGCACCCACTGCCTCACATTCCCACTGCCTCACACGTCCCCTGCCTCACACACCCACTGCCTCACACACTGCCTCACATACCCACTGCCTTACACATCCACTGTCTCACACCCCCACTGTCTCACACATCCACTGCCTCACGCACCCACTGCCTCACACATCCACTGCCTCACACACCCACTGCCTCACACACCCTAATGCCTCACACACCCACTGCCTCACACACCCACTGCCTCATACCCCTACTGCCTCACACACCCACTGCCTCACACACCCACTGCCTCACACACCCACTGCCTCACAAATCTACTGCTTCACACATCCACTGCCTCACACATACACTGCCTCACACACCCACTGCCTCACAAATCTACTGCTTCACACATCCACTGCCTCACACACCCACTGCCTCACACACCCACTGCCTCACACACCCACTGCCTCACACCCCACTGCCTCACACACCCACTGCCTCACACACCCACTGCCTCACACACCCACTGCCTTACACACCCACTGCCTTACACACCCACTGCCTTACCCACTGCTTCACCCGTCCACTGCCTCACACACCCATTGCCTCACACATCCACTGCGTCACAAATCTACTGCTTCACACATCCACTGCCTCACACATACACTGCCTCACACCCCCACTGCCTCACACACCCACTACCTCACACACCCACTGCCTCACACATCCACTGCCTCACACACCCACTGCCTCACACACCCACTGCCTCACACACCCACTGCCTCACACACCCACTGCCTCACACACCCACTGCCTCACACACCCACTGCCTTACCCACTGCTTCACACGTCCACTGCCTCACACACCCACTGCCTCACACACCCACTGCCTCACACACCCACTGCCTCACACACCCACTGCATCACTTACACACCACTCTATTCCGTCACTGAAGTAAGTTCAACATTAATGCTTTTGATAATTGAAAAGTAGTCCCTTAATCTGATAATTACACAACGCCAGAAATTTTGAAATCTAACTTCATTGGTTCAGTTGCAAACTTTATTTGGTCTGATGGCTAATTTAATTTTCACAGCATTTCTCGTTAAGTGAGCGCCAGGTCGGAAGTTGAGGGCTGACTGGCGACTCTCTGACAGTTTCGCGCCATATCAACACCAGCACCAGTAATACCTATACTGTCGTACAGCATCAGTCTTCTATTTTTAATAATTTTTATCTCGTTTCAACGACAATAAAAAAATTCGCTAATAAATCCATTGATATCAACATATAAAAGATTTTTCCTCTAATATATTTGTCAGTTGCAAGTTATTTTAGCGTAAGATTGATGAAGTCATTCGTCTGGCAGTGAGCATCTGGGGGGACTGCATCTCTGCAGCTCCTATGGACGAGCTGCCACTGCTATGCTGACAAGAAGGTAAGAGAATATGCAATTTATGGCAGTTTTTAAGACGTTTCGCCCCCAGGGACGAAACGTCTTGTCCAAAAAATGCCGTAAATTACATAGTGTCTTATTCGCAGGTCACCTCATATGTGATGTGATAACTCCATCCAGATGATGGAGGTTAGGCCATTTCTGATGTGATAACTCCATCCACATGACTGAGGTTATAGATCATTTCTGATGTGGTGGTTGAAGTATAGCTCCAGTGTCATCATTGTTCTGGTGGTTGACGTATAGCTCCAGTGTCATCATTGTTCTGGTGGTTGACGTACAGCTGCAGTGTCACCAATGTTCTGGCGGTTGACGTACAGCTCCAGTGTCACCAATGTTCTGGCGGTTGACGTATAGCTCCAGTGTCACCAATGTTCTGGTGGTTGAAGTATAGCTCCAGTGTCACCAATGTTCTGGCGGTTGATGTACTCTCAGTAGTAGTAACCAGTTACCAGTAACCACTGTGCCAGTTGACTCACGACCAACTGTCTCTGCCTGAGTCACTGTCTGAACTCATATTGTGCTGACCTAGCAGTATTCAAAGACCCCCTCACATATGGGTACTGTGGGCGGCCAGTCAGTGTTACGAGAGGAGCAAGGAGACAAGGTACGGCTGTAAGGGCGCTCTCCACATTATCTGTAATTATACGTACTACCAGCCTACGTGAGTATTTCTTTACCCAATCCACGTGTTCGAACTCCCACATGATAAATGGTGACAGCGGTGTGGAGCGTGGATTTAGTTTTTACGGGTAATTCAAGACGTTAGAAGACTGTTTGTGAGTAGCCGGCAGGGTCAAAGGTGAACCGTCTCACCCGCCAGCTACTCCCCTCACAACCTCCAACCTGCAAGCCTGTTGCAGCCGTTTCAAGCTTCCTGGCTTAGTTCGTGTGCTAATTGCTTCAATCTCTGAGGGGTTGACCCGGATTTTGCAATTAAGCCAGTCAGTAAGCCAGACTGTGGAAGTGAATGCCAGTCAGCCTATCATCCAGCCTGTCTCCTGTCATCCACCTGCTCCTCCGTGCTTTGTGCATCGTTACACATCTTCCAGTCAGCCATTCTCGTGGGGTAAGCCAGTCAGCCAACCCAGCTTCTAACCCAGCTGAGAGAGAGAAGTAAGCCACGCAGTAAGAAGTAAGCCAAGTTCCTCTGAAGTATTGTCTATATCGCTTTGTGCTCCCTGTTGGATGCTAAGAGTGGTTTTCACCATTCCTGTGGCATAGAGTGGCTTATCAAGCCACCTTCGTGGGTAGTAGTGGAGTGCACGCCAGTGCGCCAGCGAGAGTCATCTCGCCCATACTCTCCCTCCAGCAACCACCCACCACCAGCCACCCACCTCATCTACCTGTGGTTGTTTGCACCCTTGTACCGGGTCCTAATACTGTTTTGGCTCACATAATTGGTCAAGAGATTGTAGGTGAGCGCCGACGATAAGCCAATTATACGAGTCCACCGAGAAAGCGCATTTCTTCACGACGACAGTGTGAGTGTCGGCGTCATCACCGTGCAGGACAACCTTCCTCATCACCAGTCATCACCCGACTACTACAGACTTCAGTGATAGTTTAGAGACATTTTTCTTGCATTTAAAGACATTTGCGTGTGTGAGACATTTATAGTAAATTTCTTGTGTACTCTAAACCTTGTGTTTTCAGTGTAGACTCAGTGTTTCTTTGACTCGTTATTTTTGCAATATTTTTCAGTTTTCATTCATCTTATATTTTTTTTATTCTGTGTTTTTTTTATGCTACTCCTGTCTGTAGTAAGTATTATTGTGTAGTGTACCAGTCAGTTACTCTGTGTGAAGTGATTCATTTTTTTTATTGTATTCTTTCAGCGTTGTATTCTCCAGTAATTGTCATTGTAATTCACGCAGTGATATTCACCCCAGTATACTAAATTATCCATTTATTTCTGTGTGTGTCTTTTTCGTATGCCAGCAGTGTCTCATTCCTCTAATTTTTTTGCAGACTGTGTACCATTATTTTTGCCAGCAAATTTTTGTCGTATCAGTCACAGCAAGATTTTGTTGTAAGAATATACAAAAAAAAGTGTTGTGTGCCCTGCCACTGTAAGTTTTACACTTCCCGTTTTGTTCCTTTGTTTTATTTTATTCATATTTTTATATTTCTTTGAACAAATTCACTCTTGATGCAATTTCAATTACTTTTAACGTAAAGTGTTTTCTTTACTCTGTTTGAGTAAATTGTTTTGTCTAATTTACAATTAAGAGTTAAAGTGTTCAATCAGTTTTTTTCTTCATATTTTTATTTTATCATTTAACCTGAGTTTTCCCAGTGACACTTTATTACTGCAGTGATTATTTCTACACCTTATTTTGTTGCACTTGTTCTGCAGTGAATTATTTTATTGCACTTGTTCTGCAGTGAATTATTTTGTTGCACTTGTTCTGCAGTGAATTATTTTGTTGCACTTGTTCTGCAGTGAATTATTTTGTTGCACTTGTTCTGCAGTGAATTATTTTGTTGCACTTGTTCTGCAGTGAATTATTTTATTGCACTTGTTCTGCAGTGAATTATTTTGTTGCACTTGTTCTGCAGTGAATTATTTTGTTGCACTTGTTCTGCAGTGAATTATTTTGTTGCACTTGTTCTGCAGTGAATTATTTTGTTGCACTTGTTCTGCAGTGAATTATTTTATTGCACTTGTTCTGCAGTGAATTATTTTGTTGCACTTGTTCTGCAGTGAATTATTTTGTTGCACTTGTTCTGCAGTGAATTATTTTATTGCACTTGTTCTGCAGTGAATTATTTTGTTGCACTTGTTCTGCAGTGAATTATTTTATTGCACTTGTTCTGCAGTGAATTATTTTGTTGCACTTGTTCTGCAGTGAATTATTTTGTTGCACTTGTGTTCTGCAGTGAATTATTTTATTGCACTTGTTCTGCAGTGAATTATTTTGTTGCACTTGTTCTGCAGTGAATTATTTTATTGCACTTGTTCTGCAGTGAATTATTTTGTTGCACTTGTTCTGCAGTGAATTATTTTGTTGCACTTGTTCTGCAGTGAATTATTTTGTTGCACTTGTTCTGCAGTGAATTATTTTGTTGCACTTGTTCTGCAGTGAATTATTTTATTGCACTTGTTCTGCAGTGAATTATTTTATTGCACTTGTTCTGCAGTGAATTATTTTATTGCACTTGTTCTGCAGTGAATTATTTTATTGCACTTGTTCTGCAGTGAATTATTTTATTGCACTTGTTCTGCAGTGAATTATTTTATTGCACTTGTTCTGCAGTGAATTATTTTATTGCACTTGTTCTGCAGTGAATTATTTTATTGCACTTGTTCTGCAGTGAATTATTTTGTTGCACTTGTTCTGCAGTGAATTATTTTATTGCACTTGTTCTGCAGTGAATTATTTTGTTGCACTTGTTCTGCAGTGAATTATTTTGTTGCACTTGTTCTGCAGTGAATTATTTTGTTGCACTTGTTCTGCAGTGAATTATTTTGTTGCACTTGTTCTGCAGTGAATTATTTTGTTGCACTTGTTCTGCAGTGAATTATTTTGTTGCACTTGTTCTGCAGTGAATTATTTTGTTGCACTTGTTCTGCAGTGAATTATTTTCTTTTATTGATATTTTTATGAATTATATTTTAATTTTGTTTATGCATTCTTAGAAAATACTTAAATTTCCCAGTTAACAATTTAGTAATTTTATTTTCTACTTTTTAAATTGATTTAAAATTTTATTAATTATTTTCTTTATTAGCAAGAGTAAAGACAGCTCATTTTGCATTTAATTCAGTCTCCAGTAATATTTTTACTTGTATATTTCAATGTAATTTTTTTTTATCTTGACCAATAGTCCTTTACATTGAGTTGTTCTTCCTCTTGCAGTGTATCTTAGACATTTTTTTATTACTTCTGCAGAATTAGTTGCATCTCTTTTATTTCAATTCTAGCATTTTATATCATTTTTATTGTTCATTATTTTTGCCTTATTTGTTCTCGTGCTACTTTGCCATTATGTCTCACATACCGTCAAGTGATACTTTAGTGAATGTCGATACTCAGACCTCTCAGGCTACTGTTGCCCCTGTCATCAGTCCTCACAGTTCCTTAGCGACTGACAGACCGACCCAGACACCGAGATACTAAAGTTATACTCGTGATTCCCTTGATGCGTTACCTTTATTCAATGGCCATGTACATAGTCTTGAAGCATGGTTTGCGGCCATTCGTTCTCGTGCTAGTGCTCTCGTTGAAGGTCCTCCTTCAGAGGAAAGTCTTATCAGACTTGCTAAAGAAGCTCTTTATCGATCCCCTGCTGCTGTTCACGTTGTTGATCTCCTTGATATGCGAGACTTCAGGAATCTTACTAAGTGGTCACAATATGAGGAACTGATTCGTTCTTTCCTTGTCCCAGTAAAAACAGCTGATCCATATGTCGTTCTTAGGGAACTAGTGAATGCTACACCCATGAGTAATGAATCGTTGAGTGCATTTGCTGTTAGATTAGACAAACTTTTATCATCATTTATCAATGCTGTCCAGTCATCAGCTTTCCTCCCTGAAGAGGCTAAACCATTTACAGAATCGCTTGCTAAAATAGCAGCTTTTGGAGCAATCAAAGAACTAATGCCGCCTGCTTCCGTGTGTGCTTATGAGGCTCATCCTCCAACTGTGACGATGGAACCACTTACAGCCTTAAATCATGTACGTTCCTTGTGCCCCCAGGGTACTTTCCCATGTATCAAAAGTAATGTCACACATATGCCTCAGTCTGCACCACCTCTTGTTTGCGCCACAGAGACAAATCGTGGTCGTCAACCATCTCAGAGATCACCAAGAACCAGTGTACAGAGTCGTTATACACCTCGTAGTATTCGTAGTACATTCAGTAACCATAGTCGGCGGACTTGTTACAACTGTGGTTTCCGTGGCCATATTGCAATTAATTGTCCTGATAGTTACCCTAAGAGACGTCGTACTGATGATGAGTACCCAGATCTTCCCTACTGTACTTATCATAGAATACATGGACATGACACATCTGAGTGCAATGCTCTCTATAACCTTCAGTACTCTAGGTCTTTCCGTGGCCGTTCCAACCGCAGAACCCGTAGAGGAAACAGATATCGTGGTTCTCAAAATAACCAGAACCAGGCTCATTCTTCCAATTCGGGGGAATTCGAGCGCCCCAGTCAAACCGTCCCATGGTGACAGTAGGTGATAATGAGTACACCATCCCCGTTCACAATTCCTTTGAAGCCTTAAGCAGTCTCGAGAATGACAATCCTGCTGATGATGTTGCTTCACATGTCTCTGACATAGATGATTTTGGGGATGAAGTAGAACAAGTCTTTTCTGATGACAATCCACCTTTTTGTTTGCACATAACTTCCAATGCAACCATAGGCCCTATAGTGCAAGCATCTGTTCATAATGCACCCGTTCATTTGTTCATGGACTCTGGTGCGCAAGTCAATATTATTAGGTCTAGTTTGTTTAAGGATAAGCAGTTACGACATGTCCTTCTCGTAGAACCGACTCATGTGTCCTCCCTTAGTGGAGTAGCTGGTTCTCACCTGCGTGTCCGAGGTCGGACTTCCCTAACCTTTTCTATCCAAGGTAGAGACTTCACTGCTTCCTTCCTTGTTGACGACCAGATTACTTTCCCTGGTGACCTTCTACTGGGCTTTGCTTCCATGCGAGACTTACGCATTGTGCTCGACCCTTATCGATGGCATGCCCAAATTGACGACTTGATCGTTCCATTCTGGGGTTACCAGCTTGGATCAGAAATCTGTTATACTGCTGCAGAGTATGATGTACGGATTAAGTCCTTACAAGCCAATGCATTCTCCAGTAGCGTACCCAAGCGGTCAGGCACTGGTAATTCTGTCACTCCCATCAGTGTTCCACCTATACCTTCAGACTTGCAGGATAGTCCGATGCCTCAAGTGTCCGAGGACACTCAGACTGCCTTGAGTGCACAACCTATCCCTGCAATGACTGCTAGTTCGAGTAGTAGTTTCTCCACAGGGGATGCCTTGTCAGAAAACGATTACTTGAAACTAGTAATGCCATCTCTTGTTGATGTCACATGCCGTCTGCAGAAAGACGTCTCTGTTGCGGCTAGTGCTCTCACTAGAGTGTCTGTAGTTGTTCCTAGTGTTCCAGATGGTGATAACGTCCTAGTTGACAGTGATTCCTGCAAAGTAAAAGGTCTATTTGTTGAACCATCCTTACATGTTGTAAGAGATAGTAAGATCCATTTCTTCCTGGCCAATACTTCTGGTCACAGTGTTCGCCTCAGAGCAAATACCAATCTTGTTGACCTTGTTCACTATCCTTACCCTGTTCAGGTAGAGGATGAGTTGTCACCTGACCAGTGGGTCGGTGCTATTTCTGCCGGGGAGACCTCATCCACTTCACTGGATCAATCTGTTCCACCAGTTGAGGAGAAAGACAGCTCCCACTGACTTCCCAGATGAAGTCAAGCGTTTGTTGACTCTGTTGAACAAACGTCGTACAGCCATTGCTTTACCAGGTGAGAAGATGGGTATAACGAACTTATTGTCCCATCGTATTCCACTTGAACCTGGTACTAGACCTATCTACATACCTGCGTACAGAATGCCTCATTCACAAGTTGCTGTCGCAGAAGAATTGATCAATCAAATGCTTGATGATGGAGTTATTGCACCTAGCAATTCACCTTGGAATGCACCCTTGATACTAGTACCTAAGAAGGATGGTACTTGGCGTCCAGTGATTGACTTTAGGAAGTTAAACGCGAAAACCATTCCAGATCACTTTCCACTCCCTGTACTGGGTGATCTTTTACGTAACATCGGAGATAACAAAGTCTTTTCAACCCTAGATTTGTTACAAGGGTTTTGGCAAGTCCCTCTTCACGAGGACAGCCAAGAGCTAACTGCATTCTCCACTCCTACAGGTCATTATCACTTCCTCCGTATGGCGTTTGGATTACGATCTTCCCCTATCACGTTCTCAAGGCTCATGACTAATATCTTTAGAGGTCTCATTGGTAATGCACTTATGGTGTACTTAGATGACGTAATCGTCATGTCTAAAGACGTGGATACACACTTGAAAAGACTTGATGTAGTACTTGGTAAGCTGGAAGAAGCCAATTTAAAGATCAAACTGTCTAAATGTCAATTTTTCAGATCAGAAATTAAGTTTCTTGGTCACGTAGTCACTCCTAGAGGGGTTACGACTGACCAAAGTAAAGTAACTGCAGTACTAAATTTTCCAACTCCCAAAACTGCTGATGCCGTAAGATCCTTTGTGGGCTTAGCAGGTTTTTATAGATCTTTCATTGCCAATTTTTCTTCCATAGCTGCTCCTCTAACTGAGTTTCTTAAGAAAGATGCTCCTTTTGTTTGGACCTTCCGTCAAGAAAGAGCATTCCAAACTCTAAAAGAAAAGCTAACATCTGCTCCAATTTTGAAATTTCCAGATTTTTCTAAGCCCTTCTATCTGACAACTGATGCTAGTTCAATTGGCATAGGTGCCGTACTAGCTCAGAAGACCGATGTCAAGTACAACGCAGTTGCATTTGCTAGCCGAGTCCTTACGAAGGCTGAACGTAATTATACAGTAACTGAGCAAGAAGCTTTAGCAATAGAATGGTCTTTAAAGCACTTCCGAGACATTATTTATCAGTACTCTGTTCATGTCTTGACAGACCATGCTCCACTGATACCCTTATTCCAGAACAAACAACCTACTGGAAGGTTAGCCAGATGGACCTTGACTATCCAAGAGTTCAATCCCACCTTTGAGCATTTACCTGGCAAGTCAAATGTAGTCACAGATGCCTTATCGCGACATGTTAGTATAGTAACTGCAGACCCTCCATTTAGTGCTGAAGATGTAAAGAATGCTCAACGAACAGATCCCATGTGGTCTGGTGTGATTCGATTCCTGCTCCAGGAAGATCTTATTCTGACTGTGAAGCCACCAGCACCCATCAGTGACTTTGTCATGAACCAAGAATTACTGTATCGAACAGCCGAGTTGGGTACTCCTAGCAGAAGAGTATACCAGTTAGTAATTCCACAGTCACTAGTGAATGTAGCCTTACAGCTAGTTCACGATGTACCAGGTGTTGCACACCCTGGTATGGATCGTTCAGTAAAACAAGCCAGATTGAAATACTTTTGGCCTCGTATGGCAACTGATATTTCTGAGTATGTTAAGAAATGTAGTGTCTGCATGCAACATAAAGGCAATGCTAATGGTCCTAATCCAATCCAAGTATATCCAACTACTAGCGAACCGTGGGAAAGAGTTGCGCTAGATTTGTTAACTAATTTCCAATGTTCCCTCCAAGGTAACAAACATCTGTGTGTTATGGTAGACCATTTCACCAGATATTGTGAGTTAGTTCCTATTGCAGATAAGACTGCCGAGACAGTAGCTAAAGCGTTTAAAGAACGCATTATCTGCAGGCATACCACCCCTAAGTCCCTAGTAACAGATAATGGAGGTGAATTCTGTAATGAGATTCTTGAAAATTTGTGCACCTTGTACAAGATCTCTAAATCCACCATTGTTCCTCATCATCCTGCCAGCAATGGGTTAGCGGAACGAACCAATAAGAAAGTACTTGATGTCTTGAGAGCCACTATCAATCCCAACAGTGAAACTTGGGATGAAGTTATACCTGATGTGCAGTGTGCTATAAATTCTGCTTACAATGTTTCTATAGGTGACACTCCACATTATGCATTGTACGGTGTAGATAAACGTTTGCCTTATGAGTTGTTATATTCTAATCCGAAACCAAATTACAACCCTGATGATTTCATAGCAACTCGTACCAGCTTAGCTCAAAGTGTTTTTAGAAGAATCCGTGAAACACTTCATAAATCAACAGCAGAATTTACAAGAGTCGCAAACACTCGAGCAAAGCCATCCAAAATCAAAGTAAGTTCGAGAGTTATGCTGATTAACTTTAACAAAACGTCTGCAATGCCAAAGCTTGATCAAAAGTTTGTTGGTCCTTATCGAGTAGTTGAACATATCACTGGTAATAAGTATAAGGTTAGAGAGATTAGTACTGGTCAGTATAAAGAATCGCATTTAGATCATATGAAGTTAGTATGTGATGATAATGATGTTTCAACCCAGACTAATGTGACAGACTCTAACAATCCTCCTGATCCCGTACTCTCTTCCTCTGATACTCAGTCAGACGATCAACCTGAATGTCGTTATTCCCTACGTACACGACAGGTATTGAGAAATCCTCAAGTATCATTTGTAACTTCCAATTCAGATTTGCCTCAAATACAGCATGAGTTAGCCAGTGCTACAGAGTTTGATCCTCCCAGAGATGACACCCATTCTGCATATGTCAATCTCACCCTAGCAGAGTTGGGGTTAAATGTATAGATGAATAATTACAGTATCAACTTATCAGTATTCAAGAATTTATTTTTGTGTTCATGTTCTCTCCGCATTCTGAGAGTTAACAGTCTAGATTTGAGTGCACCGAATCTGCCTTTCTGTTAAACACTCTTTCTTTGTATATATTCCTCCCTCAGAATCCGTAGATCACATGAATACAGATCGATCGATCAAATTTTTTTTATCACTTCTATTGTGTAATCTCAACGTTGAGTTTTAAGTTGTGCTATATTATACCTTGTATTGCATTACAGTTTCAGTTACGTAAGCTTCCATTCCAATGTTCTACTTATGTATGTTATAATGTTTAATTGTTGTGTACTTTAACATTGTATAGATTCAGCCCAAGCCGTATACCTGCCATCTCTAGTTTGTATTAGTTGTATGTCGGGACGACATACGTTAGCGTCGCCGAGCTCTCAGTAGTAGTAACCAGTTACCAGTAACCACTGTGCCAGTTGACTCATGACCAACCGTCTCTGCCTGAGTCACTGTCTGAACTCATATTGTGCTGACCTAGCAGTATTCAAAGACCCCCTCACATATGGGTACTGTGGGCGGCCAGTCAGTGTTACGAGAGGAGCAAGGAGACAAGGTACGGCTGTAAGGGCGCTCTCCACATTATTTGTAATTATACGTACTACCAGCCTACGTGAGTATTTCTTTACCCAATCCACGTGTTCGAACTCCCACATGATAGTACAGCTCCAGTGTCACCAATGTTCTGGTGGTTGACATATAGCTCCAGTGTCACCAATGTTCTGGTGGTTGAAGTATAGCTCCAGTGTCACCAATGTTCTGGCGGTTGACGTACAGCTCCAGTGTCATCATTGTCTTAACTTAAGAACTTAAAACAGTGATTATCTAATGTTAATAGTCTGCTTTCTGTTCAATATTTTTTTTGTTGCAGTTAAACCTTGGCAATGTTTAAATGCCGGATATTGCGGTCAGGAAACGTCATATATCAGGTGGAGCTTGACCGACAACACACCTCGCACACACCATCCACCCATAAATCCTAACAAACTGACACACAGCTTGGAGCAAGTTTCCGTCTATTTAAATTGAAGGGAACAGATCGATATTTGTGAGAGGTCTCCAGAAATATGCAGGGAAAACGTGGAGAAAGATTCCTGGGTGAGAGAAAGTCTAATGTTTTCCAAAAACATTTGTAAAACATTAGTAGCCCTTATTTAACAATATGAACATAGACAAATGTTTACAGCAAAAAATAACTCCAGTGGATGTTTAAACAAATTGAAAAATAAAGTCTGGTGATGTAGTAATGATATATAAATTAAATAAAGCAAATGCAATTTGTAATGAAAGATTCAGTACAAGAGATGAAGGAAACAGTAAAAAAAAGAAATTTTGTAAAATATACTGATATATATAACAGAAACTGGAAAAAAGAAGATAAAAAAACTAAAAACCTTGCAGGAGTACAAAGCTAGAAACCTTGCAAGAGTACAAAGCTAGAAACCTTGCAGGAGTACAAAGCTAGAAACCTTGCAGGAGTACAAAGCTAGAAACCTTGCAGGAGTACAAAGCTAGAAACCTTGCAGGAGTACAAAGCTAGAGACCTTGCAGGAGTACAAAGCTAGAAACCTTGCAGTACAAAGCTAGAAACCTTGCAGGAGTACAAAGCTAGAAACCTTGCAGGAGTACAAAGCTAGAAACCTTGCAGGAGTACAAAGCTAGAAACCTTGCAGGAGTACAAAGCTAGAAACCTTGCAGGAGTACAAAGCTAGAAACCTTGCAGGAGTACAAAGCTAGAAACCTTGCAGGAGTACAAAGCTAGAAACCTTGCAGGAGTACAAAGCTAGAAACCTTGCAGGAGTACAAAGCTAGAGACCTTGCAGGAGTACAAAGCTAGAAACCTTGCAGGAGTACAAAGCTAGAAACCTTGCAGGAGTACAAAGCTAGAAACCTTGCAGGAGTACAAAGCTAGAAACCTTGCAGGAGTACAAAGCTAGAGACCTTGCAGGAGTACAAAGCTAGAAACCTTGCAGGAGTACAAAGCTAGAAACCTTGCAGGAGTACAAAGCTAGAAACCTTGCAGGAGTACAAAGCTAGAAACCTTGCAGGAGTACAAAGCTAGAAACCTTGCAGTACAAAGCTAGAAACTTTGCAGGAGTACAAAGCTAGAAACCTTGCAGGAGTACAAAGCTAGAAACCTTGCAGGAGTACAAAGCTAGAAACCTTGCAGGAGTACAAAGCTAGAAACCTTGCAGGAGTACAAAACTAGAAACCTTGCAGGAGTACAAAGCTAGAGACCTTGCAGGAGTACAAAGCTAGAAACCTTGTAGGAGTACAAAGCTAGAAACCTTGCAGGAGTACAAAGCTAGAAACCTTGCAGGAGTACAAAGCTAGAGACTTTGCAGGAGTACAAAGCTAGAAACCTTGCAGGAGTACAAAGCTAGAAACCTTGCAGGAGTACAAAGCTAGAAACCTTGCAGGAGTACAAAGCTAGAAACCTTGCAGGAGTACAAAGCTAGAAACCTTGCAGTACAAAGCTAGAAACTTTGCAGGAGTACAAAGCTAGAAACCTTGCAGGAGTACAAAGCTAGAAACCTTGCAGGAGTACAAAGCTAGAAACCTTGCAGTACAAAGCTAGAAACTTTGCAGGAGTACAAAGCTAGAGATCTTGCAGGAGTACAAAGCTAGAAACCTTGCAGGAGTACAAAGCTAGAAACCTTGCAGGAGTACAAAGCTAGAAACCTTGCAGGAGTACAAAGCTAGAAACCTTGCAGGAGTACAAAGCTAGAGACCTTGCAGGAGTACAAAGCTAGAAACCTTGCAGGAGTACAAAGCTAGAAACCTTGCAGGAGTACAAAGCTAGAAACCTTGCAGGAGTACAAAGCTAGAAACCTTGCAGTACAAAGCTAGAAACTTTGCAGGAGTACAAAGCTAGAAACCTTGCAGGAGTACAAAGCTAGAAACCTTGCAGGAGTACAAAGCTAGAAACCTTGCAGTACAAAGCTAGAAACCTTGCAGGAGTACAAAGCTAGAAACCTTGCAGGAGCACAAAGCTAGAGACTTTGCAGGAGTACAAAGCTAGAAACCTTGCAGGAGTACAAAGCTAGAAACCTTGCAGGAGTACAAAGCTAGAAACCTTGCAGGAGTACAAAGCTAGAAACCTTGCAGGAGTACAAAGCTAGAAACCTTGCAGTACAAAGCTAGAAACTTTGCAGGAGTACAAAGCTAGAAACCTTGCAGGAGTACAAAGCTAGAAACCTTGCAGGAGTACAAAGCTAGAAACCTTGCAGTACAAAGCTAGAAACTTTGCAGGAGTACAAAGCTAGAGATCTTGCAGGAGTACAAAGCTAGAAACCTTGCAGGAGTACAAAGCTAGAAACCTTGCAGGAGTACAAAGCTAGAAACCTTGCAGGAGTACAAAGCTAGAAACCTTGCAGGAGTACAAAGCTAGAGACCTTGCAGGAGTACAAAGCTAGAAACCTTGCAGGAGTACAAAGCTAGAAACCTTGCAGGAGTACAAAGCTAGAAACCTTGCAGGAGTACAAAGCTAGAAACCTTGCAGTACAAAGCTAGAAACTTTGCAGGAGTACAAAGCTAGAAACCTTGCAGGAGTACAAAGCTAGAAACCTTGCAGTACAAAGCTAGAAACCTTGCAGGAGTACAAAGCTAGAAACCTTGCAGGAGTACAAAGCTAGAAACCTTGCAGGAGTACAAAGCTAGAAACCTTGCAGGAGTACAAAGCTAGAAACCTTGCAGGAGTACAAAGCTAGAAACCTTGCAGGAGTACAAAGCTAGAAATCTTGCAGGAGTACAAAGCTAGAAACCTTGCAGGAGTACAAAGCTAGAAACCTTGCAAGAGTACAAAGCTAGAAACCTTGCAAGAGTACAAAGCTAGAAACCTTGCAGGAGTACAAAGCTAGAAACCTTGCAGTACAAATCTAGAAACTTTGCAGGAGTACAAAGCTAGAGATATTGCAGGAGTACAAAGCTAGAAACCTTGCAGGAGTACAAAGCTAGAAACCTTGCAGGAGTACAAAGCTAGAAACCTTGCAGGAGTACAAAGCTAGAAACCTTGTAGGAGTACAAAGCTAGAGACCTTGCAGGAGTACAAAGCTAGAAACCTTGCAGGAGTACAAAGCTAGAAACCTTGCAGGAGTACAAAGCTAGAAACCTTGCAGGAGTACAAAGCTAGAGACCTTGCAGGAGTACAAAGCTAGAAACCTTGCAGGAGTACAAAGCTAGAAACCTTGCAGGAGTACAAAGCTAGAAACCTTGCAGGAGTACAAAGCTAGAAACCTTGCAGGAGTACAAAGCTAGAGACCTTGCAGGAGTACAAAGCTAGAAACCTTGCAGGAGTACAAAGCTAGAAACCTTGCAGGAGTACAAAGCTAGAAACCTTGCAGGAGTACAAAGCTAGAAACCTTGCAGTACAAAGCTAGAAACTTTGCAGGAGTACAAAGCTAGAAACCTTGCAGGAGTACAAAGCTAGAAACCTTGCAGTACAAAGCTAGAAACCTTGCAGTACAAAGCTAGAAACCTTGCAGGAGTACAAAGCTAGAAACCTTGCAGGAGTACAAAGCTAGAAACCTTGCAGGAGTACAAAGCTAGAAACCTTGCAGGAGTACAAAGCTAGAAACCTTGCAGGAGTACAAAGCTAGAAATCTTGCAGGAGTACAAAGCTAGAAACCTTGCAGGAGTACAAAGCTAGAAACCTTGCAAGAGTACAAAGCTAGAAACCTTGCAAGAGTACAAAGCTAGAAACCTTGCAGGAGTACAAAGCTAGAAACCTTGCAGTACAAATCTAGAAACTTTGCAGGAGTACAAAGCTAGAGATCTTGCAGGAGTACAAAGCTAGAAACCTTGCAGGAGTACAAAGCTAGAAACCTTGCAGGAGTACAAAGCTAGAAACCTTGCAGGAGTACAAAGCTAGAAACCTTGTAGGAGTACAAAGCTAGAGACCTTGCAGGAGTACAAAGCTAGAAACCTTGCAGGAGTACAAAGCTAGAAACCTTGCAGGAGTACAAAGCTAGAAACCTTGCAGGAGTACAAAGCTAGAGACCTTGCAGGAGTACAAAGCTAGAAACCTTGCAGGAGTACAAAGCTAGAAACCTTGCAGGAGTACAAAGCTAGAAACCTTGCAGGAGTACAAAGCTAGAAACCTTGCAGGAGTACAAAGCTAGAAACCTTGCAGTACAAAGCTAGAAACTTTGCAGGAGTACAAAGCTAGAAACCTTGCAGGAGTACAAAGCTAGAAACCTTGCAGGAGTACAAAGCTAGAAACCTTGCAGGAGTACAAAGCTAGAAACCTTGCAGGAGTACAAAGCTAGAAACCTTGCAGTACAAAGTTAGAAACTTTGCAGGAGTACAAAGCTAGAAACCTTGCAGGAGTACAAAGCTAGAAATCTTGCAGGAGTACAAAGCTAGAAACCTTGCAGGAGTACAAAGCTAGAAACCTTGCAAGAGTACAAAGCTAGAAACCTTGCAAAAGTACAAAGCTAGAAACATTGCAGGAGTACAAAGCTAGAAACCTTGCAGGAGTACAAAGCTAGAAACCTTGCAGGAGTACAAAGCTAGAAACTTTGCAGGAGTACAAAGCTAGAGACCTTGCAGGAGTACAAAGCTAGAAACCTTGCAGGAGTACAAAGCTAGAAACCTTGCAGGAGTACAAAGCTAGAAATCTTGCAGGAGTACAAAGCTAGAAACCTTGCAGGAGTACAAAGCTAGAAACCTTGTAGGAGTACAAAGCTAGAAACCTTGCAGGAGTACAAAGCTAGAAATCTTGCAGGAGTACAAAGCTAGAAACCTTGCAGGAGTACAAAGCTAGAAACCTTGCAGGAGTACAAAGCTAGAAACCTTGCAGGAGTACAAAGCTAGAAATCTTGCAGGAGTACAAAGCTAGAAACCTTGCAGGAGTACAAAGCTAGAAACCTTGCAGGAGTACAAAGCTAGAAAACTTGAGGGAGTACAAAGCTAGAAACCTTGCAGGAGTACGAAGCTAGAAAACTTGAAGGAGTACAAAGCTAGAAACTTTGCAGGAGTACAAAGCTAGAAACCTTGCAGGAGTACAAAGCTAGAAACCTTGCAGGAGTACAAAGCTAGAAAACTTGAAGGGGTACAAAGCTAGAAATCTTGCAGGAGTACAAAGCTAAAAACCTTGCGGGAGTACAAAGCTTTGCAGGAGTACAAAGCTAAAAACCTTGCATGAGTACAAAGCCGAAAACCTTGCAGGAGTACAAAGCTGAAAACCTTGCAGGAGTATCAAGCTAAAAACCTTGCAGGAGTACAAAGCCGAAAACCTTGCAGGAGTACAAAGCTGAAAACCTTGCAGGAGTACAAAGCTGAAAACCTTGCAGGAGTACAAAGCTGAAAACCTTGCAGGAGTATCAAGCTAAAAACCTTGCAGGAGTACAAAGCCGAAAACCTTGCAGGAGTACAAAGCTGAAAACCTTGCAGGAGTACAAAGCTGAAAACCTTGCAGGTGTATCAAGCTAAAAACCTTGCAGGAGTACAAAGCTGAAAACCTTGCAGGAGCGAAAAGCTAAAAACTTTGCAGGAGCACAAAGCTAAAAACCTTGCAGGAGTACAAAGCTGAAAACCTTGCAGGAGTACAAAGCTACAAACCTTGCAGGTGTACGAAGCTAAAAACCTTGCAGGAGTACAAAGCTAAAAACCTTGCAGGAGTACCAAGCTAAAAACAACAGTAATGGTTCCATAACAATACAAAAGACAGAACTAGAATAAGATGAGCAGCGCGTCCACAATATCTCAGGTGTCATCAATGGGCTAAAATAATACCAAGTTAAAACAGAAGATAATCTGGCAAGAGTCATGAGAGCAACAAACACATCAGGTGATAATGGCTAAAAAGATTAAAACCAGAAACAACAAAATATAAGTTTAAAATACATGGAAGTTTGAAGAGAATTCTAAACTAATCAATGAGAAAGTTGTGAGATAAACCATCGTTATTGTTTGTAGTTGTGATGAAGATGAAATAAGGTTATTTGCAGAAAGAATAAAAGAATAACACCAAAATGAGATGAGAGAATGTTGAGTGAATTTTAGCATTCAAGATCACACACTGGGATGCCGTCGGCTGGTTGGAGAACATGACGAAGATAAGAAGTCATGCAGACAAAGCGTCAAGAGAGCAAAGCATAATGACACTGCCGCGTGGCCCGATCGCTAAAGCTCTCCCTTCACACGGCGAGGGTCTGCGTTCGATTCCCAGCGAGGGTAGAAATATTGGGCGTGTTTCTTTACACTGGTTGTCCATGTTCACCCATCAGTAAAATGGGTACCTGGGTGTTAGTCGACTGGTGTGGGTCGCATCCTGGGACAAGGACCTAATTTGCGGGAAATACTCTACATAACAAGAGGCTTTCTATATAGTAGTATATCATCGATGTCAGTTAGGTCTGTATACCTTGTACTTGTAGTAAATAAAGATATTATTATCGTGAAGAATATAACGTATGCAAATTTAAAAAATAAAGAACTCAAGTGAGCATGGAACAAAAATATAAGACATAAAACACTGCTGGGAGGATGAATGAGGAAGGAAAAAATATTTTCCAGTGACAGATGTTTCTCAAATACGGACACGAAAGAACACAAACTGTAACAAATAGAAAAGTGAGACAGACGAGCAGATTTGTAAATTTGTATAGTAATTATTACGACTGACCTTATAATTTGTAATATATTTGGCCTGAGCAGAGGAGAAGCTTAATGCTGAATATACTCATGGAAAATCGTAATAAGGATTTGTACGATGAAGTGATAGAAGTCCGCATTAAAAATTATTTTTAATATAACGTAACTTACGTAATATTCTATAAGGTATTTTAAAATGGTACCTTTACTTATAAAGAAATAACACTTAACAGACTTATAACTTATATATCGTTTACAATTACATTTTCTGACTGAATGGTTACTTACATGTGTAGTTGATCAAGTTACATTGGTCACTCAAACCAGAGATGATTCAAGCTTGATAAATTAAATCTCTTTAAACGCTGAATAGGTTTTCCTTGGTGAGAATCTTACAAATACTCTACTTTCAAGATACTGAGAGAATAATACTATATTGCTGAATAACGTCTCAAAGTAAACGAGTAAGTAGAGAGGACCTTCTGAAGACAGAGAGATGTTGCACTGCTTAACCCACACCACTCACCCCTGACGTCAGCTGGTGTCAGGCGAGTAGTGTAGAGGTGACGTCAGCTGGCGTCAGGCGAGTAGTGTAGAGGTGAGGCCACACAAACACAAGTTAGTGGTTACCCATGGTGAACCATCCATGTCCTCACCAGAATAAATATTTGAACATTAAAATGGTATAAAATACCGACAGGTTGTTAGGTAAGACACATATGCAACAGTTAGGTATCTTTATTTCGAAACGTTTCGCCTACACAGTAGGCTTCTTCAGTCGAATACAGAAAAGTTGATAGAAGCAGAAGAGACTTGAAGACGATGTAATCAGTCCATCACCCTTAAAGTTTGGAGGTGGTCAGTCCCTCAGTCCAGACTGAGTCATGGCACAACTTGCTACTTTTTGGCAATGTCTGTTTAGCTGTGCCGGAAAGAAGAGAAAAGAGGCTAGCCTCGATGATCATTAAATCCTTAAGAGACTTTCCTAAAGCTCATAACCTCATTCACCTTCCCCGCCAAAACAAAAACGGGAGAGGCAGAACCCCCACTCACTCCACTGACAGTGAAAAAGTCAGAGTGCAGGTGAGCAAGAAAATTGAAGAGGGCAACACAGTGGGGGCAATCAGAATTATTATCAGTGAAGTTACAGTTGGCCCCAGGGATGCTGACACTGCTGAAGCACTTAGAGGAAAGAACCCAACCAGGAAAACCAGGAGCACCAACAGTTCCAACACTGCTGTCCCCACTGTGGAACCATTGATCGTGCAAGACTCAGACATTTTCGAAGCAATAATGTCATTCCCGTCTGGCTCTGCTGGGGGTTACACTGGAATAAGGCCATTTAAAGGAAATGGTTAATCCAGTTATCTGGGAAACTGCAGAGACACTGCTTTCAGAGATCACAAGGTTCATCAACAATTCCTTGGCTGGTCTGATTCCTGACGAAATTAAACCTTTCTTTTTTGGTGCAT
Organism: Cherax quadricarinatus; assembly: GCF_038502225.1. Taxonomy (NCBI): domain Eukaryota; kingdom Metazoa; phylum Arthropoda; class Malacostraca; order Decapoda; family Parastacidae; genus Cherax; species Cherax quadricarinatus. Next base: position 24,067,170 of record NC_091333.1, on the reverse strand, counting down.
CATTTTGTGCCCTTAAAAAGAAGGATGGAGGAATTAGACCAACTGCAGTAGGCAACACTTTTTGCCGCCTCGTTTATAAAGCTGCAGAGGCAGCCATGATGCTTCAGCTAAACCAGCTTGGCTTTTGGGGGCTCTCAAGGAAGTGAAGCAGCGGCTCATGCAACAAGGGCGTATATCAACAACCTGCCTGAGGACAATGCAGTGGTCAAATTAGATTTCAAGACTGCATTTAATCTCCTGAAAAGAGACGTGGTATTAGCAGCAGTACAAGAACATTTTCCTGGTCTCTTCCCTTTTATTTCAGCTGGGTATAGCAAGGAATCAATGCTGCTGTTTGGAGAGCATGAAATCACATCATCAGAGGGTATCCAGCAACGGAATCCTCTCCCACCATATCTCTTCTGTATAGCAGTTAGGGAAATCATAGTCAGATTGACCAGTGAGCTAAACATCTGGTTCATAGATGATGGCACACTAGCAGGTACAAAGGAATCCGTTCCAGATCTTACACAGGTGATGACACGGGGACAGGAAATGGGTCTCATCCTGAATCCATCCAAATATGAAATCATCTCAGTCAGTTAACAAGTGATAAATGAAGTGAGATCAAAACTACCAGGAGCATCAGTCATTGTCCCTACAAATAGCATCTTGCTTGAAGATTGAGACACTTATGTAGCATATGGGAATCTTTATTCAGGAAACGTTTCGCCACACAGTGGCTTCATCAGTCCAATACAAAGAGGAAGGCGTAAGGAGAGGAGGAGTGTGAGGTAATCAGTCCCTCAACCTGGAGTCGATGTGTTCAGTCCATCAATTCTACAAGATTGATGGACTGAACACATCGACTCCAGGTTGAGGGACTGATTACGTCATTCTCCTCCTCTCCTTACGCCTTCTTCTTTGTATTGGACTGATGAAGCCACTGTGTGGCGAAACGTTTCCTGAATAAAGATTCCCATATGCTGCATAAGTGTCTCAATCTTCAACTTGTCGGTTTTTCAAACCATTCATCACAGCATCTTGCTTGGAGTACCTCTGAGAAGCGATACCGTTGACACAATTCTCAGGAAGAAACTGGAAGAGATGAGGAGAATGGAACAAAGAATAGGCAGTCCTGACATCCATTGATGCCTTGTACCTTCTCACAAAGTGCTTGAGTCTTCCCGAGTTAACACATTTCCTAGATGTGCACCTTCATATGGTAACCCTATACTGCACGAATATGACAGTATCCTGAGGTAGATTTTTACGAAAGTACTTAACCTTACTCTAGAAGACGGGGAGTGGAACCAAGCTACACTTCCAGTCAGACTAGGAGGTATTGGTGTTCGCAAGGCATCACAGACTGCGTTACCTACTTTCCTGTCTTCATGCGTTGTTTCAGTGGATTTGTAGTAGCGATTCTTCCTGAACATCTTAGGGACAAGATTGGAGTCCACGACCAAAAGTTCGTTGACGGAGCCATAATCTGAGATAATCTAATGGGCTCTGAAACTAGACTTGCACCCCCAATAACTACAAGCAGTCACACTGGGATGGCCCAATAGTGGAGAACATAGCCTCAACAATGCTTCAGAGTGTGTCGAGGAAAGATAGAGCCCGCCTACTGGCAGTGAGAGTTTCTCATGCAGGGGACTTTCTGTTGGCTGTTCCCAACTCCAGCCTTGGCACACGCCTCGACCCACAGATCATCTGCATTAGCGTTGTCCTTCGACTTGCCGCCCCTATTCTCGCTGAACACAGGTGTATTTGTGGCAGTGAAGCAGCAAACCGATTCGGGTACCATGGCCTTGTGTGCCGTAAATCCGAGCGGAAAGATTGCAAGACATGAAGAGGTTAATAACATTATCAAGAGGAGCCTCACAACAACGGGATGCCCAGCAATAAGAGAGCCACCCCAACTATGAAGATCTGATGGCAGCCAAAAGCGTCCGGATATCACCCTTCAGGCCTGGACAGACGGTAAGCAGGTGGTGTGGGACTACACATGTGCATCTACCTTGGCTGATACCTATCTCCAATACACCAGGGAGGAAGGAGGGGCAGCTGCCAGCTTCAAGTCCCAAAATTCTAGAAAATATGGAGAACTTGCCCATCATTATATGTTTGTTCCCAAAGGCTCGGAGACCCTTGACTCATGGGAAAAGAGTGCATCTAAGTTCCTTAAGGAGCTAGGCAAAAGACTCATCAGGGTAACTAGGGATCGCAGGGCAGCTAGTTTTCTGTTCTAGCGACTCAGCACTGCTGTTCAAAGGGGTAATGCCTGCTGCATCTTGGGCACGTGCCCCAGCTCTGAGGAGCTGGATGAGATTATCGCATTATAATCAGTGACAAATACGTAACAATATGTACTAGACATGTATCTCGTGTACATCTCATGTACTGTACATGTCATCTTCATATCAACAATGGATCTCTTACATCTTTTGTACCATATTATGTAATAAAATAAACCTATTGGTAAAAAAGAATGAAAAGATGGGGTTTACCTGGAATTTACCTAGAGAGGGTTTAGGGGGTCAGCGCCCCCCGTGGCCCGGTCTGAGACCAGGTGGTAGGGGAAGTGGAATATTCAAATGGCTTCAGGAAGAAATCCAAATATTCTTCCTTGAAGCCTTTTTATCCACTACTCCGAGACTGTGGCTCCCACAGTTTACACCAGAGGTGGACCATATCTTTAAACGTAAAAGAGAAAATTTTAGAAAGACTTAATTTTAAATGAGTTCTTGCTAATTGACTAGTTTTACTTATTCGACACCACACACACGCACACACGCGCACACACACACACACATATATATATATATATATATATATATATATATATATATAGTAGAATTTAGGCAAACAATTACGTTAGTTTAAGCGAGGTTAGGTTAGGTTTCTAAGTTAGGTTAGGTTAGGTTTCTAATTTAGGTTAGGTTTCTAAGTTAGGCTAGGTTAGGTTAAGTTAGGTTAGGTTAGGTTTCTAAGATAGGTTGGGTTAGGTTAGGTTAGGTTTCTAAGATAGGTTAGGTTAGGTTTCTAAGATAGGTTAGGTTAGGTTAGGTTTCTAAGATAGGTTAGGTTAGGTTTCTAAGATAGGTTAGGTTTCTAAGATAGGTTAGGTTAGGTTTCTAAGATAGGTTAGGTTAGGTTTCTAAGTTAGGATAAGTTAGGCGAGGTTAGGTTTCTAAGATAGGTTAGGTTAAGTTAGGTTTCTAAGATAGGTTAGGTTAGGTTTCTAAGATAGGTTAGGTAAGGTTAGGTTAGGTTTCTAAGATAGGTTAGGTTAGGTTTCTAAGATAGGTTAAGTTAGGTTAGGTTTCTAAGATAGGCTAGGTTAGGTTAGGTTTCTAAGATAGGTTAGGTTAGGTTAGGTTTCTAAGATAGGTTAGGTTAGGTTTCTAAGATAGGTTAGGTTTCTAAGATAGGTTAGGTTAGGTTTCTAAGATAGGTTAGGTTAGGTTTCTAAAATAGGTTAGGTTAGGTTTCTAAAATAGGTTAGGTTTCTAAGATAGGCTAGGTTAGGTTAGGTTTCTAAGATAGGTTAGGTTTCTAAGATAGGTTAGGTTAGGTTTCTAAGATAGGTTAGGTTTCTAAGATAGGTTAGGTTGGTTAGGTTAAATTAGGTTAGGTTAAGTTAGGTTAGGTTAAGTTAGGTTAAGTTAGGTTAAGTTAGGTTAAGTTAGGTTAAGTTAAGTTAGGTTAAGTTAGGTTAGGTTAAGTTAAGTTAGGTTAAGTTAGGTTAAGTTAGGTTAAGTTAGGTTAAGTTAGGTGCAGAAATATACATCTTTATATCATCGTCAATTAGAAAAAAATTATCTAGTATGATTCTGTAAAATATTTTTTTTGGAAAAGTTTCAATTTTAAGGAAGTTCTATGTAGTCGGCAAGTTCAGATCTGTGTGTGTTGACCTATTTGTGGTTGCAGGGGTCGAGTCATAGCTCCTGGCCCCTCCTCTTCACTGGTCGCTACTAAGTCCACTCTCTCAATGTTCCTTGAGTTTTATCGTACCTCTTCTTAAAGATATGTATGGATCCTGCCTCCACGACATCACTCTCCAGACTGTTCCACTTCCTGACAACTCTATGACTGAAGAAGTATTTCCTAACATCTCTGTGATTCATCTGAGTCTTCGACTCCCAACTGTGACCCCTTGTTGCTGCGTCTGTTCTCTGAAAAATTCTGTCCCGATCCACCTGTCGATTCCTCTCAGTATTTTATATCTTTATCATATCCCCCTTATCTCTCCTGTCCTCCAGTGTCGTCAGGCATAGTTCCCTTAACCTCTTCTCGTAAGATATCACCCTTAGCTCCGGGAGTAGTCTTGATGCAAAAGTTTGCACTTTCTCTAATTTCCTTACGTGCTTGGCTAGGTGTGGGTTCCAAACTGGTTCTGAATACTCCAATATAGGCCTGAAATACACGGTGTACAGGGTCCTGAACCATTCCTTATTGAGATGTCGGAATGCTGTTCTTAGAATTGCTAGGCGCCCATATGCTGCAGCAGTTATTTGGTTGATGTGCGCCTCATGATATGTGCCTGGTGTTATACATCACAACAGTGCCACGATCACAACTGCAAAGAAAATGATAGGATGGATAATGAGAACGTTCAGAACAAGAGATGCCAAGCCAATGATGATCCTTTTCAAATAATTTCTCTCTAGGCTGGAATACTGCTGCACATTAACATCTTCGTTCAAAGCAGGTGAAATTGCAGATCTAGAGAATGTACAGAGAATCTTTACTGCACATATAAGTTCTATCATACACCTCAACTAGAGATCAACTGAAAGCACTTGACTTGTACTCGCTGGAACGGAGGCGAGAGAGAGATATCATAATCTACACTTGGAAAATCCTAGAGGGAATGGTCCCTAATCTGCACACAGAAATCACTCCCTACGAAAGTAAAAGACCGGACAGGGGGTGCAAAATGCCCTCGATGAAAAGTAGGGCCGCCATTGGTACAGTAATAGAAAACACCACAAGTGTCTGGGGCCCAAGACTGTTCAACAGCCTCCCACCATGCATAACTGAAATTACTAATAGATCCCTGGCTGCCTTCAAGAGGGAGCTGGACAGATACTTAGCCAGCTATGAAGAATGACTCCAGCCAGCTACTAGACGCCAACCAGCTGCTAGACTCCAGCCAGCTGCTATGCGGCCAGCAGTAACAGCCTGGTTGATTAGGGAGGCCTGGTCGTGGACCGGGCCAGGGAAGGGGGCGTTGATCCCCGGAATACCCTCCAGGTAGACTCCAGGTAGGTAGGCCCCAAGATCCTTCTCCTTGAGTGAGGTTTGTAGTCTTTGGCTCCCTAGATTGTGCTCCGTCTGCGGTCTTCTTTGCCCTTCCCCTGTCTTCATGACTTTGCACTTGGTGAGGTTGAACTCCAGGATCCAGTTTTTGGACTAGCCCTGCAGCCTGTGTGTGTGTGTGTGTGTGTGTGTGTGTGTGTGTGTGTGTGTGTGTGTCTGTGTGTGTGTGTGTGTGTGTGTGTGTGTGTGTGTAAGTGGTGCAGGATCTTGCTATGAGAGAAACTACTGAGATAGCCGATATTCAGAGGAGAGCTTTAGAGCCTCTGCTCGAATACAGAAGGAAAAGCCCCTGAAAATAAAGAGGGGCTAGTTGGACAGTACTGGCAGTAAATAGAAAGTGATGAACTGCACCATGAAGAGTTCACTCCAGGATGAATAATCTGAGTCCAGATCCGATACTGGTTCTTGAGGAAACGTCAGATTTGCTACCAAAGCTGAGTTCTTAAAGGAATCAGGTCCCAAACCAGTTATTCTTCTTACAGTTGCAGCCAAAACGATATCCCATTTCTAGACAATAAAGATAAGTTGTATCACTGGACAGTAGCAGCTTCCACTACTACAGTCATAATTCTCGTCCTGTTCTGACTCCACACAAGACCCATGAACCAGGAAGAGAAATTATGAAACTGCCAGAAGAGCATTAATTTCACAGTGAAGGCCATATATAACTACAGCTTAATAGTGAAATTACAACTGGTAACGAAAGTTACTATAATAACATATCAAAACTATCCAGTAATGGCTGGAGCTGCTTATACGGTCAGCAGAGACGGAGTGAGAGGACACCCAGCGACTGATTATGAAGAAAAAGGAAAACAGGTCAACCACACCCTTAGTCCGACATCTGGTTCACAGATGACAAGCACCACCTAGTGACACGGAGTACTAAGACCCGGACTACACCACCTAGTGACACGGAGTACTAAGACCCGGACTACACCACCTAGTGACACGGAGTACTAAGACCCGGACTACACCACCTAGTGACACGGAGTACTAAGACCCGGACTACACCACCTAGTGACACGGAGTACTAAGACCCGGACTACACCACCTAGTGACACGGAGTACTAAGACCCGGACTACACCACCTAGTGACACGGAGTACTAAGACCTGGACTACACCACCTAGTGACACGGAGTACTAAGACCCGAACTACACCACCTAGTGACACGGAGTACTAAGACCCGAACTACACCACCTAGTGACACGGAGTACTAAGACCTGGACTACACCACCTAGTGACACGGAGTACTAAGACCCGAACTACACCACCTAGTGACACGGAGTACTAAGACCTGGACTACACCACCTAGTGACACGGAGTACTAAGACCCGAACTACACCACCTAGTGACACGGAGTACTAAGACCCGAACTACACCACCTAGTGACACGGAGTACTAAGACCCGGACTACACCACCTAGTGACACGGAGTACTAAGACCCGGACTACACCACCTAGTGACACGGAGTACTAAGACCCGAACTACACCACCTAGTGACACGGAGTACTAAGACCCGAACTACACCACCTAGTGACACGGAGTACTAAGACCCGAACTACACCACCTAGTGACACGGAGTACTAAGACCCGAACTACACCACCTAGTGACACGGAGTACTAAGACCCGAACTACACCACCTAGTGACACGGAGTACTAAGACCCCGACTACACCACCTAGTGACACGGAGTACTAAGACCCCGACTACACCACCTTAGACCCGGATTACAACTGCTTGTATTCTTGACAACAAGACTCACACTGCTATGGCAGCTTCTCCCTCACAAATATAACAAGGAAATTACAAAACAGACCAGGGTATGGGTGGGGCTCGAACTCATGGCAAGTGAGCCGTAAAACTCCAAACCCACCAGTACCTGGTTTGTTTACAATCGTATTACGATTTCGTGAGTCGGGGGAATTACTGATGAAGAGATACCTAGAAAAGGATTATTATTATTATTATTAAAGATTAGCCGGTATTCTCCCGGCCCGGGCCTTTTCCAAGTGGTGGCCCGGCCTTGGCTCCCTCTTTAGGGAGTGTCTGAGACCTAAGTCTCCCATGGGAGGAGGCACAAGTACCTCCTCATCTTTGGGACCAACTGTCCCCAGGCCTAGCCACAAGCTAGGCCTCTCTGGTCTGCCATCCCCGCCCCAAGGGGGCAAATGGGAATGCCAGTCTTATGAGCTAAAGGCTCGGGCTCAGGCACCTACCCTACCCTAGAAGGGTTAGGTATGGTGTCGATTTAGAAAAGGAAAATAACATTGCAATTAGAAATCTTAACAATAAAGAATTAAACTGGACAGCTTATGAAGATGGAACTGCAAATAAATAATAACTATAATTGTTGTAATATCTGGTTATTTTATTCATCTGTATACAACAGTTTTGTCATCAACAACACAACTCACCGTCATCAATAGAAAATATTGACTGAAACAGATAAAGTTATATTCCATATGAACTACTAAAGTCCACTTTGAAAGACTGATCAGATTTTTATTGGGAAAAAACCGTGCTGTTAAATGATACGGGAAAAATGTATATAATAAGGATTTTCTGGATCACAAAGAAGGAAAATATGACGTGTTTTAGAGAAACTGAGCGAGATATATTACAAGACACGGGTATAAATAACAAGTGAAGGAATATGAGAAAATAATGGGTGATTTTGTGGAAGGTAGCGGAGAGCTGTGATGAAGACGGGAATAAATACAGAAGATGTGATAAATGGTTTAGGAGAGACGCAAGTTGAAGATACGTGTGTAATATCTGGGAGTTTTTATTGATGAAATGTTTCGCCACACAGTGGCTTCATCAGTCCAATATAAAGAAGAACGGTGGAAAAAGAGGAGTTTGAGGTAATGAGTCCCTCAGCCTGGAATCAATATTTTCAGTCCATCAGCTTTGAAGATTGATGGACTGAACACATTGATTCCTTGCTGAGGGACTGATTACCTCAAATTTCCCCTCTTTCTCCATCGCTCATTTTAGTATTGGACTGAAGAAGCCACTGTGTTTATGAGAAGGCTTCAGTGTTCAGAAAATAAGGCATTTTAAATGCAAAGAATCTGAATTCCACTGAGGTAGTTGAAACTGAGGGAACTGAAATAACTACACAAAAAATTACTTGTGCGTTCTGACAAGAGAAAAATTATTGGACCAGATGGAATATTACCGAGAGAGTTTTTACAGGACTGAGCAAAAACAAGTGTGCTACCCACTCTCCAACTTTCTAGAATTTCACTACAAGAGGGAAAATTGTCAGACGGATGGGTGATGCCAACATTAAAAAGGCCACAAAGTAGAGACCATTTAAGCTATCACTTTCACTGACAGTCACCGTTGTAGAAAAAAAATATTGGAAAAACTTACAGGAGAAATTAAAATACTTGGAGGTCAAAAACTTACAACGTATCAAAAACATTTCGAATTCCGGTCCGCGAGTTCAGGTAAATAAAAGTGATCAGGATATTACGACACTTAAAGAAATGTTTCCAGAAAGGAAAGGTCTTATATTATTTATTTATACTTTAAAGGAAGCTTCAAGAGATTCCCAGGAAACACTAATTTATAAACTGCAAAACTGGCGGAAAAAAAGATAAATGATTAGAATAGACGACTTTCCTTGGGAAGATGTGACAGGTGGGGTGCCACAAGGATCTCCACTTGCTACGATGCTTTTAATTTAAATATATATGTCTTGTCGAATATGTAAAACTGGTCAATTAGCAAGAACTCATTTAAAATTAAGTCCTTTCTAAAATTTTCTCTTATACGTTTAAAGATATATTTTTTTCATTAATATTGATATAAAAATTTATAATTTTGCACCAAAAGGAACTTAGAAAACTTACCTAACCTTATTATAACAAGAACAATTTATTTTAGCCTAACCCAACTAAATATATTTTAGATTTTTTTACAATAATTTAATACTAAACCAACACAGTGAAATAAATTTTTTTCGTTACGTTCAGAATGATTTTGGCGAAATTATTGCATACACAAATTTTCACTTGTCCTATATGGAAAAATGAGAGTTGCTATTTAAGCCAAGATGGCAAGTTCTGCCTATTCGGCACGACATATATATATATATATATATATATATATATATATATATATATATATATATATATATATATATATATATATATATATATATATATATATATATATGTTATAACAAGGAATCAAGCCACATGAAGAATACAGACGTGATAATAAATTATTAAAAGTATCAGAGAGAATAGGAGCTAGTAGTTATTAGTAAAAATTAATTGTAACTAGAATGTGATGTT
>NC_091333.1:24026093-24057451 GCF_038502225.1 Cherax quadricarinatus | reverse complement strand
CACTGCTGTTGTGAGTGTAACAGCATGGGTGATCCAGCTGTCACTGCTGCAGTGAGTAACAGCACGGGTGATCCAGCTGTCACTGCTGCTGTGAGTGTAACAGCATGGGTGATCCAGCTGTCACTGCTGCAGTGAGTGTAATTGCACGGGTGATCCAGCTGTCGTTGCTGCAGTGAGTGTAACACCACTGGTGATCCAGCTGTCACTGCTGCAGTGAGTGTAACAGCACGGGTGATCCAGCTGTCACTGCTGCAGTGAGTGTAACAGCATGGGTGATCCAGCTGTCACTGCTGCTGTGAGTGTAACAGCATGGGTGATCCAGCTGTCACTGCTGCAGTGAGTGTAACAGCACGGGTGATCCAGCTGTCACTGCTGCAGTGAGTGTAACAGCACGGGTGATCCAGCTGTCGTTGCTGCAGTTTGTGTAACAGCACGGGTGATCCAGCTGTCGTTGCTGCAGTGAGTGTAACAGCACGGGTGATCCAGCTGTCACTGCTGCAGTGAGTGTAACAGCACGGGTGATCCAGCTGTCGTTGCTGCAGTTTGTGTAACAGCACGGGTGATCCAGCTGTCGTTGCTGCAGTGAGTGTAACAGCACGGGTGATCCAGCTGTCACTGCTGCTGTGAGTGTAACAGCACGGGTGATCCAGCTGTCGTTGCTGCTGTGAGTGAAACAGCACGGGTGATCCAGCTGTCACTGCTGCTATGAGTGTAGCAGCACGGGTGATCCAGCTGTCACTGCTGCTATGAGTGTAGCAGCACGGGTGATCCAGCTGTCACTGCTGCAGCGAGTGTAACAGCACGGGTGATCCAGCTGTCACTGTTGCTGTGAGTGTAGCAGCACGGGTGATCCAGCTGTCACTGCTGCTATGAGTGTAGCAGCACGGGTGATCCAGCTGTCACTGCTGCAGCGAGTGTAACAGCACGGGTGATCCAACTGTCACTGCTGCTATGAGTGTAGCAGCACGGGTGATCCAGCTGTCACTGCTGCAGTGAGTGTAGCAGCACGGGTGATCCAGCTGTCACTGCTGCTATGAGTGTAGCAGCACGGGTGATCCAGCTGTCACTGCTGCTATGAGTGTAGCAGCACGGGTGATCCAGCTGTCACTGCTGCAGTGAGTGTAACAGCACGGGTGATCCAGCTGTCACTGCTGCTGTGAGTGTAACAGCACGGGTGATCCAGCTGTCACTGCTGCTGTGAGTGTAACAGCACGGGTGATCCAGCTGTCACTGCTGCTGTGAGTGCAACAGCACGGGTGATCCAGCTGTCACTGCTGCTGTGAGTGTAACAGCACGGGTGATCCAGCTGTCACTGCTTCTGTGAGTGTAACAGCACGGGTGATCCAGCTGTCGCTGCTGCAGTGAGTGTAACACCACGGGTGATCCAGCTGTCACTGCTGCAGTGAGTGTAACAGCACGGGTGATCCAGCTGTCACTGCTGCTGTGAGTGTAACAGCACGGGTGATCCAGCTGTCACTGCTGCTGTGAGTGTAAGAGCACGGGTGATCCAGCTGTCACTGCTGCTGTGAGTGTAACAGCACGGGTGATCCAGCTGTCACTGCTGCTGTGAGTGTAACAGCACGGGTGATCCAGCTGTCACTGCTGCTGTGAGTGTAACAGCACGGGTGATCCAGCTGTCACTGCTGCTGTGAGTGTAACAGCACGGGTGATCCAGCTGTCGCTGCTGCTGTGAGTGTAACAGCACGGGTGATCCAGCTGTCACTGCTGCTGTGAGTGTAACAGCACGGGTGATCCAGCTGTCACTGCTGCTGTGAGTGTAGCAGTACTGGTGATCCAGCTGTCACTGCTGCTATGAGTGTAGTAGTACAGGTGATCCAGCTGTCACTGCTGCTGTGAGTGTAACTGCACGGGTAATCCAGCTGTCACTGCTGCTGTGAGTATGGCAAAACAGGTGATCCAGCTGTCAGTGCAGCAGTGAGTGTAGCTGCACGGGTGATCCAGCTGTCACTGCTGCAGTGATTGTAGCAGCACGGGTGATCCAGCTGTCACTGCTGCAGTGAGTGTAGCTGCACGGGTGATCCAGCTGTCACTGCTGCTGTGAGTGTAGCTGCACGGGTGATCCAGCTGTCACTGCTGTTGTGAGTGTAGCTGCACGGGTGATCCAGCTGTCACTGCTGCTGTGAGTGTAGCTTCACGGGTGATCCAGCTGTCACTGCTGCAGTGAGTGTAGCTGCACGGGTGATCCAGCTGTCACTGCTGCTGTGAGTGCAGCTGCACGGGTGATCCAACTTTCACTGCTGCTGTGAGTGTAGCTGCACGGGTGATCCAACTTTCACTGCTGCTGTGAGTGTAGCTGCACGGGTGATCCAGCTGTCACTGCTGCTGTGAGTGTAACTGCACGGGTAATCCAGCTGTCACTGCTGCTGTGAGTATAGCAAAACAGGTGATCCAGCTGTCAGCGCTGCAGTGAGTGTAGCTGCACGGGTGATCCAGCTGTCACTGCTGCTGTGAGTGTAACAGCACGGGTGATCCAGCTGTCACTGCTGCTGTGAGTGTAGCAGTACTGGTGATCCAGCTGTCTCTGCTGCTATGAGTGTAGTAGTACAGGTGATCCAGCTGTCACTGCTGCTGTGAGTGTAACAGCACGGGTGATCCAGCTGTCACTGCTGCTGTGAGTGTAGCTGCACGGGTGATGCAGCTGTCACTGCTACTGTGAGTGTAGCTGCACGGGTGATCCAGCTGTCACTGCTGCAGTGAGTGTAGCTGCACGGGTGATCCAGCTGTCACTGCTGCTATGAGTGTAGCTGCACGGGTGATCCAGCTGTCACTGCTGCTGTGAGTGTAGCTGCACGGGTGATCCAGCTGTCACTGCTGCTGTGAGTGTAACTGCACGGGTGATCCAGCTGTCACTACTGCTGTGAGTGTAGCTACACAGGTGATCCAGCTGTCACTGCTGCAGTGAGTGTAGCTGCATGGGTGATCTGGCTGTCACTGCTGCAGTGAGTGTAGCTGCACGGTGATCCAGCTGTCACTGCTGCAATGAGTGTAGCTGCACGGGTGATCCAGCTGTCACTGCTGCTGTGAGTGTAGCTGCACGGGTGATCCAGCTGTCACTGCTGCAGTGAGTGTAGCTGCACGGGTGATCCAACTGTCACTGCTGCTGTGAGTGTAGCTGTACGGATGATCCAGCTGTCACTGCTGCTGTGAGTGTAGCAATACTGGTGATCCAGCTGTCACTGCTGCTATGAGTGTAGCTGTACGCGTGATCCAGCTGTCACTGCTGCTGTGAATGTAACTGCAAGGGTAATCCAGCTGTCACTGCTGCTGTGAGTATAGCAAAATAGGTGATCCAGCTGTCACTGCTGATGTGAGTGTAGCAAAACAGGTGATCCAGCTGTCACTGCTGCTGTGAGTGTAGCAGCACGGGTGATCCATCTGTCACTGCTGCTGTTGTGGAGAAACATAGAGTTAACTTCCCCTTCCATCTTGACATATGTCCATACACACCACTGGTTCCTCCCTCTTGACATACTTCCCGCGCCATTAAACGAGTCATCTTATGACGTTTCATTACTAATAAACAACGAACACAATACTCATTCGAAAAGTCGGAAAGGTACTACTTTCCCTGCAAACATAGGTGAGTGCATACTTGTGGTTGGTGACTCACAGGTAAGATATATGGACCTATCTTTCTGTAATAGGAATAAGAAGGTATGAGATAGTGTGCTTCCCTGGAGCTGGTGTTAGTGACATAGTCAACAGGTTTGGTAATATCATGTCAGGTAATGGGAACAAGCCTATTATCTCTCTCAGTGCTGGTGGAAATGATATTGCGAAGGGTAGGAGAGAATAGCTGCTAGATAAGTACAGGTCAGCTATAGATTTAATCAAGTCTAAGGGAGGGGTCCCAATCATATATAGCATCTTGCCTAGAAGGGAAGTGGGCAATGAATGGTTGTATAGGGCAATTGGTGTAAATTGCTGGCTAGACAGATACTGCAAGGAACTTGCAATCCCATTCCTTGACAACTGGGACAACTTTTATGGCAAACATGATATGTATGCAAAGGATGGGGGCAGGCGTGGTAGCTCTTGCAAACTCAATCGAGAGGGCCATTGCTGAAATGCCTAGGATTTTAAACTGATAGAAGATAGAGGTATGGGTGTGTGTGTGTGTGTGGGAAACAGTCAGGTTGCAAGACTAGGGTTGAAAACAGTAAATGTATAAAAGACATTCATCATGAAGTTATAAATAAAGACAATACATCAGGTCAGCAAACAAAGGGAGACAGCAGAGGGCAGCAAGGGACTAGCTCCCTTAAGGTCTACTATACTAATAGCAGGAGTGTAAGAAATAAGATAGATGAGCTAAGACTAATTGCAAGTGCAGGAAACATAGATATCATTGCTATAACAGAGACCTGGCTCAGTCTGAAAGATAGAGAGATGCCTTCTGAATGTCACATACACGGCTATAAATTTTTCCACACTGACAGGGTCAACAGGAAGGGTGGTGGAGTGGCGATGTATGTCAGAGACAATTTAAATTGTTGTGTTAGACAAGATATAAAATTAGAAGCGTCAGCCACTGAATCTGTTTGGTTACAGCTTCTCGAGGGCCGTGAAAAATTAATTCTGGGTGCGATTTACAGGGCGCCAAATCTTGATAGGGAGTGCGGTAAACTTTTACGGGATGAAATTCGTAAGGCAGCTACATACGAAAATGTTGTGATAATGGGAGATTTCAACTATAGACAGATTGACTGGAGCAATTTGACAGGAAATTTAGAGCCAAGTGACTTTCTTGATACGATTCAGGATTGTTTTTTAAAAACAGTTTGTGACAAAGCCAACTAGAGGAAATAACCTGCTTGACTTGGCTCTTGCCAGCAGGGAAATGCTAATTAATAATCTTGAGGTTAATGATGAGCTTGAGGAAAGTGATCACAAATCACTCAGTTTTAATATATCATGGAATTCCCCTAATAATGGCAATCAAGTCTCTGTCCATGACTTCCGCATGACTGATTTCATAGGACTGAAAAATTACTTGGGTGGGCTGAATTGGAATGACCTTACTAAGGGTCAGGTAGGTGGTGATGACTGCCGATATGACGTTTTCCAGGGCATAGTTCTAGCTGCTCAGACAACTTATGTTCCAAATAGGGAAATCAGATCAAGCAAAAATGATCCTAAATGGATGAACAATAGATTGAAACATCTCATTGGTCAAAAGAGAGGCATATATAGGCAAATCAAAAGAGGAGAGGGGCAATTAAGAAATCAATATATTCAGTTAAAAAGAAATAAAAAAGGGAATAAGAAAAGCAAAAAGAGATTATGAGGTTAAAGTTGCAAGAGAATCGAAGACTAACCCAAAAGGATTCTTTAAGGTATACAGAAGTAAGATCAGGGACAAGATAGGCCCACTCAAAAGTTCCTCGGGTCAGCTCACTGACAGTGATAAGGAAATGTGTAGAATTTTTAACACATACTTCCTCTCAGTTTTTACACAGAAAGATACTAGCGATATTCCAGAAATAAATTATGTAGAACGGGATGATATAAACTATGCACGATTAGGGTCACAAGTGACATGGTCCTTAGGCAAATAGATAAATTAAAACCTAACAAATCCCCAGGCCCTGATGAACTGTATGCAAGGGTTCTAAAGGAATGTAAAGAGGAGCTTAGCAAACCTCTGGCTAATCTTTTCAACATATCACTACAAACTGGCATGGTGCCAGATAAGTGGAAAATGGCAAATGTGATACCTATTTTCAAATCAGGTGACAGGTCCTTAGCTTCGAACTATAGGCCAAAAAGCCTAACCTCCATAGTGGGAAAATTTATGGAATTAATAATTGCCGAGGCAGTTCGTAGCCATCTTGAAAAGCATAAATTAATCAACGAATCTCAGCATGGGTTTACAAAGGGACGTTCCTGCCTTATGAATTGATTAACTTTTTTCACTAAGGTATTTGAGGAGGTAGAACATGGTAATGAATATGATATTGTGTGGAGATTCTGAAGCAGAAGAAAGAATCCTGGCGCTTATATAGTAACGTCAGGTGTAGCAGACGAGGGCAAATTCACTGGTAGGCGGGATTATCCAGTGGAAGTAGGTCCTTCCCAAAGAGATGGGTTAGTTGTAGTAGTAGTTGTCGTAGTCGTGAAGGTTATGTACATGTCCTCAGAATTAAGATTCCATGATGTTGCAGTGTCTGACAAGTTGTGTTCGAATGGTATATAATACCGACAAGATGAGAGTAAGACACATGTGCAACATCTGGGTATCTTTATTGTAGACGTTTCGCCATCCAGTGGCTTTATCAATACAAATTCTAGGACATAACTTGAAGACAGTAGAACTATGTACAGAAGATGAGGTAATCAGTCCCTCAACCTAGGAGTAGGTGCGAACAGCACCATAGTCGTGGAGATTCTGAAGCAGAAGAAAGAATCCTGGCGCTTATATAGTAACGTCAGGTGTAGCAGACGAGGGCAAATTCACTGTATCTTCTGTACATAGTTCTACTGTCTTCAAGTTATGTCCTAGAATTTGTATTGATAAAGCCACTGGATGGCGAAACGTCTACAATAAAGATACCCAGATGTTGCACATGTGTCTTACTCTCATCTTGTCGGTATTATATACCATTCGTACACAACTTGTCAGACACTGCAACATCATGGAATCTTAATTCTGAGGACATGTACATAACCTTCACGACTACGACAACTACTACTACAACTAACCCATCTCTTTGGGAAGGACCTACTTCCACTGGGGAATCCCGCCTACCAGTGAATTTGCCCTCGTGTGCTACACCTGACGTTACTATATAAGCGCCAGGATTCTTTCTTATTATATTGTGTATATGGACTTCAGTAAGGCTTTTGACAGGGTCCCACATCAGAGACTATTGAGGAAAATTAAGGCACATGGAATAGGAGGAGAATTTTTTCCTGGATAGACGCATGGTTGACAAATAGGCAACAGAGAGTTTACATAAATGGGGAGAAATCAGAGTGGGGAAGCGTCACGAGCGGTGTTCCACAGGGGTCAGTGCTGGGCCCGTTGTTGTTCACAATCTACATAAACGACATAGATGACGGCATAAAGAGCGACATAAGCAAGTTTGTAGATGAATGGTTCAGAGAACCGACATGTTGATAAATTAGACACATGTGCAACTCTTGGGTATCTTTATTGAGGAAACGTTTCGCCACACAGTGGCTTCATCAGTCCATACATAGGAGAAACTTGAAGAACAGGAGGAGAAGGAGGTAATCAGTCCCTCAACCTTGAGTCGATGTGTTCAGTCCATCAATCTTGAGTAGAATACGGCAGATGAGCGGAGAAGCAGCTTATAAACCGTATGGCAGGAGAGGTGTAGCAGTCATAGGTAGTGTCACATTTGTTCAATGTGGAAGTAGGTTGTGCCCAAGAATTAGGCAAGCGAAGAATTCCTCCTGTTCTTCAAGTTTCTCCTATGTATGGACTGATGAAGCCACTGTGTGGCGAAACGTTTCCTCAATAAAGATACCCAAGAGTTGCACATGTGTCTAATTTATCAACATGTCGGTTCTCTGAACCATTCATCTACAAACCTGTCAGACACTGCAACTTCTTGGGATCTTAATACTTAGGAATTCTTCGCTTGCCTAATTCTTGGGCACAACCTACTTCCACATTGAACAAATGTAACACCACCTATGACTGCTGCACCTCTCCTGCCATATGGTTTATAAGCTGCTTCTCCGCTCATCTGCCGTATTCTACTCAAGATTGATGGACTGAACACATCGACTCAAGGTTGAGGGACTGATTACCTCATTCTCCTCCTGTTCTTCAAGTTTCTCCTATGTATGGACTGATGAAGCCACTGTGTGGCGAAACGTTTCCTCAATAAAGATACCCAAGAGTTGCACATGTGTCTAATTTATCAACATAAGCAAGTTTGCCGATGACACCAAAATAGGCCGTCGAATTCATTCTGACGAGGACATTAGAGCACTCCAGGAAGATTTGAATAGACTGAAGCAGTGGTCGGAGAAGTGGCAGATGCAGTTTAAATGTTGGACAAGAAAATAACCATGCCACATATAAACTAAATAATGTAGATCTTAATATTACGGATTGCAAAAAAGATTTAGGAGTTCTGGTTAGCAGTAATCTGAAACCAAGACAACAGTGCATAAGTGTTCACAATAAAGCTAACAGAATCCTTGGCTTCATAGCAAGAAGCATAAATAATAGAAGTCCTCAGGTTGTTCTTCAACTCTATATATCCTTGGTTAGGCCTCATTTAGATTATGCTGCACAGTTTTGGTCACCGTATTACAGAATGGATATAAATGCTCTGGAAAACGTACAAAGGAGGATGACAAAGTTGATCCCATGTATCAGAAATCTTCCCTATGAGGATAGACTGAGGGCCCTGAATCTGTACTCTCTAGAAAGACATAGAATTAGGGGGGGATATGACTGAGGTGTATAAATGGAAAACAAGATTCAATAAAGGGGATGTAAATAACGTGCCTAGACAGGACTCGTAGCAATGGTTTTAAGTTGGAAAAATTCAGATTCAGGAAGGACTCACGAAATCGTAATGACACGATTGCAAACAAACCATACCCCGGCCGGGATTGAACCCGCGGTCAGAGAGTCTCAAAACTCTAGCCCGTCGCGTTAGCCACTAGACCAGCTAGCCACAATAAGATTCATCCAACTAGGTATATTTCTACACCATAGGAAGGTTAGCACAGGCACCACTGTGACCACAAATGCAAGTTTTTACAGACGAATCTCCAGCTAGCGTGGCCGTGACGAACTCTAGCTCAAGTCCCTTCACTGCCGTCAACATGACTCACGAAATCGTAATGACACGATTGCAAACAAACCATACCACGGCCGGGATTGAACGAATCTTATTGTGGCTAGCTGGTCTAGTGGCTAACGCGACGGGCTGGAGTTTTGAGACTCTGACCGCGGGTTCAATCCCGGCCGGGGTATGGTTTGTTTTCAGGAAGGATATAGGAAAGCACTGGTTTGGTAATAGAGTTGAGGATGAGTGGAACAAACTCCCGAGTACAGTTATAGAGGCTAAAACGTTGTGTAGTTTTAAGAATAGGTTAGATAAATACATGAGTGGGTGTGGGTGGGTGTGAGTTGGACCTGACTAGCTTGTGCTACTAGGTCAGCTACCGTGCTCCTTCCTTAAGTGAATGTGACCTGACCTGACTAGGTTGGGGCATTGGCTTAAGCCGGTAGGAGACTTAGACCTGCCACGAATGGACCAGTAGGCCTGCTACAGTGTTCCTTCTTTCTTATGTTCTTAAGACCCGGTGTAACAGCCTATATCAACCCCCCGCCAAACTATACCCAGGGGTTAAAGTGGGCTAACCTGTTTTATACCCCAGGATATATTCTGAGCTAGTCCATTTTATTCCTCAGGGTATACAACAGGCCAGCCCAGAATATACCTCTCTAGTCCACATTTCCATAAATAAGTCTGTATTTCAATATCCAGAGTTTTTTTCCATTCAGATCCAAAAATAATAACTCGAAATTGATGAAACGTAGAGTGAAGCATCTTATAGGTATTAAGAAAGTTGTTTATAGGAGATAAAGAGAGAGGAGGAGAATTTGAGGCAGCAAAAATAGTTGAAACGGAGAGGTTAAAAATAAAATAGCAGATCAGAAAGAAATTACGAAATAAATTCTATATTCAAACAGGACAAAATAAAGAAAGCATTATCTGAATCTGAATTCTCTAGAAAGGCGTAGGATTAGGGGATAATGTGATTGCGATGTATAAGTGGAAAACAGGAATAAATGTAGGTTCCGTGAAGCGCACACTCTGGTGTGTGTCGACTAGGCTGCATGGATGGCCTTATCAGTGACCAGGGTTGTAAATTCGTAAACAAAGTTATTAACATGCTTATGGACCGTTTTCAGACAGATCATCGTATATCCTAGGCATGCCACCCACAGTCAAGCAGCTTATGGGAACGTGACAACAGAACACTCCAGGCTGCACTGAGTAAGCTCCTCAACGACCAGGCCGATGATTGGAATCACTACATTCCAAGCATTTTGTTTGCTTATCATACATCTATCCATGCTTCAACGAAATGCACGCCCATTGAAGTGTTGTATGGCCGCACTGTCAAGCTGCCCATTGACGTGAAGTCTGTCGACGAGTGATGCTGCACCACTTCCAGACTCAGCAGCCCTGATGTTCTGCAGACACTTCACACCATTCGTAAAGGCCTCTCTTCCGCAGTCTCCAGCAACATCGCCAGTGCATAGTCTTGTCAGAGGAGAATTAAGACCGTCGCCATGAAAGGAACAGAGAAATTATCACAGGATCCATAGGGTGGGATCCAAGCTGAAGCCTCACTGGACTGATCCAAATACTGTTGTTGTGACCCTCAGCAAAGGCCGTGTCAAGCTTAAAAATGTAAAAACAGACAAGATCCCAAGTAACGCTTAGCAACTAGCAGCCTCAAAACCTACATAGATGCCATATCAACATCAGATGTTTCTCATGACCTTGAGCACTTCAATCATTCCTGACCGCCCCTGTGACACCATAGAGGACAAACTCTGGCAACCCAAGAGACCAAGGAGGGAGCATCAGCAAAAAATCCAAGTCAACCGGTATGTTCAGCCCACTCCAGCAATGCTCGAAAGAACCTCGTAGCAGCGCTGGGTTTGATATCAACAAAATCAATATACTTTTGCCGACTCTCTGAACTATCACAGCCAAGATGAACGTACAAGACCAAAGGCGATGGCAACTACCACTTCCGATCCATCATCTACATACTCATAGGATCAGAAAAAAGCTATGCCATCATCCAAGATCGAGTCGTGAAGCACATGAACACTCGCATCACCGCGAAGCTCCAACACTCCAAATTAAATTGAAGATTGAGACACTTATGCAACATATGGGAATCTTTATTAAGGAAACGTTTCGCCACACAGTGGCTTCATCAGTCCAATACAAAGGAGAACACTGAAGAACAGGAGGAGTTTGAGGTAATCAGTCCCTCAGTCTGGAGTCGATGTGTTCAGTCCAACATGCACTGAACACATCGACTCCAGGCTGAGGGACTGATTACCTCAAACTCCTCCTCTCCTTACACCTTTGTGCTTTGTATTGGACTGATGAAGCTACTGTGTGGCGAAACGTTTCCTCAATAAAGATTCCCATACGTTGCATAAGTGTCTCAATCTTCAACTTGTCGGTTTTCAAAACCATTCATTACATAAGATAGTCTAGCCAGACCACTGAGTTTAAAACAGAGTTCTCACAGGGCAGGTTTCTGAGTATGTAGTGGGTACAACCTGGCTTAAGGGATATGAAATAGCCTAGCCTGTTTTATACACCCCGGGTAAAGTCAAGTTTATACCCTGGGGTATAAAACAGGCTAGCCCACTTTAACCCCGGGTATGGTCTGGGGCGGAGAGCTAATGTGGGGTGTTACACCGGGTCGGGTCGACGACACTTTGCTGGGGTCTCACTTTGTGGCTTAGCGCTTCTTTTTGATTATAATAATAATAATCGGGTCTCACTGGAGTTGTACACAACACAGGAATCTGTTCAACTGGCATTTATCTCATAATAATTATGGAACACATAATGAGCATTGTCCAGAATCTTGTGTCAGAATTATCGTTGTTTACTGTCTGCTGTGAGCTGTATAGCCCTTGTGGCTTAGCGCTTCTTTTTGATTATAATAATAATACTGTCTGCTGTTCATTACTGACTCGTCTCTCTCTTAACAGTTTCAGTTGTAAGTTAATGCTAACTGTGTGTGTCTCTACACTGCCATAACAAACAGAAATTTTTGAAAGAAAACCAGACCACTACTTCGTGTTAGTGCCATTTCATCCAGGGTGAAATGGCTATGTAGACCTGCGAGCTGTTAGACCTAATAACCTTGGTAGGTAACGGACTCGCCTCACACACCGAGTGTCCTGGTTCAGTCCCCGGCATGGGTGGAAATGCTGGGCATGTTTCTTTACACCTACTGTCCCTGTTCACGTAGCGGTAAGTAGGTACCTGGTTGTTAGTCACTTGCACCTGCTGTCCCTGTTCACCTAGCAGTAAGTAAGTACGTGGGTGTTAGTCGACTGGTGTGGGTGGCATCCTGGGGGACAAGATTGAAGGACCACAATGGAACGAAGACAGACAGTCCTCGATGACACACTGCCTTTCTTAGGTAATCCTGGGTTTCTAACCCTCCCCCGAGTTAAAAATCCCAACAAATCTTATCAGTCAACAAGGAAACCTGGCCTCAAGCCGGGCAGGGATGGGCAGAACCCACAAAACCGGTCACAGGATGATATTCTCCGCCCCCACTCGTCAGACTGGATACTGGAGACATGGTTGTACCAGTGACTCTCCACGGACGTGTGATGGCCTTGCCGACCCACTGCTCGTAGTTGCTCCTCTCTTTCAATAAGATTTACGACACTAGCAGCATCTTAAGACTGTTCTCTTGTTCCTCCACTTTCTTACACACACTTTTTTCTTCTCTGGTGTGTAGTTCAGTAACAGCTGTTCCCAAACAATTTTCACTTTCGTACCACTACTGGACAGAACGCACTTTATTATTATTATTATTATTGGTAGTAGTAGTAGAAATAGTAGGAACAGTAGTAGTATTAGCAGTAGTAGTAGAAGTATTAGTATTATTGCAAGAGAAAATCATGTTGATCCTAGAAGGATACCGTCAGTTCTTTGAACATAGAACCTTCAAGAAGTCCTCTTTGAGGCGACGTTACTGTGTGTAGCACCTCTCACAGCAGCTGTATTTTTAAAGTCTATATTTTAGTCTTTGTCCAAACATAGTGTGTGTGTGTGTGTGTGTTTGTGTGTGTGTGTGTTTGTGTGTTTGTGTGTGTGTGTTTGTGTGTGTGTGTGTGTGTGTGTGTTTGTGTGTGTGTGTTTGTGTATGAGTGTGTTTGTGTGTGTGTGTGTGTGTGTGTGTGTTTGTGCGTCTGTCTGTCTGTACGTGTGTGTGTTTGTGTGTACTCACCTAGTTGAGGTTGCGGGGGTCGAGTCCGAGCTCCTGGCCCCGCCTCTTCACTGATCGCTACTAGGTCACTCTCCCTGAGCCGTGAGCTTTATCATACCTCTGCTTAAAGCTATGTATGGATCCTGCCTCCACTACATCGCTTCCCAAACTATTCCACTTACTGACTACTCTGTGGCTGAAGAAATACTTCCTAACATCCCTGTGATTCATCTGTGTCTTCAGCTTCCAACTGTGTCCCCTTGTTACTGTGTCCAATCTCTGGAACATCCTGTCTTTGTCCACCTTGTCAATTCCTCTCAGTATTTTGTATGTCGTTATCATGTCCCCCCTATCTCTCCTGTCCTCCAGTGTCGTCAGGTTGATTTCCCTTAACCTCTCCTCGTAGGACATACCTCTTAGCTCTGGGACTAGTCTTGTTGCAAACCTTTGCACTTTCTCTAGTTTCTTCACGTGCTTGGCTAGGTGTGGGTTCCAAACTGGTGCCGCATACTCCAATATGGGCGTAACATACACGGTGTACAGGGTCCTGAATGATTCCTTATTAAGATGTCGGAATGCTGTTCTGAGGTTTGCTAGGCGCCCATATGCTGCAGCAGTTATTTGGTTGATGTGCGCTTCAGGAGATGTGCCTGGTGTTATACTCACCCCAAGATCTTTTTCCTTGAGTGAGGTTTGTAGTCTCTGAACCCCTAGACTGTACTCCGTCTGCGGCCTTCTTTGCCCTTCCCCAATCTTCATGACTTTGCACTTGGTGGGATTGAACTCCAGGAGCCAATTGCTGGACCAGGTCTGCAGCCTGTCCAGATCCCTTTGTAGTTCTGCCTGGTCTTCGATCGAGTGAATTCTTCTCATCAACTTCACGTCATCTGCAAACAGGGACACCTCAGAGTCTATTCCTTCCGTCATGTCGTTCACAAATACCAGAAACAGCACTGGTCCTAGGACTGACCCCTGCGGGACCCCGCTGGTCACAGGTGCCCACTCTGACACCTCGCCACGTACCATGGCTCGCTGCTGTCTTCCTGACAAGTATTCCCTGATCCATTGTAGTGCCTTCCCTGTTATCCCTACTTGGTCCTCCAGTTTTTGCACCAATCTCTTGTGTGGAACTGTCAAACGCCTTCTTGCAGTCCAAGAAAATGCAATCCACCCACCCCTCTCTCTCTTGTCTTACTGCTGTCACCATGTCATAGAACTCCAGTAGGTTTGTGACACAGGATTTCCCGTCCCTGAAACCATGTTGGCTGCTGTTGATGAGATCATTCCTTTCTAGGTGTTCCACCACTCTTCTCCTGATAATCTTCTCCATGATTTTGCATACTATACATGTCAGTGACACTGGTCTGTAGTTTAATGCTTCATGTCTGTCTCCTTTTTTAAAGATTGGGACTACATTTGCTGTCTTCCATGCCTCAGGCAATCTCCCTGTTTCGATAGATGTATTGAATATTGTTGTTAGGGGTACACATAGCGCCTCTGCTCCCTCTCTCAATACCCATGGGGAGATGTTATCTGGCCCCATTGCCTTTGAGGTATCTAGCTCACTCAGAAGCCTCTTCACTTCTTCCTCGGTTGTGTGCACTGTGTCCAGCACTTGGTGGTGTGCCCCACCTCTCCGTCTTTCTGGAGTCCCTTCTGTCTCCTCTGTGAACACTTCTTTGAATCTCTTGTTGAGTTCTTCGCATACTTCACGGTCATTTCTTGTTGTCTCTCCTCCTTCCTTCCTTAGCCTGATTACCTGGTCCTTGACTGTTGTTTTCCTCCTGATGTGGCTGTACAACAGTTTCGGGTCAGATTTGGCTTTCGCTGCTATGTCATTTTCATATTGTCTTTGGGCCTCCCTTCTTATCTGTGCATATTCGTTTCTGGCTCTACGACTGTTCTCCTTATTCTCCTGGGTCCTTTGCCTTCTATATTTCTTCCATTCCCTAGCACACTTGGTTTTTGCCTCCCTGCACCTTTGGGTAAACCATGGGCTCATCCTGGCTTTTTCATTAATCCTGTTACCCTTGGGTACAAACCTCTCCTCAGCCTCCTTGCATTTTGTTGCTACATATTCCATCATCTCATTAACTGGCTTCCCTGCCAGTTCTCTGTCCCACTGAACCCCGTTCAGGTAGTTCCTCATTCCTGTGTAGTCCCCTTTCTTGTAGTTTGCCTTCATTCGTCCTGGCCTTCCTGCTTCTCCCTCCACTTGTAGCTCTACTGTGTATTCGAAGCTTAAAACCACATGGTCACTGGCCCCAAGGGGTCTTTCATATGTGATGTCCTCGATATCTGCACTACTCAAGGTGAATACTAAGTCCAGCCTTGCTGGTTCATCCTCTCCTCTCTCTCTTGTAGTG
The DNA here is from genome assembly GCF_038502225.1 of Cherax quadricarinatus. Lineage (NCBI taxonomy): Eukaryota > Metazoa > Arthropoda > Malacostraca > Decapoda > Parastacidae > Cherax > Cherax quadricarinatus. The sequence continues at coordinate 24,042,083 of NC_091333.1, read as the reverse complement.
TCCCTTACGTGTTGGCACATGAAGTTTTCCAGTACCACCTCCATCATCTTAGCCCTCCATGTATCTTGGCCCCCATGTGGGTCCAAGTTCTCCCAATCGATCTCCTTGTGGTTAAAGTCACCCATGATCAGGAGCTTTGCCCTGCATGCATGAGCTCTTCTGGCCACTCTAGCCAGTGTGTCAACCATCGCTCTATTGCTCTCGTCGTACTCTTGCCTTGGCCTCCTGCTGTTCTGTGGTGGGTTATACATCACTGCTATTACCACCTTGGGACCTCCAGAGTGAAGTGTTCCCACTATGTAATCACTTTCTTCTCTGCTGTCTCCTCTCTCCAGCTCATCAAAATTCCAGCGATTTTTGATCAACGCCACTCCTCCACCCCCCCTGTTCCCTCTGTCTTTCCTCAGGATTTGGTATCCCGTTGGAAAGATGGCATCTGTTATCATACCTGTAAGCTTGGTTTCTGTGAGAGCTATGATGTCCGGTGATGCTTCTTTGACTCTTTCATGCCACTCCTCCCACTTATTTGTTATTCCATCAGCGTTTGTGTACCATACCTTCAGTTTCCTTTCCAACACTGTGGTTTGGGGGGCCTGTGAGGGTGGGAGACCTGGTGGCATACTGTGGGATTCTATAGCTCGGTGTTGGATGGAGGCTGTGGGTATGGATTGTAGTGTGTGTTGGGATGGTGTGATAGGTTGTATGGTTCTGAGAGTAGTTGTGTGTGTGCTTGCCCTTGCTGTTCTGTTCTGCTCTGACTGACCTCTGCTGGTTCCCTCCTTGTCTCTTTTCCTAGCTCCTTTCTCTTTTTTGTCCTCTCCCTCAGCTGCTGTCGTTCTGATTTTGTTCTGTCTCTGTCTAGGAACACCCTCTTGTACTCTTCCGAGTATTTCAATCGTGGTTTCTCTTGGAGGATCCTGTTCCGCACTGTTTCCGTCCTGAGAATCAGCTTGATTGGTCGGTTTCTCCCCTTCGAGTACCCCCCTATTCTCTGAAAATTTACAATCTCGTCCATCTCTTCACCTATTTCCGTGATGATTTTCTCAATCTCCTTTCTTTCTTCCTGCTGCCTTTCAGTGTGTGTCCTTTCCTCTCTCTCCTGAAGCCCATGGATAAACACTGATTTTGCCCTTTCTTCCTCCCATTGCCTCACCCTCTGTGACTCTGGATCCTGCCTGTATGTGGTCAGTTTCTCCCTTGATTTTTCCAGTGGCTCTTGATAGCCTTGTTGTGCCTCAGCATTCGACCTATCACCCTCTCCCTGTGCAACCAGCTGATCTTCCCTTTCACTCCTTGGTCCTCCTTGGCAGACTGATGTGACCTTAGCATAATTCATAATTCCTTCTTTCCTGTTCGGCCTCGCAGCTTCATATGCTGTGTCTTCTCTGGTCACTGCCCCTGTAACTCGCTTCAGCCTATTTATCTCAACTTCTAGGACCCTTATCTTGGCTACTGCAGTTTCGACTTGTGCCTCCCAATTCTTTGTCTCCTTCTCCAACCTCTTTTCCAATTTCACAGAGAGCTCTTTCTCCATTTTTTCAGAAAGCTCTCCTAATTTTCTCTCCCACTCTTGTTCCATCCTTTTCTACTGCTCCTCCATCCACTCCTCCCTACCAGAACCATTCTCATCTGATCCTTGGTTCCTGCGAGTCCCCACCATTTTTTTTTTTTTTTTTTTTTTTTGTTTTTTTTTTTTTTTTTTTTTTTTTTTTTTTTTTTTTGTGTGAGAGAAGAGAGAAGGGAAAGGTAGAGGGGGAGAGAGAGTGAAGGGAAGAGTAGGAGAGGGGAGAGTTAGAAGGGAAAATGGGGACGAGAGAGAGAGAGAGAGAGAGAGAGAGAGAGAGAGAGAGAGAGAGAGAGAGAAGGCAAAGAGGGGGAGAGAGAGGGGGCAGAGAGGGGGAGAAGGGGGAAAGAGGGGGGAGATGGAAGAGCGAGAGGGGAGAGAGGCTAGGGGGAGAGGGAGGGGAGGATGGGAGAGAGGTGGGGAAAGGGAGAGGGGAGAGATAATGGGAGGGGACAGATGTTAGAGGGGGAGAGATGTTAGAGGGGGGGAGGTGTTAGAGGTAAGAGATGTTAGAGGGGAGAGATGGGAGAGGGAAGAGAGAGAGAGAGATATAGGTAAAGAGTGAGAGAGGTAGAGATAGGTCTACTTAGGGTAGAAAGAGGGGGAGGGAGAGGAGAAAGGTTCAGATGGTCAGTTCACAGGACGGTGTGAAATCCTGTGTATGTGTGTTTGTGTGTGTACTACAGCTTACAAGTGCTTGTTCCTGTGTGTGTATGTGTATGTGTGTGTGTGTGTGTGTGTGTGTGTGTGTGTGTATGTGTGTGTGTGTACGTGTGTGTGTGTGTGTGTGTGTATGTGTGTGTGTGTGTATGTGTGTGTGTATGTGTGTGTGTATGTGTATGTGTGTGTGTGTGTACGTGTGTGTATGTGTGTGTGTGTGTGTGTGTATGTGTGTGTGTGTATGTGTGTGTGTATGTGTATGTATGTGTGTGTGCGTTTGTATATGTGTGTGTGTGTGTATGTGTGTGTGTGTGTGTGTGTGTGTGCCCCCACTTCTAAGTATTCATACTGCTAATAAATACCGGTAGATACCAGTAATTCTAAGCTTACCAATACTTGTAACACTTATCGATTCTACTTCTAAAATTCGGAAAGTAGCTAGGTTGTAAAATTTAGCTTGTCTCAGCTTAAGTGTCTGACGTTATCCCTCACTACCGCTTTACACCTTGCACTCTCCTCTATGCTATTTCTACTCTAATTCTGGTAATGGCTTGCAGGAGTGAGTGACCAGTATCTAACAGTGATGCAGGACCAGACTCAATCTTGCAATATGCAACCTCAACAGGTGGAATACTTGCGCTGACAGCGGTGTGATGACAAGTTGCCAGAAGCTGATGACGTAGTGGTCGTACATAGGCCTTCTCTCACTATTTTGTAACTCCTTCACCCGTGATGTTTATAATCATATATGCTCATGCATCCCGCGTTCCTCAAGTGATTTCACTTTTCACTTATTACAGAATACACTTCACATTCGGTGTTACACTTTATATGTATAATGGCATACAAACTGGTGTGACGTCACTGCTTCAGTAGGCCTACTGCCACCTTCCCTTGTTGTATATTTTATTTTTTCCTTCTCCTTTTGCCTATTAACTTTTTCACTCTCACACTACGGTGCCCCACATTTCGCTTGTTAACCAAACGCTGGTAATTCTTGATCACCCGTTTCCACACTCACTTTGATCTTTTTATGTTTGTATCTGTGTGGCAACAGTGCCTAGTAGATCCACAACGGTTTGGCACTTTTAAAAGAAAATACTGAATTTAGGTTTCCCCTCGAATTTTTTCAACTAATAACTATAGTTATCACTCGTAGGTTTGTTCACTGACTTTGTCACTACCACTGATTACTGCTAGGGGTTGTTGCACCCCTCAAAAACACGAAGGTTCTCGGAGCCTTGTGTACCCACGTCTGCACCCACCATGTGTGTGTGTGTGTGTGTGTGTGTGTGTGTCTGTGTTTGTGTGTGTGTTTGTGTGTGTGTTTGTGTGTGTGTGTGTGTTTGTGTACGAGTGTGTTTGTGTGTGTGTTTGTGTGTGTGTTTGTGTATGAGTGTGTGTGCGTGTGTGTGTTTGTGTGTGTGTCTGTACGTGTGCGTGTTTGTGTGTGTGTGTTTGTGTGTGTGTGTGTTTGTGTGTGTGTGTGTTTGTGTGTGTGTGTTTGTGTGTGTGTGTTTGTGTATGAGTGTGTGTGTGTGTGCGCTTGTGTGTGCTTGTGTGTGCTTGTGTGTGCGTGTTTGTGTGTGTGTTTGTGTGTGTGTGTTTGTGTGTGTGTTTGTGTGTGTGTTTGTGAGTGTTTATGTGTGTATGTTTGTTTGTGTTTGTGTGTGTGTGTGTGTGTGTGTGTGTGTGTGTGTGTGTGTGTGTGTGTCTGTACGTGTGTGTACTCACCTATTTGTACTCACCTATTTGTGGTTGCAGGGGTCGATTCACAGCTCCTGGCCCCGCCTCTTCGCTGATTGCTACTAGGTCCTCTCTCTCCCTGCCCCATGAGCTCTATCATACCTCTCCTTAAAACTATGTATGGTTCCCGCCTCCACTACGTCACTTTCTAGGCTATTCCACGGCCTGACTATGACTGAAGAAATACTTCCTAACATCCCTTTGATTCATCTGAGTCTTCAACTTCCAATTGTGACCTCTTGTGTCTGTGTCCCTTCTCTGGAACATCCCGTCTTTGTCCACCTTGTCTATTCCGCGCAGTATTTTATATGTCGTTATCATGTCTCCCCTGACCCTCCTGTCCTCCAGTGTCGTCAGGCCGATTTCCCTCAACCTTTCTTCGTAGGCCAATCCCTGTAGCTCTGGGACTAGTCTTGTTGCAAACCTTTGCACTTTCTCTAATTTCTTGACGTGCTTGACTAGGTGTGGATTCCAAACTGGTGCTGCATACTCCAGTATGGGCCTGACGTAAATGGTATACAGAGTCTTAAACGAATCCTTACTGAGGTATCGGAACGCTATCCGTAGGTTTGCCAGGCGCCCGTATGATGCAGCAGTTATCTGATTGATGTGCGCCTCAGGAGATATGCTCGGTGTTATACTCACCCCCAGATCTTTTTCCTTGAGTGAGGTTTGCAGTCTTTGGCCATCTAAACTATATTGTGTCTGCGGTCTTCTTTGCCCTTCCCCAATCTTCATGACTTTGCATTTGGCAGGGTTAAATTCAAGGAGCCAGTTGCTGGACCAGGCTTGTAGCCTGTCCAGGTCTCTTTGTAGTCCTGCCTGATCCTCATCCGATTTGATTCTTCTCATTAACTTCGCATCATCTGCAAACAAGGACACTTCTGAGTCTAACCCTTCCGTTATGTCGTTCACATATACCAAGAACAGCACAGGTCCTAGGACTGACCCCTGTGGAACCCCGCTTGTCACAGGCGCCCACTCTGACACCTCGTCGCGTACCATGACTCGTTGTTGCCTCCCTGTCAGATATTCTCTGATCCATTGCAGTGCCTTTCCTGTTAAGTGTGCCTGATCCTCTAGCTTTTGCAGTAACCTCTTGTGAGGAACTGTGTCGAAGGCCTTCTTGCAGTCCAAAAATATGCAGTCGATCCACCCCTCTCTCTCTTGTCTTACTTCTGTCACCTTGTCATAAAACTCTAGTAGGTTTGTGACACAGGATTTTCCTTCCCTGAAACCGTGCTGGTTGTCAATTATACACTTGTTTCTTTCCAGGTGCCCCACCACTCTCCTCCTGATGATCTCCATGACCTTGCATACTATACACGTTAGTGATACAGGTCTGTAGTTTAGTGCCTCATGTCTGTCTCCCTTTTTAATTTAAAAATTGGGACTACATTTGCCATTTTCCATACCTCAGGGAGTTGCCCAGTTTCAGATGATGTGTTGAAGATCTTTGTTAATGGCTCACACAATATCTCTGCTCCCTCTTTAAGGACCCATGGAGAGATGTTGTCTGGTCCCACCGCCTTTGAGGTGTCAAGTTCGCATAGCAGCTTCTTCACCTCCTCCTTGGTTATATGTACCTCATCCAGCACTTGCTGGTGTGCCCCCCTGTTCTGATTTCCTGGAGTCCTACTGGTTTCCACTGTAAATACCTCTTTAAATCTTGTGTTGAGCTCCTGACATACCTCTTGGTCGTTTCTTGTGAATTCCCCATCACCCTTCCTCAGTCTGATTACCTGGTCCTTGACTGTTGTTTTCCTCCTGATGTGGCTGTACAACAGCTTCGGGTCAGTCTTTACTTTTGATGTTATGTCATTTTCATATTGTCTCTGAGCCTCCCTTCTTATCTGTGCATATTCGTTTCTGGCTCTTCGGCTGATTTCTTTATTTTCCTGAGTTCTCTGTCTTCTGTACCTTTTCCATTCTCTAATACACCTAGTTTTTGCCTCCCTACATCTTTGGGTGAACCAAGGACTCGTTCTGTTCTTCCCATTATTTCTGTTTCCCTTGGGAACAAACTTCTCCTCTGCCTCCTTGCATTTTGTTGCTACATAGTCCATCATTTCTTGTACTGGTTTTCCTGTCAGTTCCCTCTCCCACTGAATGTCTTGAAGGAAGTTCCTCATGCCTGAGTAGTTCCCCCTTTTGTAGTTTGGTTTTTCCCAGCCTATTCCTGCTACTCTCTCCACTTGGAACTCAACTATGTAGTCGAAGCACAGAACCACATGATCACTAGCTCCCAGGGGCCTTTCATACATGATACCCTCGATGTCCGAACTACTCATGGTGAATACAAGGTCCAGCCTTGCTGGTTCATCCTCTCCTCTCTCTCTGGTAGTGTCTCTAACATGTTGATGCATGAGGTTTTCCAGTACCACATCCATCATCTTGGCTCTCCATGTTTCGGGACCCCCATGGGGCTCCAGGTTTTCCCAGTCAATCTCCTTGTGATTGAAATCACCCATAACTAGTAACTTTGCTCCCCCCATGTGTGCTCTCCTGGCCACTTCGGCAAGAGAGTCGATCATTGCTCTGTTGCTCTCATCGTATTCTTCTCTTGGCCTCCTGCAGTTCTGTGGTGGGTTGTACATTACTGCAATTATCACCTTATGTCCCTCAGACTGGATTGTTCCTACTAAGTAGTCCCTTTCGCCAGTGCCATCCATTCCTTCCATTTTCTCAAAACCCCACTGGTTTTTAATGAGCAGTGCAACTCCTCCTCCCCCTCTCCTCCCTCTGTCTTTCCTGAGGATTTGATATCCGGATGGAAAGATTGAATCTGTTATTATTCTGGTGAGTTTTGTTTCTGTGAGTGCTATTATGTCTGGGGATGTCTCCTTGATTCTTTCGTGCCACTCCTCATACTTGTTTGTTATTCCATCTGCATTTGTATACCACACCTTCAACTTCTTTTCTAAGACTGTGGTCTGGGAGGTACATTGGGGTTGGGGAAGTGGGAGACCTGGTAAGGAACTATGGGTTGTTGCTGTGGGGGTGGAGTTTGTAATGTAGTGGGTGGGGGCATTGGATGTGGCATGGGTGTTTTGGTTTAGAGTGTTTGGTTGCACTGGGGTTGACCTGGTTGGGAGGCTTCTATAGGAAGTTGTGAGGGAGGCTGTATTTGATCTTCTTCCTGGGCCTGGGATCTCCTGTCTGTCTTCTCCATCCCCTCTCTTTCCTCCTTTCGCCTTTGTGTGTTTGTGTGTGTGTTTGTGTGTGTGTGTGTGTGTGTTTGTGTTTGTGTGTGTGTGTGTGTGTGTGTGTGTGTGTGTGCTTGTGTGTGTGTGTTTGTGTGTGTGTGTGTGTGTTTGTGTGTGTGTGTGTTTGTACTCACCTAATTGTGGTTGCAGGGTCGAGACTCAGCTCCTGGCCCCGCCTCTTCACTGATCGCTACTCGGTCCTCTCCCTGTCTGCTTCCTGAGCTTTGTCATACCTCTTCTTAAAACTATGTATGGTTCCTGCCTCCACTACTTCACTTGCTATGCTATTATACTTCCTGACGACTCTATGACTGAAGAAATACTTCCTAACGTCCCTGTGACTCCTCTGAGTCTTCAGCTTCCAGTTGTGACCCCTTGTTTCTGTGTCCCCTCTCTGGACCATCCTATCTCTGTCCACCTTGTCTATTCCCCGCAGTATCTTGTATGTCGTTATCATGTCTCCCCTGACCCTTCTGTCCTCCAGTGTCGTCAGTCCAATTTCCCTCAACCTTTCCTCGTGCAACATTCCCCTGAGCTCTGGGACTAGCCTTGTTGCAAACCTTTGTACTTTCTCTAACTTCTTGACGTGCTTGACCATGTGTGGGTTCCAGACTGGTGCTGCATACTCCATTATGGGCCTAACATACACAGTGTACAGTGTCTTGAACGATTCCTTATTAAGGTATCGGAACGCTATTCTCAGGTTTGCCAGGCGCCCGTATGCTGCAGCAGTTATTTGGTTGATGTGTGCCTCCGGTGACGTGCTCGGTGTTATGGTTACCCCAAGGTCTTTCTCCCTGAGTGAGGTCTGTAGTCTTTGTCCACCTAGCCTATACTCTGTCTGCGGTCTTCTTTGCCCCTCCCCAATTTTCATGACTTTGCATTTGGCAGGGTTGAATTCGAGAAGCCAGTTTCTGGACCACATGTCCAGTCTGTCCAGGTTTCTTTGCAGTCCTGCCTCATCCTCATCCGATTTAATTCTTCTCATCAGCTTCACATCATCTGCGAAAAGGGATACTTCAGAGTCTATTCCTTCCATCATGTCGTTTGCATATATCAAAAATAGCACTGGTCCTAGAACTGACCCCTGTGGGATCCCGCTCATCACAGGCGCCCACTCTGATACCTCTTCACGTACTATGACTCGTTGTTGCCTCCCTGTCAGGTATTCCCTGATCCATTGCAGTGCCCTCCCTGTTATATGCACCTGATCCTCCAGCTTCTGCACTAATCTCTTGTGGGGAACTGTGTCAAAGGCCTTCCTGCATTCTAGGAAAATGCAATCAACCCACCCCTCTCTCTCGTGTCTTCTGTTACCGTGTCATAAAACTCCAGAAGGTTTATGACACAGGATTTGCCTTCAATGAACCCATGCTGGTTTTCATTTATAATCTTGTTCCGTTCCAGGTGTTCCACCACTCTCCTGATAATCTTCTCCATGACTTTGCACACAATACATGTCAGAGACACAGGTCTGTAGTTTAATGCCTCATTCTGTTTCCTTTCTTAAATATGTTGACTACATTTGCTGTCTTCCATTTCTCAGGTAGTTGCCCAGTTTCAAGGGATGTGTTGAAGATTGTGGTTAGGGGCATGCACAGCATCTCTGCTCCTTCTCTAAGGGCCCACGGGGAGATGTCTGGTTCCATCGCCTTTGAGGTATCAAGGTCACTTAGCAGCTTCTGCACCTCCTCCTCTGTTGTTCGTATGTCATCCAACACTTGTTGGTATATTCCCTCTTGATGTTCCCTTTTGTGCTGTCTTCCCAGAGCCCTTCCTGTCTCTACTGTAAAAACTTCCTTAAATCTCCTGTTTAGCTCCTCACATACCTCCTGATCATTTCTTGTGAGTTCTCCGCCTTCTGTCCTCAGTCTGATAACCTGGTCTTTGGCTGTTGTCTTCCTCCTGATGTGGCTATACAACAGTTTCGGGTCAGTCTTGATTTTCGATGCTATGTTATTTTCATACTGTCGCTTGGCCTCCCTCCTTACCTGTGCATACTCGTTTCTGGCTCTGCAACTAATCTCCCTATTTTCATGTGTTCTCTGCCCTCTGTACTTTTTCCATTCTCTATTGCACTTCGTTTTTGCCTCCTTACACCGTCGGGTAAACCAGGGGCTCGTTCTGGTCTTCCCTTTGTTTCTGTTGGCCTTGGGAATAAACCTGTCCACTGCCTCCTTGCATTTTGTTACATATTCCATCATTTTATTTACTGGCTTTCATGCCAGCTCTCTGTCCCACGGAACCTCCTGCAGGATGTTCCTCAACCCTATGTAGTCCCCTCTTTCATAGTCTGGCTTTTCCCATTCAACTCCTGTTACTCTCTCCACTTGCAACTCTACTATGTATTCAAAGCACAGAACCACGTGGTCAATAGCTCCTAGGGAACTCTCATATGTGATGTCCTCAATGTCTGAACTGCCCAGGGTGAACACAAGGTCCAATCTTGCTGGTTCATCCTCCCCCTCACTCTGGTAGTGTCCTTAACATATTGGTGCATGAGGTTTTCCAGCACCACATCCAACATCTTGGCTCTCCATGTTTCGGGACCCCCATGTGGCTCCAGGTTTTCCCAGTCAATCTCCCTGTGGTTGAAATCCCCCATAACCAGCAACTTTGCTCTGCTGGAGTGAGCTCTTCTTGCCACCTCTTCTTAAAGCTATGTATGGATCCTGCCTCCACAACATCACTTTCCAAACTATTCCACTTTCTGATTACTCTGTGACTGAAGAAATACTTCCTAACATCCCTGTGGTTCAACTGAGTCTTCATCTTCCAACTGTGACCCCTTGTTACTGTGTCCCATCTCTGGAACATCCTGTCTCTGTCCACCTTATTGACTCCTGTCAGTATTGTATATGTCGTTATCATATCCCCCCTATCTCTCCTGCCTTCCAGTGTCGTCAGGTCTATTTCCCTTTACCTCTCTCATAGGACATACCCCTTAGCTCTGGGACTAGTCTTGTTGCAAACCTTTTCACTTTCTCTAGTTTCCTTACATGCTTGCCTGGGTAAGGGTTCTAGACTGGCTATGCATACTCCAATATAGACCTAACGTATACAGTGTACAAGGTCCTGAATGACTCCTTGTTAAGATGTCGGAATGCTGTTCATAAGTTTGCCAGGCGCCCGTATGCTGCGGCAGTTATTTGACTGATGTGCGCCTCAGGAGATGTGCTCGGTGTTATACTCACCTGAAGATCCTTATTTTGAGTGAGGTTTGTAGGCTTTGACCCCCTAGACTGTACTCCATCTCTGGTCTTCTTTGTCCTTCCCCACCCCAATCTTCATGACTTTGCACTTGGTGTGGTTGAACTCCAGGAGCCAGTTGCTGGACTAGGCCTGCAGCCTGTCCAGCTCCCTCTGTAGTTCTGCCTGATCCTCGTCCGATTGAATTCTTCTCATCAACTTCACGTCGTCTGCAAACAGGAACACTTCGGAGTCTATTCCTTCCTTCATGTCGTTCACAAATACCAGAAACAGCACCGGTCCTAGGATTGACCTCTGTGGCACCCCGCTGGTCACAGGTACCCACTCTGACACTTCACCACATACCATGACTCGCTGTTGTCTTCTTGACAGGTATTCCTTGATCCACTGTAGTGCCATCTTTGTTATCCCTGCTTGGTCCTCCAGCTTCTGCACTAATCTCTTATGTGGAACTGTGTCAAACGCCTTCTTTCAGTCCAAGAAAATGCAGTCTACCCACCCCTCTCTTGTCTTATTGCCGTCACCCTGTCATAGAACTCCAGTAGGTTTGTGATGCAGGATTTCCCGTCCCTGAAACCATGCTGGCAGTCGTTAAGCTCATTTTTTTCAAGGTGCTCCACCACTCTTCTCCTGATAATATTCTCCATGACTTTGCTTACTAAACACGTCAGTGACACTGGTCTGTAGCTTAATGCTTTGTGTCTGTCTCCTTTTTTTAAAAATTGGGACTACATTTGCTGTCTTCCATACTTCAGGTAGTTGCCCTGTTTTGACAGATGTGTTGAAGATAGTTGTTTGTGGTACACAAAGCTCCTCTGCTCCCTCTCTCAGGACCCACAGAAAGATGTTATCCGGCCCCATCGCCTTTGAGGTATGTAGTTCACTTAGCAGTCTCTTCACTTCTTCCTCGGTTGTGTGTATTGTGTCCAATACTTGATGGTGTACCCCACCTCTTCACCTTTCTGGAGGCCCTTCTATTTCCTCTGTGAACACTTCTTTGAATCTCATGTTGAGCTCCTCACATACTTTGCGGCCATTTTGTGACCTCCCCTCCTTCCTTCCTCAATCTGATTACCGGGTCCTTGACTGTTGTTTTCCTCCTGATGTGGCTGTACAACAGCTTTGGGTTTTATTTGGCTTTCGCTGCTATGTCATTCTCGTAGTCTTTTCTGCCTCCCTTCATACCTGTGCACATTCATTTTGGGTTCTATGAGTGCTCTCCTTATTCTCCTGGGTCCTTTGCCTTCTATACCTCTTTCATTCCCTAGCACACTTGGTTTTGGCCTCCCTGCACCTTCGGGTGAACCACGGGCTCATCCTGGCTTTTTCGTTATTCCTGTTATCCTTGGGTACCTCTCCTCAGCTTCCTTGCATATTGTTGTCACATATTCCATTATCTCGTTTATTGACTTCCCTGCCAGTTCTCTGTCCCACTGAACCCCTTGCAGGAAATTCTTCATGCCTGCATAGTCCCCTTTCTTGTAGTGTGACTTTATTCGTCCGGCCCTTCCTGTTTTCCCCTCCACTTGTAACTCTACTATGTATTGGAAGCTCAGGACCACATGATCGCTGGCCCCAAGGGTCTTTCATATGTGATGTCCTGAATATCTGCACTGCTTAAGGTGAATACTAGGTCCAGTCTCGCTGGTTCGCTGGTTGAAGAACAACCTGAGGACTCCTATTATTTATGAGCCTTGAAATGAAGCCGAGGATTCTGTGCACTTTATTGCAAACACTTATTCACTGTTGTCTTGGTTTTAGATTACTGATAACCAGAACTCACTCATGTCGGTTTCTCTTAACCTCTCCTCGTAGGACTTGCCCCTTAGCTCCGGGACTAGTCTTGTTGCAAACCTTTGCGCTTTCTCTAATTTCCTGGCATGCTTGGCTAGGTGTGGATTCCAAACTGGTGCTGCATACTCCAATATGAGCCTGATGTACAAGGTGTACAGGGTCCTGAACGATTCCTTACTGAGATGTAGGAATGCTGTTCTTAGGTTTGCTAGGCGTCCATACGGTGCATCGGTTATTTGTTATTGTGCATCTCAGATGTGCTCGATATTATACTCACCCTAAGACGCTTTTCCTTGAGTGAGGCTTGTAGTTTTTGGCCCCCTAGACTGTACTGTGTCTGTGGTCTTCTTTGCCCTTGGTGGGGTTGAACTCTAGGAGCCAGTTGCTGGACCAAGCCTGCAGGCTGTGCAGATCCCTTTGTAGTCCTGCCTGGTTCTCCTCCGATTGAATTCTCCTCATTAACTTCACATCATCTGCAAACAGGGACACTTTTGAGTCATTTCCTTCTGACATGTCATTCATATATATCAGAAACAGCACCGGTCCAAGAACTGACCCCTGGGGAACCCCGCTCGTCACAGGCGCCCACTCTGACACCTCGTAACGTACCATGACTCGCTGATGCCTTCCCATCAGGTATTCTCTGATCCATTGCAGTGCCTTCCCTGTTATATGTGCCAGGTCCTCCAGCTTTTACAGTATTCTATTGTGTGGGAGTGTCTCGAAAACTTTCTTACAGTCCAAGAAAACACAATCTACCCACCTTTCTTTAATCTTACTGCTGTCACCTACCTGGAGTTTACCTGGAGAGGGTTTCGGGGGTCAACGCCCCCGCGGCCCGGTCTGAGGCCAGGACTCATGGTGGATCAGGGTCTGATCAACCAGGCTGTTACTGCTGGCCGCACGCAAGCTGATATACGAACCGGTTGGTCAGGTACTGACTTTAGGTGCCTGTCCAGTGCCTTCTTGAAGACAGCCAGGGGTCTATTGGTAATCCCCCTTATGTATGCTGGGAAGCAATTGAACAGTCTTGGGCCCCGACACTTATTGTGTTGTCTCTCGGTGTACTCGTGGCGCCCCTGTCTTTCATCGGGGGAATGTTGCATCTCCTGCCGAGTCTTTTGCTTTCATATGGGGTGATTTTCGTGTGCAATTTTGGTACCAATCCCTCCAGGACCTTCCAAGTGTATATTATCATGTATCTCTCTCGCCTGCGTTCGAGGGAATACAGATCAAGGACCTTCAACCGTTCCCAGTAGTTTAGGTGCCTTATCGCACTTATGTGTGCTGTGAAAGTTCTTTGTACACTCTCCAGGTCTGCAATGTCGCCAGCCTTGAAGAGGGCAGTTAGTATACAGCAGTATTCCAGCCTAGAGAGCACAAGCGATTTGAAGAGAATCATCATGGGCTTGCCATCCCTAGTTTTGAAGGCTCTCATTATCCATCCTATCATTTTCCTAGCGGATGAGGTAGATACATTGTTATGGTCTTTGAAGGCGAGATCCTCTGACATTATCGCTCCCAGGTCCTTCACATTACTGTTCCGCTCTACTGTATGATTAGAATTTGTGGTATACCCTGGCACATTTTTAATATCTTCAAGTTTTCCATATCTGAGTAGTTGAAATTTCTCCTCGTTGAACTTCATATTGTTTTGAGTGGCCCATTCGAAGATTTGGTTGATGTCCGCTTGGAGTCTCTCAGTGTCTTCAATGGAAGTCACTGCCATGGTGATCCGGGTGTCATCCGCAAAGGAAAACACGGAGTTATGGCTTACATCTCTGTCTATGTCAGAAATGAGGATGAGGAATAGAATGAGAGTGAGTACTGTGCCTTGTGGAACAGAGCTTTTCACCATGGCTGCCTGGGACTTTACTCTGTTTACTATTACTCTTTGTGTTCTGTTTGTCAGGAAGTTGTAAATCCATCTACCAACTTCTCCCGTTATTCCTTTATCCAGCATTTTGTGCGCTATTACACCATGGTCACACTTGCCGAAAGCTTTTGCAAAGTCTGTGTATACTACATTTGTATTTTGTTTATCCTCTACAGCATCCAGGACCTTGTCATAGTGGTCCAGTAGCTGGGACAGGCAGGAGCGACCTGCTCTAAACCCGTGTTGCCCTGGGTTGTGTAACTGATGGATATCTAGGTGGTTGGCTATCTTGCTTCTTAGAACCCTCTCAAAGATTTTTATATGGGATGTTACTGCTATCGGTCTGTAGTTCTTTGAAATTGCTTTACTGCCACCTTTGTAGAGTGGAGCTTTGTCTGTTATTTTTAGTGTGTGTGGGAAGACCCCTGTGTCCATGCTTCCTCTCCATAAAATGCTGAAGGCACGCAAGAGGGACTTCTTGCAATTCTTGATGAACACGGAGTTCCATGAGTCTGGGCCTGAGGCAGAGTGCATGGGCATGTCATTAATTGCCTCTTCAAAATCTTGTGGAGTTAGAATAATATCCGAGAGTTTTGGGATGACCAGATTTTGGTCATTTGGATTGTCGACCCTTAGAGTGGGCAGTGGCTCGCTGAACACTGAGTCGTATTGGGACTTTAGTATCTCACTCATTTCTTGGCTATCATCTGTGTATGTCCCATCCCGCCTAAGCAGGGGCCCAATACTGGATGTTGTTTTTTCCTTAGATTTAGCATATAAGAAGTAATATGGGAGTTCTTGTCATAGAACTCAGTAGGTTTGTGACACAGGATTTCCCGTTCCTGAATCCGTGCTTGTTGTCGCTAATAAGATCATTCCTTTCTAGGTGCTCTTCTACTCTTCTCCTGATAATCTTCTCCATGACTTTGCATACTATACATGTCAGTGACACTGATCTGTAGCTTAATGCTGCATGTCTGTCTCCTTTTTTTAAAAAGTGGACTACACTTGCTGTCCTCCACACTTCAGGTAGTCACCCTGTTTCGATACATGTGTTGAAGATTGTTGTTAATGGTACACAGACCTCCTCTGCTCCGTCTCTCAGGACCCATGGGGAGATGTTATCTGGCCCCATTGCCTTTGAGGTATGTAGTTTGCCTAGCAGCTTCTTCACCTCCTCCTTGGTTGTATGTATTGTACCCAGCACTTGATGATGTACCCCACCACTCTTGCTTTCTGGAGTTCTTTCTGTGAATACTTCTATAAATCTTATGTTGAGCTCCTCACATACTTCTCAGTCGTTTCTTGTTATCTCCCCTTCTTCCCTCCTCATCCTGACTACCTGGTCCTTGACTTTTGTTGTCCTCATTGACTACTCTCCTTATTCTCCTGGGTCTTTTGCTTTCTATATTTTTTTCCATTCTTTAGTGCACCAAGGGCTCGTCTTGACCTCTGCTTCTTTGCATATTTTTGTCTAATATTCCATCATCTCATTTACTGATTTCCCTGCCAGTTCTCTGTCCCACTGAACCTCATGCTGGAAATTCCTTATACCTGTGTGATCCCCTCTCTTATAGTTTGGCTTCATTCGTCCTGCCCTTCCTGCTTCCCTCTCCACTAGCCCCGAGGCGCCTTTCATGTATGACGTCCTCAATATCTGCACTACTCAACATGAATACTAGGGCCAGTCTTCCTGGCTCGTCCTCTGTGTGTGTGTGTGTGTGTGTGTGTGTGTGTGTGTGTGTGTGTGTGTGTACTCACCTATTTGTACTCACCTATTTGTGGTTGCAGGGGTCGAGTCTTAGCTCCTGGCCCCGCCTTTTCACCGGTTGCTACTGGGCCCTCTCTCTCCCCGCTCCATGAGCTTTATCAAACCTCGTCTTAAAACTGTGTATGGTTCCTGCCTCCACTACGTCATTTTCTAGGCTATTTCA
>NC_091333.1:24003593-24021093 GCF_038502225.1 Cherax quadricarinatus | reverse complement strand
GTTAGTATTTACCCACTGTTACTGTGAATTTGTAGCTATTATTAATTTTATATATAATGTATGTGTGGTTCTTACGTTTTCAATGGTTTTGCTAGGATTAGCAGAGTATGCGAGGCTGTATACGTTCACGTTTAGCCATATATATCAATAATAACAACATTTTGTGAAAGGGGTAACATGCTTTATGTGGTATGTTAAATTGGGTAACAAGCTGAAAAAGTTTGGGAACCACTGCTTTAAAACGACGTTCTTGGTCAGCTTTGCAGAGAAGAACATCAAGGAAAGGAAGAGTGTTGTCGACTTCTTCTTCAAGTGTGAACTGGACTGAGGGCTCGACCTGGTTGAGCTTGTGTTGGAGAGCTTGAACGTTGAAGTCGTCAATATAACGGAGCCGGGTGACAGACGAGGGAATAATAGTGGAAAAACGCTCGGCTTCCAGATGTTCCATGTACTGTACAGGTTCGCCAGGACGGCACTCAGTGGCGAACCCATGGGTAGTCCAAAAGTCTGCTGAAAGAGGTGATTTTCGAAAGAGAAACACACAAACCCAACACATTGTTCAACAAGGTCGATGAAATCGCTGGCTGGAATGGAAAGATCAAGTGAATCGTCAATTTTCCTGCGTAAGAGATCGATGGCTTGTGTAGTAGGTACTTTGGTGAATAGGGAAGTTAATTCAAGGCTGGAGAGTTTCTTGTTCCTGATATTGA
This sequence comes from Cherax quadricarinatus, assembly GCF_038502225.1. Taxonomy (NCBI): domain Eukaryota; kingdom Metazoa; phylum Arthropoda; class Malacostraca; order Decapoda; family Parastacidae; genus Cherax; species Cherax quadricarinatus. The sequence goes on along the minus strand of NC_091333.1, from coordinate 24,020,383 downwards.
TGTTGCGAATGCGACTGAGAAGATCACCCGAGTGTTTGAGATGTGCTGGACTGATTGTGCCCAAGAGTTCAGAGAGGTGTTTAGCGAGAATTTCTGAGAGTTGGTGGGGATTCTCGCTAACACCTTGGCACAGTCCATCACATCTCAAACACTCGGGTGATCTTCTCAGTCGCATTCGCAACATCAACATGTTCAGTGGTGATAAGTTCCAACTGTTAAGGTATGGGAAGAAGGAAGAACTCAAAATGAACAATGTCTACACAACCCAAGAGGACCATCGAACAGAACGAGAGAAACAGGTTAAATATCTGGGAGTAACCATGTCAGTTGGTCTTTCAAAGAACACAGTAAAGCAAATAACGCCAGGAAAACGACAGGGGTGGATAATAAAAACTTTTCAAACAAGGGGAAACTGTGCCAATGATGACATTGTTCAAATCGCTTTTTCTCTCTCATTTAGAATGTTGTATAGTGCTGACGACTTTGCTCAGGGCACAGATAGAGATTATTTACGCATAGAACCAATACAGCATTTATATTTTTGGAAACTTCTCCATCCTAAATATGTACACGATGGTGTGGAGGAGAGAAAGATACACGATGATATTTACTTTGAAAATACTTGAGTGCGCTAAACCTGTACACTTCCATAACAACTTATTGGAGTGAGAGATATGTGATGAAATGTAAAATAAACCAAGTGAAAAGCAGGGGAGCCGTGGGCATACTAAGAGAACGTTTTATCAACATCCATGACCCCAGATTGTTCAGCATCTTACCAGAAGATATCAAAAACACTGCTGGGACAATGTAGGAATTTTGAAGAGAAAATTGAACAGGTGTCTCCACCAAGTCCCAAATCAACCAGGCTGTGATGGATATGTAAGCCAGCGGGACGCCAATAGTAACAGCCTGGTTAACCAGGTAAACATCAGACGAGCCTGGCCCAGGGCAGGGCTCCGAAAGTAGAAAAACTCTGGGAACCCATCAAAGACAAGCCTTTAATTACCTCTGCTGCATGCATGACTATCCTCGTTCAACCTAATATATTTCTCCATTGTACAAGTCTACACTCTCCCATGTTCTCCATTGTACAAGTCTACACTCTCCCATGTTCTTCACTGTACAAGTCTACACTCTCCCATGTTCTCCATTGTACAAGTCTACACTCTCCCATGTTCTCCATTGTACAAGTCTACACTCTCCCATGTTCTTCATTGTACAAGTCTACACTCTCCCATGTTCTCCATTGTACAAGTCTACACTCTCCCATGTTCTCCATTGTACAAGTCTACACTCTCCCATGTTCTCCATTGTACAAGTCTACACTCTCCCATGTTCTCCATTGTACAAGTCTACACTCTCCCATGTTCTCCATTGTACAAGTCTACACTCTCCCATGTTCTCCATTGTACAAGTCTACACTCTCCCATGTTCTCCATTGTACAAGTCTACACTCTCCCATGTTCTCCATTGTACAAGTCTACACTCTCCCATGTTCTCCATTCTACAAGTCTACACTCTCCCATGTTCTTCATTGTACAAGTCTACACTCTCCCATGTTCTCCATTGTACAAGTCTACACTCTCCCATGTTCTCCATTGTACAAGTCTACACTCTCCCATGTTCTTCATTGTACAAGTCTACACTCTCCCATGTTCTCCATTGTACAAGTCTACACTCTCCCATGTTCTCCATTGTACAAGTCTACACTCTCCCATGTTCTCCATTGTACAAGTCTACACTCTCCCATGTTCTTCATTGTACAAGTCTACACTCTCCCATGTTCTCCATTGTACAAGTCTACACTCTCCCATGTTCTCCATTGTACAAGTCTACACTCTCCCATGTTCTCCATTGTACAAGTCTACACTCTCCCATGTTCTCCATTGTACAAGTCTACACTCTCCCATGTTCTCCATTCTACAAGTCTACACTCTCCCATGTTCTCCATTCTACAAGTCTACACTCTCCCATGTTCTTCATTGTACAAGTCTACACTCTCCCATGTTCTTCATTGTACAAGTCTACACTCTCCCATGTTCTTCATTGTACAAGTCTACACTCTCCCATGTTCTTCATTGTACAAGTCTACACTCTCCCATGTTCTTCATTGTACAAGTCTACACTCTCCCATGTTCTTCATTGTACAAGTCTACACTCTCCCATGTTCTTCATTGTACAAGTCTACACTCTCCCATGTTCACTGTACAAGTCTACACTCTCCCATGTTCACTGTACAAGTCTACACTCTCCCATGTTCACTGTACAAGTCTACACTCTCCCATGTTCTTCATTGTACAAGTCTACACTCTCCCATGTTCTTCATTCTACAAGTCTACACTCTCCCATGTTCTTCATTCTACAAGTCTACACTCTCCCATGTTCTTCATTGTACAAGTTCATTGTACAAGTCTACACTCTCCCATGTTCTTCATTGTACAAGTCTACACTCTCCCATGTTCTTCATTGTACAAGTCTACACTCTCCCATGTTCTTCATTCTACAAGTCTACACTCTCCCACGTTTTTCATTCACGACTGAAGACAGAACTCAGACCATCTTGATTACAACACCTTCAGAACGCACCACAGAACTTTGTGATGTGGCAGACCTGTGGCACTTGTATCAACACGGCCATGATAGCTACCACAGTGAGTAAAGATTTCACCAGACACCAGCCTTCTCCCACTTACCCAGTATATACGACTGGTGTCTACACTTTCCCTGGTGGACACTGATAAAACTACGTGAGACAAACTGGTAGAAGTCTTTCTATTAGGATCATCGAACATAAATACGCATGTAGTAAGGATAACCAAAGTTTTATGCTTGTGTAATTCACACACACAGAGAGAGAGAGAGAGAGAGAGAGAGAGAGAGAGAGAGAGAGAGAGAGAGAGAGAGAGAGAGAGAGAGAGAGAGAGAGAGACGGGGAAACGTTCGATGAAATGGACCGAAGCCTAGTTTATCCCCTGAAGAAGGAGACTCCTTCTTCAGAACCATTCCCTATGGCGATAACGAGTAACGGTAATGAGTACGTTATATCCGCAACGTTGACCCACACACTTCTTAAACACGTTTCGCCCAGCCTACATCAGGATAGAGAAACCAAATGACTTACAGCAGGGCTACTCAACTACTATGAGCAAAGGTCCACTTGGACAAGTACCAATGTATGCAAAGGCCTAGATACATTTTTTACATGCAGTCATAAAAAGCAACAAACCCGAGTATAGGTCAGTGTACTCGTCATTTTCTATGAACTTCATTTTCAGTCATCGTCATATAAAAATTTACAAAATCTTGCCTTGAACAAACGCTGATACACAACCTTTCCCGACACTCAAAGTTGCACCAGGCTGGCCAAAGTTGCACCAGGCTGGCCAAAGTTGCACCAGGCTGGCCAAAGTTGCACCAGGCTGGCCAAAGTTGCACCAGGCTGGCCAAAGTTGCACCAGGCTGGCCAAAGTTGCACCAGGCTGGCCAAAGTTGCACCAGGCTGGCCAAAGTTGCACCAGGCTGGCCAAACTTCACAGCACATATGCGGCCAAACTCTTTTTCGATAATGCCAAAAAAAAAAAATCAACTACATTGTACAAGTGATAATTACCAATATGAATTAACATTGAATGGAAGAAACTATCACTATTTACCTCTTCTAGACTACTGTATTCCATTGAGTGTATACATTCAGTGTATACATTCAGTGTATACATTCAGTGTATACATTCAGTGTATACATTCAGTGTATACATTCAGTGTATACATTCCATTCAGATAGAATAACGTATTAATCCCGCTCTTGTGTACGACCTAATTCTGAACATAACACCTGTTATTGAGGGACTGATTACCTCATCTTCTGTACATAGTTCTCCTGTCTTCAAGTTATGTCCTGGAATTTGTATTGATAAAGCCACTGGATGGCGAAACGTCTACAGTAAAGATACCCAGATGTTGCACATGTGTCTCAATTTCAACTAAGGTTTCTCCTGAAGTCCGCTGTTCAACTATAACACTCAGAAGGTCCGGATTCTGACCACGGGCCGCCAGATGAGTAGCCCTGACCTACAGCTTACTTGATCCACTGGTGAGGCGCACATGTTTGGTGTGAACATTGTCTCAGAACATAACAGTTTCACAGTAAAAATATCCTAAATGCTTATTCGTGACTTTATTTACAATATCTTGGCATCATATACCAGGTATTTGCCATATTTTTGAATCTCTCCTGACACCTCTAACATGATCAACAATCTGACTGATGTCTATCTAGCAACGTCCGCGTGATCTTGAAATACTTTGTGTCCTGTAGCGCACTCAGATCACACAATGAGTGTCTGTGATTCGATCACTTGTACGGGTGGAAATATTGGGCGTGTTTCCTTAAGACACCTAGCAGTAAGTAGGTACCTGGGTGTTAGTCGATTGGTGTGGGTCGCATATTTGGGGACAAACTTAACCAAAGTCGCACGAAGTGCCCTGCATAACAAGGCGTTTTCTATATAGTAAGTCAGTGATGTCAGCTAGGCCAGGTGCTAGTAGAAAAAAATATTTATTATTATTATTATTATTATTATTATTATTATGATAAGGGATTTTCTATCAGAAATAAATCCGAGAACAAGCCATTTAGGGCAGACTTTATCTTGGTGAGAAAGTCTCGTTTGAATTTAGTCAACCACACTTGTGTTGATGCTTCCTCATAGTTTGTAAAAGCCTTAATGTTCTCTGGTTAACGTTGATATAATTCCCTGAGGGACAAGTGTTTTCTCTTGGCTCAGCTTATTGTCATCATTTTTCAGTGGCGTGCAAGTGAATGATATGCAACCTGACCTTCACTGAAAGACTTCACAGCAGAGTTTTAAGAAACCTGGAGAAAAGTGAAAGTCAGGGTTTTCATGTTCGGATCAATAAAGGTCAGGTAACACCAGCTGATAATCAGGTCAGCGGAGATCAAGTGATTCTCTCTCTCTCTCTCTCTCTCTCTCTCTCTCTCTCTCTCTCTCTCTCTCTCTCTCTCTCTCTCTCTCTCTCTCTCTCTCTCTCTCTCTCTCTCTCTGTCTATTCATCTATCTCTCCCTCTCTCTCTTTCCTAGCATGATGCCTCCAACCATCGCTCCGACCACTCACTATAGAAAGTCTGCAGCCACGTGACTTGATCAGCTGTGTCCACCATCTTGCTGTCACGCGTCTTCGTTCAAAGGATGGAAGACAACCTCGACTCATGTAAGAAAAGTTCAAGACAGCTCCAGTTCCTTGGATGAAGGGTGTGTCAAGGAGATTTAAGAGTGTGTTTATTCCACTAACAACGGTGTTTACCTGGAGTTTACCTGGAGAGAGCTCCGGGGGTCAACGCCCCCGCGGCCCGGTCTGTGACCAGGCCTCCTGGTGGATCAGAGCCTGATCAACCAGGCTGTTGCTGCTGGCTGCACGCAAACCAACGTACGAGCCACAGCCCGGCTGATCAGGAACTGACTTTAGGTGCTTGTCCAGTGCCAGCTTGAAGACTGCCAGGGGTCTGTTGGTAATCCCCCTTATGTGTGCTGGGAGGCAGTTGAACAGTCTCGGGCCCCTGACACTTACTGTATGGTCTCTTAACGTGCTAGTGACACCCCTGCTTTTCATTGGGGGGATGGTGCATCGTCTGCCAAGTCTTTTGCTTTCGTAGTGAGTGATTTTCGTGTGCAAGTTCGGTACTAGTCCCTCTAGGATTTTCCAGGTGTATGGTGTCATGAAAGTACTGACACAGCATAACAGCTTTTGAGACTACTGGCACAGCATAACAGCTGTTGAGACTACTGGCACAGCATAACAGCTGTTGAGACTACTGGCACAGCATAACAGCTGTTGAGACTACTGGCACAGCATAACAGCTGTTGAGACTACTGGCACAGCATAACAGCTGTTGAGACTACTGGCACTGCATAACAGCTGATGAGACTACTGGCACAGCATAACAGCTGATGAGACTATTGGCACAGCATAACAGCTGATGAGACTATTGGCACAGCATAACAGCTGATGAGACTATTGGCACAGCATAACAGCTGATGAGACTATTGGCACAGCATAACAGCTGATGAAACTAATGGCACAGCATAACAGCTGATGAAACTAATGGCACAGCATAACAGCTGATGAGACTACTGGATGTGTGTGACACTGGGCTGTGGCTGACACTGCGCTGTGGCTGAAACTGGGCTGTGTCTGACGCTGGGCTGTGGCTGAAACTGGGCTGTGTCTGACGCTGGGCTGTGGCTGAAACTGGGCTGTGTCTGACGCTGGGCTGTGGCTGACACTGGGCTGTGTGTGACACTGTACTGTGACTGACACTAGGCTGTGTCTGACACTGTACTGTGGCTGACACTAGACTGTGTCTGACACTGGGCTGTGGTTGAAACTGGGCTGTGTCTGACACTGGGCTATGTGTGAGACTGTACTGTGGCTGACACTAGACTGTGTCTGGCACTGTACTGTGGCTGACACTAGACTGTGTCTGACACTGGGCTGTGGCTGAAACTGGGCTGTGTCTGATACTGGGCTGTGTGTGACACTGTACTGTGGCTGACACTAGGCTGTGTCTGACGCTCTACTGTGGCTTACACTAGGCTATGTCTGACACTGGGCTGTGGCTGATACTAGGCTGTGTCTGGCACTGGTCTGTGTCTGACACTGGGCTGTGGCTGACACTAGGCAGTGTTTGACACTGGGCTGTGTCTGACACTGGGCTGTGGCTGACACTATGCTGTGTCTGACACTAGGCTGTGGCTGACACTAGGCTGTGTCTGACACTGGGCTGTGTCTGACACTGGGCTGTGGCTGACACTAGGCTGTGTCTGACATTGGCTGCGTCTGACACTGGGCTGTGCCAGACACTGGGCTGTGGCTGACACTAGGCTGTATCTGACACTGGGCTGTGGCTGATACTAGACTGTGCCTGACACTGGGCTGTGTCTGACACTGGGCTGTGGCTGACACTAGGCTGTGTCTGACACTAGGCTGTGGCTGACACTAGGCTGTGTATGACACTGGGCTGTGTCTGACACTGGGCTGTGGCTGACACTAGGCTGTGTCTGACATTGGCTGTGTCTGACACTGGGCTGTGCCAGACACTGGGCTGTGGCTGACACTAGGCTGTATCTGACACTGGGCTGTGGCTGATACTAGGCTGTGTCTGACACTGGGCTGTGTCTGACACTGGGCTGTGTCTGACACTGGGCTGTGGCTGACACTAGGCTGTGTCTGACACTAGGCTGTGGCTGACACTAGGCTGTGTCTGACACTGGGCTGTGTCTGACACTGGGCTGTGTCTGACACTGGGCGGTGTCTGACACTGGGCTGTGGCTGACACTAGGCTGTGTCTGACATTGGGCTGTGTCTGACACTGGGCTGTGTCAGACACTGGGCTGTGGCTGACACTGGGCTGTGGCTGACACTAGGCTGTGTCTGACACTAGGCTGTAGCTGACACTGGGCTGTGTCTGACACTGGGCTGTGTCTGACACTGGTCTGTGTCTGACACTGGGCTGTGGCTGACACTAGGCTGTGTCTGACACTGGGCTGTGTCAGACACTGGGCTGTGGCTGACACTAGGCTGTATCTGACACTGGGCTGTGTCTGACACTGGGCTGTGTCTGACACTGGGCTGTGGCTGACACTAGGCTGTGTCTGACACTGGGCTGTCTGACACTGGGCGGTGTCTGACACTGGGCTGTGGCTGACACTAGGCTGTGTCTGACATTGGGCTGTGTCTGACACTGGGCTGTGGCTGACACTGGGCTGTGGCTGACACTAGGCTGTGTCTGACATTGGGCTGTGTCAGACACTGGGCTGTGGCTGACACTGAGCTGTGGCTGACACTAGGCTGTGTCTGACACTAGGTTGTGGCTGACACTAGGCTGTGTCTGACACTGGACTGCGTCTGACATTGGGCTGTGTCTGACATTGGGCTGTGGCTGACACTGGGCTGTGTCTGACATTGGGCTGTGTCTGACACTGGGCTTTGTCAGACACTGGGCTGTGGCTGACACTAGGCTGTGTCTGACACTGGGCTGTGGCTGACACTGGGCTGTGGCTGACACTGGGCTGTCTCTGACATTGGGCTGTGTCTGACACTGGGCTGTGGCTGACACTGGGCTGTGGCTGACACTAGGCTGTGTCTGACATTGGGCTGTGTCTGACACTGGACTGTGTCAGACACTGGGCTGTGGCTGACACTGAGCTGTGGCTGACACTAGGCTGTGTCTGACACTAGGTTGTGGCTGACACTAGGCTGTGTCTGACACTGGACTGCGTCTGACATTGGGCTGTGTCTGACATTGGGCTGTGGCTGACACTGGGCTGTGTCTGACATTGGGCTGTGTCTGACACTGGGCTTTGTCAGACACTGGGCTGTGGCTGACACTAGGCTGTGTCTGACACTGCTCTGTGGCTGACACTGGGCTGTGGCTGACACTGGGCTGTGTCTGACACTGGGCTGTGGCTGACACTAGGCTGTGTCTGATATTGGCTGTGTCTGACACTGGGCTGTGTCAGACACTGGGCTGTGGCTGACACTAGGCTGTATCTGACACTGGCCTCGTGTCATATCTGGTGAAGCCCTCGTGTCATCATATCTGGTGAAGCCCTCGTGTCATCATATCTGGTGAGGGCCTCGTGTCATCATATCTGGTGAAGCCCTCGTGTCATCATATCTGGTGAAGCCCTCGTGTCATCATATCTGGTGAGGGCCTCGTGTCATCATATCTGGTGAAGCCCTCGTGTCATCATATCTGGTGAAGCCCTCGTGTCATCATATCTGGTGAAGCCCTCGTGTCATCATATCTGGTTAAGCCCTCGTGTCATCATATCTGGTGAAGCCCTCGTGTCATCATATCTGGTGAAGCCCTCGTGTCATCATATCTGGTGAGGGCCTCGTGTCATCATATCTGGTGAAGCCCTCGTGTCATCATATCTGGTGAGGGCCTGGTGTCATATCTGGTGAAGCCCTCCTGTCATCATATCTGGTGAAGCCCTCGTGTCATCATATCTGGTGAGAGCCTCGTGTCATTATATCTGGTGAAGCCCTCATGTCATCATATCTGGTGAAGCCCTCGTGTAATCATATCTGGTGAGGGCCTCGTGTCATCATATCTGGTGAAGCCCTCGTGTTGTGGAAATTTATTTGGTCCCTAAAGTTCCACAGGACAGATACGACGTACGAAGGGGTCCCAGCATAGCCGTAATGGGATGGCTGAGCTGGGTGGCCCTTAAACCCTCCCAAACAAACAGCATTCTCTCTAGTTGGCGGGGATTGTTGGTAAGCTTATTTAATTTATAGATTTACTCTTCAGGGAAGGAGTAGGTAGTTTTACTGTTAGTATATTAATATTAGGTTTACTAAGGCAACTGTAGATAATAATGTAGACCTAAAACCTTAACATAGGTAGTGATAGGCCGATAATGTAGGCAAACACTAGGTTAAGTTAGCTAGGGAGAACTGGCAGCCCTAGCTTGAATGACGAGGTGCGGGTCTCAAAGACACAATAGCATCCTTCTTAAGACAGACACCAACTGGACAAGACGTGCCGTGATCAGCAGACGGTGCCCCCCACCCGTGTCTTCACATTTGAGACCTGGGGAAATCTGGTAGAGGCACCTCGATGTACCGTAGATGACCTCCGTCAGGCCCATACAGTAAGACAAGACCTCCACTTTATCTCATAGATTTCTGGCCAGTGTCTGGGGAGATTGTGAGTGAGTTTGAATTGTGGGCCTGTGTTGCAGCTGGCAGAGCATGCCCAGTAAGTACCAGTGTCTCAAGGCAGTCTGGAAGCTAGTGTCCGTGTCTGCATAGTTATACTAGGGGATACATACCCTCTTGGATATAGGAATTTCTGAGGTGCAGGCAGGACACTAATAACGATTGAATATTGCAGGAATTAAGGCTCCCGGTTGCATGTGGTTTCTGAGGGGAAGTCCAGAGGGGCTAAGGCTAAGCTTAGGGAAGTTGAAGATCAGGATATATGCTGCAACACCAAGTAAGTTAGTCCTTTATACGTGCATGCAGGTGAGTTTCTTGCAACATCAATCATTTGTGAAAATCTGTCCTATAAGCCACTTGTGAGGCTGAGGTACCCACCTCAGAGCTCGGTGTCAAAAGAGTTTGCCAGGGTAGGTGACTCACTTGGAGGCAGTCCGCACAAATTTTCACACGTGTCATCATATCTGGTGAGGGCTTTCATGTCATCATATCTGGTGAAGCCCTCGTGTCATCATATCTGGTGAGAGCCTCGTGTCATCATATCTGGTGAAGCCCTTGTGTCATCATATCTGGTGAAGCCCTCGTGTCATCATATCTGGTGAGGGCCTCGTGTCATCATATCTGGTGAAGCCCTCGTGTCATCATATCTGGTGAGGGCCTCGTGTCATCATATCTGGTGAAGCCCTCGTGTCATCATATCTGGTGAAGCTCTCATGTCATCGTATCTGGTGAGGGCCTCGTGTCATCATATCTGGTGAAGCCCTCGTGCCATCATATTTGGTGAGGGCCTCGTGTCATCATATCTGGTGAAGCCCTCGTGTCATCATATCTGGTGAAACCCTCGTGTCATCATATCTGGTGAGGGCCTCGTGTCATCATATCTGGTGAGGGCCTCGTGTCATCATATCTGGCGAAGGCCTCGTGTCATAATATCTGGTGAGGGCCTCGTGTCATCATATCTGGTGAAGCCCTCGTGTCATCATATCTGGTGAAGCCCTCGTGTCATCATATCTGGTGAAGCCCTCGTGTCATTATATCTGTGAGAGCCTCGTGTTATCATATCTGGTGAAGCCCTCGTGTCATCATATCTGTGAGAGCCTCTTGTAATCATATGTGGTGAAACCCTCGTATCATCATATCTGGTGAAGCCCTCGTGTCATTATATCTGTGAGAGCCTCGTGTTATCATATCTGGTGAAGCCCTCGTGTCATCATATCTGTGAGAGCCTCGTGTCATCATATCTCTTGAAGCCCTCGTGTCGTCATATCTGGTGAAGCCCTCGTGTCATCATATCTGGTGAAGCCCTCGTGTCATCATATCTGGTGAAGCCCTCGTGTCATCATATCTGGTGAGGCCCTCGTGTCATCATATCAGGTGAGGCCCTCGTGTCATCATATCTGGTGAAGCCCTCGTGTCATCATATCTGGTGAAACCCTCGTATCATCATATCTGGTGAAGCCCTCCTGTCATTATATCTGTGAGAGCCTCGTGTTATCATATCTGGTGAAGCCCTCGTGTCATCATATCTGTGAGAGCCTCGTGTCATCATATCTCTTGAAGCCCTCGTGTCGTCATATCTGGTGAAGCCCTCGTGTCATCATATCTGGTGAAGCCCTCGTGTCATCATATCTGGTGAAGCCCTCGTGTCATCATATCTGGTGAGGCCCTCGTGTCATCATATCAGGTGACGCCCTCGTGTCATCATATCTGGTGAAGCCCTCGTGTCATCATATCTGGTGAAGCCCTCGTGTCATCATATCTGGTGAAGGCCTCGTGTCATTATATCTGGTGTAGCCCTCGTGTCATCGTATCTGGTGAGGGCCTCGTGTCATCATATCTGGTGAAGCCCTCGTGTCATCATATCTGGTGAAGCCCTCGTGTCATCATAACTGGTGAAGCCCTCGTGTCATCGTATCTGGTGAAGCCCTCGTGTCATCATATCTGGTGAGGGACTCGTGTCATCATATCTGGTGAGGGCCTCGTGTCATCATATCTGGTGATGGCCTCCTGTCATCATGTCTGGTGAAGCCCTCGTGTCATCATATCTGGTGAAGCCCTCGTGTCATCATATCTGGTAAAGCCCTCGTGACATCATATCTGGTGAAGCCCTCATGTCATCATATCTGGTGAAGCCCTCGTGTCATCATATCTTGTGAGGGCCTCGTGTCATCATATCTGGTGAGGGCCTCCCGTCATCATATCTGGTGAGGGCCTCGTGTCATCATATCTCGTGAAGCTCTCGTGTCATCATATCTGGTGAGGGCTTCGTGTCATCATATCTGGTGAGCGCCTCGTGTCATCATATCTGGTGAGAGCCTCGTGTCATCATATCTGATGAGGGCCTCGTGTCATCATATCTGGTGAGGGCCTCGTGTCATCATATCTGGTGAGGGCCTCGTGCCGTCATATCTGGTGAGGGCCTCGTGTCATCATATCTGGTGAGGGCCTCATGTCATCATATCTGGTGAGGGCCTCGTGCCATCATATCTGGTGATGGCCTCGTGTCATCATATCTGGTGAGGGCCTTCGTGTCATCATATCTGGTGAGGGCCTCGTGTCATCATATCTGGTGAGGGCCTCGTGTCATCATATCTGGTGAGGGCCTCGTGTCATCATATCTGGTGAGGGCCTCATGTCCTCATATCTGGTGAGGGCCTCGTGCCATCATATCTGGTGATGGCCTCGTGTCATCATATCTGGTGACGGCCTTCGTGTCATCATATCTGGTGAGGGCCTCGTGTCATCATATCTGGTGAGGGCCTCGTGTCATTATATCTGGTGAGGGCCTCGTGTCATCATATCTGGTGAGGGCCTCGTTTCATCATATCTGGTGAGGGCCTCGTGTCATCATATCTGGTGAGGGCCTTGTGTCATCATATCTGGTGAGGGCCTCGTGTCATCATATCTAGTGAGGGCCTCGTGTCATCATATCTGGTGAGGGCCTCGTGTCATCATATCTGGTGAGGGCCTCGTGCCATCATATCTTGTGAGGGTTTCGTGTCATCATATCTGGTGAGAGCCTCGTGTCATCATATCTGGTGAGGACCTCGTGTCATCATATCTGGTGAGGGCCTCGTGTCATCATATCTGATGAGGGCCTCGTGTCATCATATCTGGTGAGGGTCTCGCGTCATCATATCTGGTGAGGGCCTCGTGTCATCATATCTGGCGAGAGCCTCGTGTCACCATATCGTAGGTCCATTTCTTAGTTTCTTGATGGACCGGAGGGTCGAGGTGAATTTTATGGAAGTATTCTTCACGGATCGTGGCTTCTGCTTTTAGTTCTGCTCTCCGCCCTTTGTAGTCTTGCTTTAATTTGTTGGAGTGTCTGTATTTCAAGGCTCCATTGTATAAACCTGTGTGAAGATGCTTTGCTTCCTGAGGTTGGCATTTGGTTGCAGGCGAGAAAGTAGGTGCCAGCCTCTAATAATCACCTTCATCTTCTTTGTCAGATATGCCTTGTGTCGCTGTAGTTGTGGGTTGTTTCCTGGATGTTGTTTGCTCTGAGTTGTTTGCTTGAGCGTGTAGCTGTGGGTTGTCTGTTGAAGGATGTTTGCTGGAGGTTGCTGCTATAGATTGTTTGCAGCAGGATTCTGCTGTGGGTTGCTTGCTAGAGGTTGTTGTGCTAGATTGTTGCTGGAGGTTGCCTCTGAGGTTGTGATTGTAGTTGACGGTTTTGATTTCCTCGTTGGATGGCGTCTCTTTTGGAAATTTAATTTCTGAAGATTATTAAAGCAGGAATGACTTGTGTTGAAGAACCCTGGATGAGCTACACTGTTGAGAGAAAGTAAATTATATTTGTAAGTATTTTGATTGGTGTGAAATCTTGGAGAAGTGTGGCTGGGTTGTCTGAGTCACAGTAAGAGTTTGGGTTGTTTGTTGAGTGACTTGTAGGTTCCGTGCGTCCTCTTGATCTGTTTCTGGTACTGCTGAATTTTTACTTGTTTTTTAAGTCTTATTATGGGGTACTGAGTTGCTAGTACGGTGACACCTTGACTGTTATGTTGGTGAGGCTTCTCTTCTGCAGTCTTTGAGGTTATGTCCTCCTCGCCACATATGTGTAACTTAGAAGCTTAGTGGTCGCAGCTACAGGTATTCCAGTATGAGGTTAAGTGGTCAGGTTTTATTGCTCAGTGTTCCATGGGTGGAAGTGGTATTGAAAGGTTTTGATACCTTCTCACTGAGCTTGAAGTGCAACTGATATTTTCTCGAACATAATATTATACATAGGAGTGTATCAGCCCAACTTCCTCATCTTTGACCCATGACTTGAGGTAATGAATATCAGTTGCTAGATGTATGGCTCGCCGTGCTCTATATTCAGTCTTTTTAAGAGGGTAGTTTAATTGGCCTTCAGGGATGGTGGTAGTATAACTTCACAGTTATTATCTATTGTAAGTTTCAGAACGAAAGTTACAAAGATTAGATCAATATTGTTGAAAAAAATCAACGATAAATGAGTCTTTGATGGCTTGAAGTTTTAAGAATTTTATGTGGCAGTTAATGTGTTTCAGCGTTTGGATCCATCGCTGCTTCTTCCATTTATACCAGAGTAGTCACACTCTCTGATTGCTTTAGTAACCCCTTTCACTCGAGGCTCTTTGGCAGACAAATTCAGTTATGTAGGTTAGGTCTAAAAGTTACCAAGTAGTAAATACCCTCTGTTTTATTTTCAGTTCTCGTAGTCAGAAAGGTATTTTATATAAATATAAAACACACCGAATACATCTTTAAAAGACATAAAAACCAAAAATAAAACTGACCTTAAATAACTCTGTGAGGAATTGTCATGCCTCATGAAATACAGGAGTGGTAGGAAGAGGAGAGGACTCCCTTGGTAAGAAAGGAGACACTGAACGGAGAACAAGTGAATCTTTAGGTCACGGGATTAGCTAAAGAAGCTGTTATATAACTAGTGAAGTTTGACTCCTAAAATCGTGTTACTCAATTAAAATAAGAAAGAGATCAGTAGAGAGCTTGATTTGTGAAGATGATGCGGAAGCGACTACCACAGCAACACCTGAAGCCAAGTCATTCTTAACGCTAAACGATGAAGTAAAAACAAGAAATGATTACCTCAAACCCCTCATCTTCCACCGTTCTTCTCTGTTTTGGACTGAAGAAGCCAAAAGTTGGCGATAAGTTTCCACGAACAAAAGATTCCCAAATTTTGCCCAAGTGTCTCGATTATCAAAAGCAAGACGTGAAATCTCCTCAAACTTTAGCTAATTCCCCTTTCGTAAATAATGGCCATTGTAGATTGTCTCAGCCGTTTTGGAAAAGCTAAAAGTATAAAGATTTTCTTTTGTCAGTGGACACGGTGCAAATTATTGAGACACTGGCACATCCACTGACTCCAGTTAGACTGGTACATCCACTGACTCCAGCTAGACTGGTACATCCACTGACTCCAGCTAGACTGGTACATCCACTGACTCCAGCTAGACTGGTACATCCACTGACTCCAGCTAGACTGGTACATCCACTGACTCCAGCTAGACTGGTACATCCACTGACTCCAGCTAGACTGGTACATCCACTGACTCCAGCTAGACTGGTACATCCACTGACTCCATTTAGACTGGTACATCCACTGACTCCAGCTAGACTGGTACATCCACTGATTCCAGTTAGACTGGTACATCCACTGACTCCAGCTAGACTGGTACATCCACTGACTCCAGCTAGACTGGTACATCCACTGACTCCAGCTAGACTGGTACATCCACTGACTCCAGCTAGACTGGTACATCCACTGACTCCAGCTAGACTGGTACATCCACTGACTCCAGCTAGACTGGTACATCCACTGACTCCAGCTAGACTGGTACATCCACTGACTCCAGCTAGACTGGTACATCCACTGACTCCAGCTAGACTGGTACATCCACTGACTCCAGCTAGACTGGTACATCCACTGACTCCAGCTAGACTGGTACATCCACTGACTCCAGTTAGACTGGTACATCCACTGACTCCAGCTAGACTGGTACATCCACTGACTCCAGTTAGACTGGTACATCCACTGACTCCAGCTAGACTGGTACATCCACTGACTCCAGCTAGACTGGTACATCCACTGACTCCATTTAGACTGGTACATCCACTGACTCCAGCTAGACTGGTAAATAATACCCGGTTTAGCGTTTGTCATATTATTTCTTTATCTGGAATGAGCTCCTTGCTGAGATTAACTTGTAATAAAGTTTAATCCTACACAACTTATCCCAAGTCAGCTTCAGTTTAGTCAGCATTAAAAAACACAGGAATGGACGAGGACTCGAACCATTGTCCATGCAGTGAGATGACCTGACTGGATGGGCCACTGGTCTAAGCCGGGGGTTGACATGGACCTGCCCCGCATGGGCCAGTAGGCCTGCTGCAGTGTTCCTTCTTTCTTACGTTCTTATATTCTTATATAGCAAGTTCAACGCAGTAACCACATAGCCACGGGGCTTACAGTAAGTACAGCGACACCAACTGTGGCACGACCGTCTCCTCCTACACTCCCAGGATCTTTCATGGTACATATATTTTCATGGTACTCAAACCCATATAGTCCATAAACCTAACATATATTGTAAATAACGACAGTCAATAATAAAAAAAATGAATGGACAGGAACCTGGTGTATATATGGACTACAGTTCGAATCTCCTTCCTGACAGTCGTTCATTAAGACTTATCCTGTGTTTCTTAAGCATTACTGAACATTATTTAACTATCTTAATATCGTAATATTCAGACTAATTATCGTGAAGTTATTTCAACAATAAATTTCCATTCTGTTTTACAAACGACCGGTTGCAACTTCTGCCGGGAAAGCACAACACACACATCAACATCACTAAATTTAACTCGTGAATGACATTACACGTATAAGGATATTATCCTGCCAGAGTTGGCAGCGAGTCAGGAAATTGTAAATAGTTCAACATGAGAAACAAATCTATAATGCAGGAAATGATTTCCGTGGCATCAGCAATCACGGAAATGAGATATATATATATATTTACTCTTGTAATTAATTCTCATTTGCAGTG
>NC_091333.1:23921093-23998593 GCF_038502225.1 Cherax quadricarinatus | reverse complement strand
ATCAGTCCCTCACCTGCTACTAGGCTGAGCGACTGATTTCTTAATCTGCCACTATTTGCTATATAAATATATATTTCTATTACGTTCATGCATTGTACTGATAAAGACACTGGAGGGTAAAACGTCTACAAATTAAAGATACCCAGATGTTGCACATGTGTGGTGTAATTCTCCATGTTGCTGGTACTGAATACCACTGATATGCATCCTTGGGATTGTTACTGGGCTGTGAAGGCGTCAGTCAGCAAAATTTCCCTTTCAGTTCCCTTAGCTTCCTCGTGGAATGCGTGAAAAACTTACATTTTTATGGCATTATTAAATTTCACCAGTTTAGTGAAGACGTTAAGTATGCAGTTTTACTGTGGTGTTGTTTCAGAGTTGGAACATAAACTGAAGGACGTTGTTACCTCGCTCCAGCGCCATGTTTGTAACTTGAAAACACTTCTGTCTGTCTGTGAATTATATCTTGATAAATTATATCTTGGTGAATTATATCCTGGTAAATTATACTCTGATGAATTATATCCTTATGAATTATATCTCTCCTGCAACTCTTTCTGAACTTGATCCCATCCATCACCTAAGTGCTTCTCGCTCCTCACCTGGAGACAGCCTATGTGAAGAGGCAAATATTCCGTCCTTGAACAATAGCCGTGATGATCATTGCCTCCCCTATTTTGCTCGTTTTCTTAACTTCGCAATCCTTCCATATAGGATAGTAACGGACATTGGTAGAAATTCATTGTTTGTTCGTCGCCCCTGTTTACTCCGCGCCATTTCTCTTCGTCTGCATTTGTTCTTGTCTTCCCTTCAGTTGCCACCTTTATGTGTTCACGTAGTATCAAACTTTTCCCTTTCCCCTTGGGAGATTCCGACAGTTCGTGTCTGTTCTGCCCCACTGCGATGCACGAAAGCCCAAATACCTACAGTTGCTTCTCTCTCTCTTTTTCTTGATCACTTCCGGTCTCATTCTCAAGCCATTGAAGTGTATACTAATGGTTCCAAATCCTCTGACGGTGTCGGGTTTGCAGCATTGTTTCCGGAAAGCGTAGTGCGAAGGCATATATTGGACTGGGCTACCTCAGATTCCCTTAGTGCTTGGCAAGCTATAAAAAAAATTATTCAACTCATCCCTTTTTCTTTGTATACAACTTTGGTTATGCCGCATCTCTAGCAAAAACAAAGATATTGTTTTCTGTTGTTAGGTAAGGCACATATGCAACAGTTAGGTATCTTTATTATGAAACGTTTCGCCTACACAGTAGGCTTCTTCAGTCAAGTACAGAAAAGTTGATAGAAGCAGAAGATACTTGAAGACGATGTAATCAGTCCATCACCCTTAAAGTTTTGAGGTGGTCAGTCCCTCAGTCTGGAGAAGAGCATTGTTCCATAGTATGAAACAATATGGAGATGAAGTGACAGAATGGAGCTTTTTATAGCGCCAAGAGGTGAGACGTAGGCCACTAGGAGAGGTAAGAACTCAGATGTTGAAAGGTCAGGTCCCTCTCAAATCCAGCCGCTCTCACTAGTGGAAGTTGTCGAAGTTGATTGCAGGTCTGTACCAAGATACCCTTGTGTTGCAGTGTCTGACAGATTGAACATTAAAATGGTATAAAATACCGACAGGTTGTTAGGTAAGGCACATATGCAACAGTTAGGTATCTTTATTATGAAACGTTTCGCCTACACAGTAAGCTTCTTCAGTCAAGTACAGAAAAGTTGATAGAAGCAGAAGATACTTGAAGACGATGTAATCAGACTGATTACATCGTCGCCGGTCATATTGATGTACAGGGCAATGAACAGGCAGACACTGCTGCGCGGTCAGCAGTCCATGACCTCCCAGTCTTATTCACGGGTATCTCATGGAGAGGTACCCTGTTCCACTCTGTGAGAATTATCAGGTTCCAGTTTCGGTTACCCATATTCTGTTGGACTGTCCGGTTTATCAACGAGCACGCGGACTATACCTCTGACGTCGTCACAACTCTAACTCCCCTAATTTATCACATTTGTCTCTCGACCTGCAGGGAGAGAGGACGCTTCTACAGTTTCTCTTGCACGCCACCTGGTGAGGAAAACATAGCAGTAGCACCAAGATGGCGGACCGTATGAGCCGGTGCATAAATACTGTCTGCATGGAGCTGGTCAAGGGATCGTTAAGCAGCGCCACGATGAACGTTCTCCTTCCAAGCATTATCAGGCGCTGAATGGTATGACAAGGGTCTTCGTGAAATTCATGAGGGCCGGTTTCTACTCCAGCATCGTCGACGAATTTCAAGAACGGAGAATGAGCGTCAATTCGGCAGTGGAAGTATGCATGCATGATGTTTCTAAGTATTTTACTTGGGTGAAGGTACGGAATGTACCCACTGAAGCGACAGCATACAGCCTACAGGATGTGTTCAGCGGTTATGGGACTGTCCACTCGGCGAGCATGGGAATGTGGAGGGACGGCCCATACGAGGGGCTGCCGGAAGGATCCTTCACACCGAAAATGACCCTGAGGCGGCCGATACCATCATACATCACATTGCATGGTTATAGAACTCAGGTTTTTGTACACTATGCGGGACAGAGGAGGACGTGCTGTTTATGTGACTCTTATGAGCACATGGTGGCACAATGCCCCAGGAGACAGGGCCCTAGGGTGCATGAAACAGCTTCTGAAGACAAGCAGTTAGAAGCCTTGGACGTTTTGATGGGTGATGTGGAAGGCCGGGGGAAGGGCCTATGGAGTGAGGAGGTTGAAAGATCAGAGGTGGCTTTGGAGACGTGTGTGTCACACTCCCAGAGGAAACGGGGGGGGAGTATCGTTGTCAGACAGACCGTTGGGTACTACAGATTCAGCTCAAGAAGGGATATTGGAAGCTGTGCTGAAGGATTTTTTGGATGAGTCGGAGCATGGTGTGGAAGGTGACGTGAGGTTAGGTAATGTCAAGGTGATGGATGAACAGAAAAGGGGTAAGGAAGACTTGAGTGAGGTTAGAATGGAGAGCAATGTGGTGGTGGAGGTTCACCAAGAAGATACGATTGAAGAAGATATGTGTGTGGAGGGTAGCTCCCGCAAGAGACCAGCAGGGGCATCAGACATGGACAAGGTCCTCACACCGGCGCAGCGCCCTGGGAAGAAGGTTTGTGCAGCTGTGGTGGAAAGGCAAGACTGGGAGGGGGGGTGCATTGGGAAGATCGGTGGGATGGGACAGGGAGGGGTTGGAGGGCAGGAATGGGGGAATGCCAGAGATGGCCCGAGACCTATGAAAGGAGGATCAAGTAAGCCTCAGTGGCATAGGGGTAAGCCGCCTTTCTTGTAATTTTCAGGTGTGTAACTTTAAATGTAAACGGTCTTAAGACCGAGGTCAAGAGGGTATGGTTAGTGTTTTTAAGGAGATTTAGTATTGATGTCTGTTTTTTGCAGGAACATAACCATAGGTTAGGATGTGAGTTGGGTTTGAAAGGTTATAGGTTATTTACCAGTGATGCTTTGAGGTTGAAAGGAGATGTGGCTGTGGCGGTAAAGGGGACCAGTCCTTTGCATGTCCTGGGTTGGGAGGAGGGGGGGTGGGAGGGTTGTCAGGGTGGATGGGTTTTGGGGGGTCGGGAGGGTTTGTTTTGTAGGGGTGTACATGCCAGCAACTAGTAATGCTAGAGTGAAGGTGGATTTTGTACGCGATGTCTTGGTGTATCATTTGAGAGGTTTATCGGCTATTACGGTACTGGGGGGGGGGGGGATTGGAATTGTGTAATTAGGAATGGAGACGTGGTTCTGAGGGGGGTGAGTTGTGTTATGGGGGTTCTGAGAGACGTATTGCGGGATGTTGGAGTTGTAGATTTGGTGGGAAGTAGAGGATATGGAGTGGAGCACACCTTTATTCGTAGGGGTTATGAGGCACGGTTAGATAGGATTTATGTTAGGCAGGGAATAGGTGTGGAGAGGGTGAGGACTATAGATGTGGGTTTTTCTGATCATCGTGCTGTTATAGCTCATTTGAGGGTAGATGGTATAGTGAGAGTTTATGTGGGATACTGGAAATTGAATATGAGGCTACTTAGGGAAGAGGGTGAAGCTACAGGATTTGGGGATTGGTGGGAGTCTTTTTGGGAGACTAGGAATAGGGAGATGGATTTGCTGGAGTGGTGGGAAATGAGGGCTAAAGTTGGAATCGCAGACTTTTTTAAAGTATGGGGAAAGGAGATGGCGAGGTAGCGCTATGGTCTACAAAATTATCTTGAAGGTCAGTTAAATGAAGAGGAAAGGGTGGGGCGGAGCGAGGACATGGGAAGTTTGCGAAATAGGTTGGTGGAGATCCATAATGAAAGGTTTGAGGCAATTAGAGTTAGAGCGGGGTTGGAGGATGTTTTAAGGGGGGATAGGCCATCAGGATTTGTACTCAGGAAGTTTAAGGAAAGGCAGGCAAAAACCACCTTGGCATATATAGTGGCAGGAACAAGGAGGGGTGGATTTGAGGAGGGTCAAGGCCTATCCACCATGGAAAATATTAGTTTGTATGCTGATTTTTGGTTTAGGGAGAAATGGAGGAGGGTTGGGGGGGGTAGCTGATGAGGGACGTTTTGGGGATGAGGTGTTTAATAGGGTATTAAGTGAGCAGGACAGTGAAAAGCTTGAGAGTAGTATTAGTGTAGCGGAGGTGGAGGAGGCAGTTTTTGGACTGTGCCAGGGTAAAAACCCCGGGATAGATGGCATACCGAACGATTTTTATAGGTGTCATTGGGGGTGTGTTCGGCATTGCCTGGTGGGGACTTTGAATTGTATGTTAAGTAGTGGGAAGATGGGAAAATCGCAAAGAACGGGTGTCATGGTTTTAGTGCCCAAAAAGAAAGAATGCCAAGTTTTGAATGATTATCGAGTGATCTCATTAATGTGCTCGAATTACAAGATTTTTCTAAGATTTTGGGCAACAGAATGAGGAAAGTGTTGGGTTTAGTGATACATAGGGGACAGTTTAGAATTCCAGGGAGAAGGATGAGGGATGGACATGGTTTTATTAGGGATTTTCTAGAGGGTTGTACGGGAGGGGGAATACTAGGCTTAGATTGGGAGAATGCATATGATTGCGTGGATAGAGATTTCTTAGGGGTTTGCTTAGAGCAGTTGGTGTTTTGGGAGGGGGTAGTGAGATGGGTGAACACCCTGTATGCTGGGGCAGAGGTGAGGGTACAGGTCAATGGGAGGTTGGGTGAAAGTGTACCGATGGAGAGAGGTTTGAGGCAGGGTTGCCCGCTATTGCAGTTGCTTTTTGCGTGTGAGCAGAATCCTTTCTATGAGTCTGTTGAGGGGGTGATGGACAAACAGGAGATGGAGGGGGGTGCAAAGGAGGCTTAGTTGGGTATGTGGATGATACTACTGTTTTGCTACAAGGTAAGGAGGAGTTAAGGAGGGTGGGTAGAGTGATTCAGATGTTTGGTACGAATACGGGGATGCGAGTTAATACAGTGAAATCAAAGTTACTAGAGGTGGGTAATTGGATAGGGGGGGCTTGGGGGTGGGGTCAGGATGGACAGTGGTTGATAGAATCAGGGTATGTGGAATATGGTATATGGAGGAGGTGCAGGCCTGCAGGAGGGTAAATTCGGAGTCTGTTGCGGGTAAGGTTTTAGGTAGACTTGGAGGCTTAAGTGTGAGGGACCTAGCTTTGCATCAGAGGGAAGTGGTGGTAAACTCACTTGTTTATAGCAAGGTATGGGGGGTGGCAGAGGTTTTTCCCTTAGATGTACAGGACATTGCAGAAATCTAGAGGAGGGCACTAAAGTTTGTGTGGGGGTTTGAGAGAGCACGGTTAAGTAAGGAGGTAGTTATGACGGATGCTCAAAGAGGGGGTTTAGGTTTGTTGCCTTTAGGACTGAGAGTAATGGCTATATATATCAAGCATAGGTATATTAGGGAAGGGGGTGTGAGGGGAGCTAAAGTAGGAAGGGTTATGGAGGAGGCACGTAAATGGTGGAGTGGTAAGGACTTGAGGGTTTGTGAAGATATGATGAGGTTCTTATTAACAGTGCAACAGGTGGATAACCTCAAAGTGAAAAGATTGGTGAGGGTAGTGGGAGGACAGGGAATTTTGCAAGGGGTAGCCGTGTATCCAGCGTATGATTGTGGGGTCATTTGGAAGGATTTTAGTAAGCTTAGGATACCGGCTAGAGTAAGAGAATTAGTGTATCGTTTCATCATGGGGATTCTGGCCTCCAAGGAGGTGTTAAGATGCATGGGATTTGTGGAAGAGGCTTTTTGTCAGTTTTTTGATGTTGAAATGGCGTTTCATGTGGTCTTTTTTTATCCCTATTTGGAGGGGGTTAGATCATGGATGGGTGGGGTTATCAGATTGTTGGGGGGGATGCTTGTCGCTTTTAAGGGCTTTACTATTAGATGTAAGAGGAGTGCCCAAGGATGTAGGAAGGGCTATAATGTACGTCATAGTAGATTATCTGGATATCTCATGGGGAATGAGAGAATTAACGAGCCCTTAGGATCTCGGTTTTGAGAAACCAGATATGGCAATTTGGATTCAAGACATAAGTTATCTGAGGTACTTGTCTTTTCTTTTGGGACCGGCAAGATAAATGCAGCCCTTATACTTACTACCTGTCTTGTATTATGTTTAACTTTTACTGTCTGCTGGAGGTTCTATGTGGTAACATTTAAAGAGTATGTATAGGTCTCAGGTTTATACCATGTTTGTTAAGGGGTTTATACCAAAATTGTTTGTTGACAAGGGTTTCAGTTTATATACATACCTGTAGTTTACCTGGAGAGAGTTCCGGGGGTCAATGCCCCCGCGGCCCGGTCTGTGACCAGGCCTCCTGGTGGATCAGAGCCTGATCAACCAGGCTGTTGCTGCTGGCTGCACGCAAACCAACGTACGAGCCACAGCCCGGCTGGTCAGGAACCGACTTTAGGTGCTTGTCCAGTGCTAGCTTGAAGACTGCCCGGGGTCTGTTGGTAATCCCCCTAATGTATGCTGGGAGGCAGTTGAACAGTCTCGGGCCCCTGACACTTATTGTATGGTCTCTTAACGTGCTAGTGACACCCCTGCTTTTCATTGGGGGATGTTGCATCGTCTGCCAAGTCTTTTGCTTTCGTAGTGAGTGATTTTCGTGTGCAAGTTCGGTACTAGTCCCTCTAGGATTTTCCAGGTGTATATAATCATGTATCTCTCCCGCCTGCGTTCCAGGGAATACAGGTTTAGGAACCTCAAGCGCTCCCAGTAATTGAGGTGTTTTATCTCCGTTATGCGCGCCGTGAAGGTTCTCTGTACATTTTCTAGGTCAGCAATTTCAACTGCCTTGAAAGGTGCTGTTATTGTGCAGCAATATTCCAGCCTAGATAGAACAAGTGACCTGAAGAGTGTCATCATGGGCTTGGCCTCCCTAGTTTTGAAGGTTCTCATTATCCATCCTGTCATTTTTCTAGCAGATGCGATTGATACAATGTTATGGTCCTTGAAGGTGAGATCCTCCGACATGATCACTCCCAGGTCTTTGACGTTGGTGTTTCGCTCTATTTTGTGGCTAGAATTTGTTTTGTACTCTGATGAAGATTTAATTTCCTCGTGTTTACCATATCTGAGTAATTGAAATTTCTCATCGTTGAACTTCATATTGTTTTCTGCAGCCCACTGAAAGATTTGGTTGATGTCCGCCTGGAGCCTTGCAGTGTCTGCAATGGAAGACACTGTCATGCAGATTCGGGTGTCATCTGCAAAGGAAGACACGGTCCTGTGACTGACATCCTTGTCAATGTCGGATATGAGGATGAGGAACAAGATGGGAGCGAGTACTGTGCCTTGTGGAACAGAGCTTTTCACCGTAGCTGCCTCGGACTTTACTCTGTTGACGACTACTCTCTGTGTTCTGTTAGTGAGGTAATTATAGATCCATCGTCCGACTTTTCCTGTTATTCCTTTAGCACGCATTTTGTGCGCTATTACGCCATGGTCACACTTGTCGAAGGCTTTTGCAAAGTCTGTATATATTACATCTGCATTCTTTTTGTCTTCTAGTGCATTTAGGACCTTGTCGTAGTGATCCAATAGTTGAGACAGACAGGAGCGACCTGTTCTAAACCCATGTTGCCCTGGGTTGTGTAACTGATGGGTTTCTAGATGGGTGGTGATCTTGCTTCTTAGGACCCTTTCAAAGATTTTTATGATATGGGATGTTAGTGCTGTTGGTCTGTAGTTCTTTGCTGTTGCTTTACTGCCCCCTTTGTGGAGTGGGGCTATGTCTGTTGTTTTTAGTAACTGTGGGACGACCCCCGTGTCCATGCTCCCTCTCCATAGGATGGAAAAGGCTCGTGATAGGGGCTTCTTGCAGTTCTTGATGAACACAGAGTTCCATGAGTCTGGCCCTGGGGCAGAGTGCATGGGCATGTCATTTATCGCCTGTTCGAAGTCATTTGGCGTCAGGATAACATCGGATAGGCTTGTGTTAATCAAATTTTGTGGCTCTCTCATAAAAAATTCATTTTGATCTTCGACTCTCAGTCTGGTTAGCGGCTTGCTAAAAACTGAGTCATATTGGGACTTGAGTAGCTCACTCATTTCCTTGCTGTCATCTGTGTAGGACCCATCTTGTTTAAGTAGGGGCCCAATATGTGGGATGTATAAAATTATGAGTAGGGTTTGGTCTCAAACCCCTTTGATGTGAGTGGCATATAAGTATTTGCTGAGTACTTTGTTATAAGAGCATTTTTTTTATCATTGTATGTTACATGTAGGAACTTATGTGTTCATAATGACTGGAAGTGGGCTGGGTTAACTTTCAGTTGGTTCCATGTTATATGATAGGAAAATAAAAAAAAATTTATTTCCTTCATTAGTGAGTGTTATGTGTTCTGTACCTGACCTATTGTACTTGATGGTTTTAACATAATTATAATATAATAATACTGTTTTCCCATTGGTTTTGTGCATAAGGAATCATTCGTTCCTTCCGAATTACTATAGGTTATGAGATAACGTAACACAACTTTAACCAATACCCTGTACCCTGTACTAGAGGGTATGTTCGGGTTTTGTGTTTCTTTTATAGTTGTTATGGTAGCTTTTGTTAGGGGCATTTTACTTTACTGTCATGATTTGTGTATTATATATTTTTGTGTGACAAATGTGGCTCTGGCTTTAGTCATGTGTTACTACAGTAACTATACTGCCCTTGTGATGTGTAATTATGTAGTTTGTTTTTGTGGTAATAGTTTATGACAAGGTACTCATAATATACGGTAAAACCATGTAAAGTTTCCCTTTGGTGAGTTTCATTGTTCACAATTGCTTGGTGGTACATATCAATGATTGTAATGATTTAGTGGGTTTTGTCTTTTGCGTGTGCTGTTTGTTATACCAGGCTGTTGGTATAATATTTGTCATCTCCAGGAATAACCTGGTACTAGTAGAGGAAACTATTATGTTTTTGTATTTTTTTACTTTTGTTATGCATCCTTTGTACTTTTGTAAGGTCCTTTAAATAAAAATAAAAAAAAAATTATCTTTCCTCCTCGTTGATGGCCCCATCTTTGACTCAGACTCATTAGCTAAGAACTATAGACCTATAGCTCTAACGTCCCACATCATAAAAATCTTTGAAAGAGTGCTAAGAAGTACGATTGTAAAGGACTTGGCTTCCCAAAACCGGCACAATCCAGGGCAACATTGAGTCATAGTAGGTCGCTCCTGCCTCTCGCAACTACTGGACCACTATGATATGGTCTTGGATGCACTGGAAGAGAAACAGAATGCAGATGTAATATACACAGACTTTGCAAAACCCTTTGACAAGTCCGAACATGGTGTAATAGCGCACAAAATGCGTGCCAAAGGCATAACTGGCAAAGTAGGCAGATGGATCTTCAACTTTCTAACCAATCGAATACAAAGAGTAGTGGTCAACAAAATTAAATCGGAAACTGCCAAAGTGAAGAGCTCTGTTCCACACATATCACACATAGACAGAGATGTAAACCATAGCACCGTGTCATCCTTTGCAGACGATACTAGGATCTGCATGAGACTGTCACCCATTGAGGACACAGTTAACCTGCAAGAAGATATAAACCAAGTTTTCCAATGGGCAACGGAAAACAATATGATGTTCATTGAAGACAAATTCCAACTACTCCGTTATGGAAAACTGGAGGAGATAATAACTAGAACTGAGTATACTACAAACTATAATAATACAATAGAGTGGAAAAGTAATGTGAAGGACCTGGGAGTGGTAATGTCTGAGTATCTCATTTTCCAAGATCACAACAGTGCCACTATCACATCTGCGAAGAAAATGATAGGATAGAAAGTGAGAACGTTCAGAACAAAAGATGCCAAGCCAAAGATGATCCTTTTTAAATCACTTGTTCTCTCTAGGCTGGAATACTGCTGTACATTAACATCTCCATTCAAGGCAGGTGAAACTGCAGAACTAGAGAATGTACAGAACCTTTACTGCACACACAAATTCTATCAAACACCTTAACTACTGGGAACGCTTGGAAGCACTTGACTTGTACTCACTGGAGCGCAGGCGAGAGAGACATCATAATCTACACTTGGAAAATCCTAGAAGGAATGGTCCCTAATGTACACACAGAAATCACTCCCTACGAAAGCAAAAGGCTGGGTAGGCGGTGCAAAATACCCTCAATGAAAAGTAGGGATGCCATTGGTACACTAAAAGAAAATACCGTAAGAGGAATTACCAATAAACCCCTGGCTGTCTTCAAGAGGGAGCTAGACAGATACCTAAAGTCAGTGCCGGATCAGCCGGTCTGTGGTTCGTATGTTGGACTATGTGCGACCAGCAGTAACAGCCTGGTTGATCAAGCCCTGATCCACCGGGAGGTCTGGTCGTAGACTGAGCCTCAAGGGCGTTGATCCCCTGGAATACCTTCCAGGTAGACTCCAGGTAGGAAGGTAAGCAGTTCTTAGACAGATGATGACCTTATGCTAGACAGAAAGAGAAAGAGGGGAGAAAAAGGAGAAAGAGAAAATCGAGAGAGGAGAAAAAGGAGAGAGAGAGAATTGAAAGAGAGGAGAGAAAGGAGCATGATAGACTTGATCGTGAGGATAGAGCTAAAGTACATGAGGAACAAGTTAGGTTAAGAGAACTTAAGGAAAGAGCAAAAGATAGAGAAGTTGAGGAAAAAGCTAGAGTGAATGAACTGTGAGAGACAGAAAGATCGCGAGGTAGAGCAAGTGCGCCTTGAATTAGAAAATAAAAAGTTAACTTTTACGCAACAACAATTAGAGGAAGGAGTAATGGAACATCATGCAGCTACTGCACATATTCCAACACCTAATTTACCTCCCTTCACAGAGGGTGAAGACATAACTTCATACATAATTAGGTTTGAAAATACCGCTACCCTCTGTGAATGGCCAGCTGACACTTGGGCTACCAGGTTAGGTATGTTATTTTCTGGTACAGCTTTGAATATCTATGCAGCTTTGTCACAGGATATCATATGTAATTAAAACCTACCTAAGAAGGCAATCCTTGAAGCATATCAAAAGATCACAAATTCTTATAGAAAAGATTTCAGGTATGCCACCTTACAGCCTGGCCAGAACTTTCAGCAGTTACAGGTAACACTCTTGCGTTTCTTGACTTTCGGATAGAGAGTTCAGGAATTGATCACAGTTATGAATCTCTTAGAGACTTCGTGGTTGCTGACCAGTTCCTGACAGCTCTTCCTCACCAGATACGAACATTCATTAGAGAACGTAACCTGATTAAAGCTGAGGAAGTTGCTGAGGCCACTGACTTGTATGCTGAGGCTCACAATTCCTATAAAGACCTAAAGGGATCAAACCCTAAGGGCAAGGGTTCACCAAATCTTAAGAAATCAAAGCCTCTAGTAGTTACTTCTGTGGTTACTTCTCTTCTGTCTTTTAATGCCACTAGGACCAGCTTGAGAGTCACTGGACCCCTGTCTCACAAAATAACTGTCCACAGTCCTCTGTTTCTGGTGCCTCTTTAAGATTTCCCCAAATGGGACATGGTTCTGTCACTGAACTTGTTGCAAAGATGGCTTGTTTCAGCTTGCTCAAGGTGGTACTTCTCCACAAACATTTGGACATCATTCCACTTCTGTATTATTTCCTACTTCACATCTATGGGGTTTCTCACTTTCTTTACCACAGGGGTACCACTAGCAAATTTCTTTGGGCCCATTGTAGCTTATTTCACAGTCCCACAAGCACTAAACACAATGAAATAATCGTAAAATGTTTGAATGATAGCGCAAATTAGTGTTCACTCAAGCATCAACAAAAGCAGACTGGCTCACGGCGCCTGCATGGGGATGCGGACAGAGCGAGCTGCCTGACAGGTCTGGTACCCGGCGGTTCGAAAAAGGAGCGAGTTCGATAATAGGGACAAAGTTGGCTCGACAAAAGGGTTTGAAATTTAAGGTTCTACTGTAATACCACAGGAGATAGCAAACAAGGGGACTCCACTAGCAATAGTGAGGATACATTACCAAAAACAACTGGTGAGAACCCCATTGTTAGTGCTAGTGAGGATAGGAAAGAGACAGGTAAACATGCACCAACAGGGAATACAGTCAATGAAACCCAAAGCAAATGGAAACCAAGCCTCTGCACATACTATGCACTTGGTATCTGTAGGCATGGGAAATCTGGAAAAACAGATGGGACGTGCAACTTTGACCACCCTAGAAAATGCCGTGCCCATATGACAACAGGAAAATGCAAATTCCCTTCCTGTAAGCTTTTTCACCCTGAAATGTGTACCTCTTCAGTACAGGAAAGACTGTGATATAACTTAAATTGCCAGGCACACCATCTAAAGGGGACAAAAAAATACAAAACATCCAGACCATGAAAAAACCTGGGTAGCCACAGCCACTCAAGAGGGAGAGGTTTTTTAGTGCCAGGAAGGAAAAAAAAACTGGCAGGAAATGGCAGAAATCGTACACCAAATCCAGTCATTCCTGGAGTGGAACCACAGTCGATGGCCTCCACTCCAAACCAACAGATACAGATACTAATGCCGGAAAAAAAAGAGTCCCCCAGTACCACCAATACCACAAGTCCGATGACATTCTTCTTTGCAAATATACAGGGTCTAAAGCCAGCAGCGAACAACAAAATACCTTTCATCCGTGGACTGCTTGCAGAGGCAAATGCAATGTTCACGGCTTTCACAGAGACCCACATAAAGGATCATTAGGACAACGAAATATGGATCCCAGGTTACAACCTATACAGATGCCACAGAGTGAACAGGCAAAAGGGCGGGGGTTGGCCTGTATATCGCAGAGTCACTTATTTGCACAGAACTGCTTAATGCCTCAAATGATGTAGTGGAAGTTTCAGCAGTAAAGATCGAGAACCAAAACCTAGTCATTGTGGTAGTCTACAAGCCTCTGGACACAACATCCCAGCAATTCCAGGAACAGCTGTTAAAAATTGACCACTGTCTGGAAAATCTGCCAGCTCCTGCCCCCAACATCTTGCTCCTGGGGGATTTCAACTTAAGGCACCTAAAATGGAGGAATATAGCAAATGTTGTTGCAGTGAATACACCAGGAGGCAGCTCAGACGAAAACTCACACACACGAGCTTTTAAATCTCTGCAAAAAATTCAACTTAAACCAGCAAATAATAGAGCCTACTAGACTGGAGAATACACTAGACCTCATCATCACTAACAAGGATGATCTGATACGAAATGTCACCATATCAAAAACAATATACGCAGATCACAATATAATCGAGGTTCAGACATGTATGCGCGGAGCCCCAGACCGACATAATGAGATTAGTCATTAGGGAACCTTCACCAAATTCAACTTCAATAACAAGAACATTAAGTGGGACCAAGTAAACCAAGTCCTAGCCGATATAAGCTGGGAAGATAGACTAAGCAGCACAGACCCCAACTTATGCCTAGAACAGATTAACTTGGTGGCACTCGATGTATGCTCAAGGCTTATTCCTTTAAGAAAAAGGAGGAGTAGATGTAAAATAGAAAGAGACGGGCGCTCCCTTTACAGGTGACGAAAAAGAATAACAGAGCGGCTAAAAGAGGCCAATATATCTGAAATGCGTAGGGAGTCACTGGTCAGAGAAATAGCAAACATCGAACTTAAGCTAAAGAATTCTTATAGGAGTCAGGAATCGCGGGAAGAACTAAAAGCCATAAATGAAATCGAAAGAAACCCAAAGTATTTCTTTTCCTATGCCAAATCAAAGTCGAGAACAACGTCCCGTATTGGGCCCCTACTTAAACAAGATGGGTCCTACACAGATGACAGCAATGAAATAAGTGAGCTACTCAAGTCCCAATATGACTCAGTTTTTAGCGAGCCGCTAACCAGACTGAGAGTCGAAGATCAAAATGAATTTTTTATGAGAGAGCCACAGAATTTGGTTAACACAAGCCTATCTGAAGCAAGATCGCCACCCATCTAGAAACCCATCAATTACACAACCCAGGACAACATGGGTTTAGAGCAGGTCGCTCCTGTCTGTCTCAACTATTGGATCACTACGACAAGGTCCTAGATGCACTAAAAGACAAAAAGAATGCAGATGTAATGTATACAGACTTTGCAAAAGCCTTCAACAAGTGTGACCATGGCATAATAGCGCACAAAATGCGTGCTAAAGGAATAACAGGAAAAGTTGGTAGATGGATTTGCAATTTCCTCACAAACAGAACACAGAGTAGTGGTCAACAGAGTAAAGTCAGAGGCGGCTACAGTGAAAAGCTCTGTTCCACAAGGCACAGTACTCGCACCCATCTTGTTTCTCATCCTCATATCTGACATAGACAAGGATGTCAGCCACAGCACCGTGTCTTCCTTTGCAGATGACACCCGAATCTGCATGACAGTGTCTTCCATTGCAGACACTGCAAGGGCCCAGGAGGACATAAATCAAATCTTTCAGTGGACTGCAGAAAACAATATGAAGTTTAACGATGAGAAATTTCAATTACTCCGACATGGTGACATGGTAAACACGAGGAAATTAAAATTTCATCAGAGTACAAAACAAATTCCAGCCACAAAATAGAGCGAAAAACGAACGTCAAAGACCTGGGAGTGATCATGTCGGAGGATCTCACCTTCAAGGACCATAACATTGTATCAATCGCAGCTGCTAGAAAAATGACAGGATGGATAATGAAAACCTTCAAAACTAGAGATGCCAAGCCCATGACGACACTCTTCAGGTCGCTTGTTCTATCTAGGCTGGAATATTGCTGCACACTAACAGCACCTTTCAAGGCAGGTGAAATTGCTGACCTAGAAAATGTACAGAGAACCTTCACGGCACGCATAACGGAGATAAAACACCTCAATTACTGGGAGCGCTTGAAGTTCCTGAACCTGTATTCCCTGGAACGCAGGCGGGAGAGATACATGATTATATACACCTGGAAAATCCTAGAGGGACTAGTACCAAACTTGCACATGAAAATCACTCACAACGAAAGCAAAAGACTCGACAGACGGTGCAACATCCCCCAATGAAAAGCAGGGGTGCCACTAGCACGTTAAGAGACAACACAATAAGTGTCAGGGGCCCAAAACTGTTCAACTGCCTCCCAGCATACATAAGGGGGATTACCAACAGACCCCTGGCTGTCTTCAAGCAGGCACTGGACAAGCACTTAAAGTCGGTACATGACCAGCCGGCTGTGGCTCGTACATTGGATTGCGTGCAGCCAGCAGTAACAGCCTGGTTGATCAGGCTCTGATCCACCATGAGGCCTGGTCACAGACCGGGCCGCGGGGGCGTTGACCCCCAGAACACTCCAGGTAAATCCCCCAACCATCATCAGCAACGACTACAATTTCTACAACACACGGTGTCAACATCAACTAGACACCACAGTCTAGCTCTACATATTAGCATTGAATTCAGATTTTATTTTTATATTTCATTTTTCATTTCTCTTTCAAGTAGGATAAAAATTCATATTTAATTGTTTTATATTTTCATTTCTAAATAATAAAGTGTAGACAGCCTGTACTGTCTGCACAGACAGCCCATGCTGTCTGCCAGCTTATTTCATATTTCGCGCCATGCTGGTGCTGCCACCTATAGGCATTGCCACTTCAGCCTGCCTGCCCTTGCCTCGCTCTCACTCTCACAGCGGCCTAGCAGGAAGACACAAGGCCTACTCCTAGCTCTCGTGGGATGGCCCTCCCGGACCATGGGCACAACACACAAGCCTGTGTACCCACCACGACTTAACAATAAAGTAAGAAGCCTCCGAAGACGTCTATCATTGACCACCCGCTTTCAGTATACCAACTAATCTCGTTATAAATGGTGGAAAGCGGTGGTCGCAGCAGTTGTTTGCCCAGAGAGAGGAACGAAGAGGTATGAAGTCATCTTCACTTCATCACCCTATACAAGAAGTATCCGTCTCTCAACGAGTTATCCTGATGTTGTGTCTGCACGTTTGAGCATCCAGACACAGGTACAAGCAGGATCCAGCCGAAATTTGCCGAAATTCTCCGAGAATTGTAAGTGACCCCACGCCACAGCATCCCACGCTGTTTCCCAAGTCACGTGTTCAGCGTCACTTGTATGTTGCTGTTGTTGTTCAGCTCAGCACAGCTGTTTCAGCAAGCCAGAGGTGAGTTTTGTGGCGATTTCTGTGTCCAGTGTGAGTTCTCCACGTGTTTGTGGGAGGAGGAAGTGGCCGCTCCTTGCCTTGCCCTGCTGTACTCTCACACCTCACCAGCCTACCATACACCACTCGCCACTACCCACTCCCTCTGCTGTGTGAATTCATTGCCAGAACTGTGTATCCGAGTGCCCGAGGCCACTCGAAGCTACGTGGATCAGCATGTCACGTAGATCACGACGTCACGTGGATCCCGACGCCACGTGGGTGTGGGCGATGTCACGTGGATCTACAAACCACGTGAGTTACCGAGCCAGATGTCCCAGGCCTCATGCTGTGGTCTGCTGCCCACATCACATTAACGTCACTGACGATGCTGTCCGACTTCATGATGTCACGATGTCTGCTGATGTCACCTCATGATGTCTGCCTGACATCACCTCGAGATGTCTGCTGACGTCACCTCGCGACATCACATGATGTCACCATCGAGCGTTCAGTAATTATTTCAGTATTGTCGAGAAGATTAAGAGAAGATATATGTCGTGTGTTAATTAATTCCTCTCAGTCAGTGTTCTCACATTTTAGTATATGTCTTAGTGTCAGTTTTGTGTGCAAAAAAGCATCATTTGCTAGTTTAAGCCATGTTGTACCGCATGTACCGCGAGTGTGTGTAAAGTTTCAGTGAGGTCTGAGTCAGACCTGAGTAGCACCACTGTGCTAAGTCACCCGTGTGACCAGTGCATTTGACAGCTGATTTACTCAGCCCGAGTGACCGAGCCCTCTTGTACAGAAAGCTTTTATGCTCGTCGCTCGTGATGTTCTGCAGAATCGTACCTGCTACTATTCCTATCGAGATTTGTTTCACTTCACCTCCAGACCTTCAGAGTGCACCTCCAGACCTTCAGAGTGCAGTTATATGTAGAGAAACAAGTCTGGGGACGCTTAGACTAACCTCTGCTATAACTCCAACTGTCCAGAGAATGACACTCGCCAAGCCGCAGTTAGCCACTGTCGGCAGGCACTGTGTCAGCCTCATGTCACAAGCTTCAGTGAGCAGCCTGCACAAAGAAGATGTCACTTTGACTGCTAGCTCTCTCACTGCAGTCTGGTGTATGATGTTACAACTCCCAGATGTTTTGCCCAGTCGTCTCTGCCATGACTTGCTCCACAACTCGCTCCACGCTCGCCGGCAGTGACAGCCCAGCGACAGTACCAGTTGAGAAGTGTTCTCCTGAGTCACTTGCCAGAAGTCCTGCCCAGTTGCCGAGTTTTGTCGACGCCTCACTCGAGGGGACCAGCATGTCGTGCCCCAGGTTGAGTGGAAACCTGCAGCGACTCCTACGATGACTGCTTCACCGTTCCAGAAGAGATCGTAACCTGTTACGGCTCAGCCGCAGTGATGTCTCCTGTGTTGCAGTATCTGTCCAGACGCAGGAAGGCGTGCAGTGATGCCCTTCGACACTCACTGCCTATGACCGTGATGTTTAGCACACCCCACATGTTTTTTTCTTCCCTCCCTGTAGGAAGTTTTATTTCCATGTCCATTTGTATATATATGTTTTTATTTTGTGTTCTGTGCCCTGTGGCTACGAGAGAGAGACCGAGTTCCTTTTACCACCAGTATTGTCGCGTCGGGACGACGCGCGGTAGGTGGCCGAGCGTATGTAGACAGCCTGTACTGTCTGCACAGACAGCCCATGCTGTCTGCCAGCTTAGTTCATATTTCGCGCCATGCTGGTGCTGCCACCTATAGGCGTTGCCACTTCAGCCTGCCTGTCCTTGCCTCGCTCTCACGCTCACAGTGGCCTAGCAGGAAGACACAAGCCCTACTCCTAGCTCTCTCTCGTGGGATGGCCCTCCCGGGCCATGGGCACAACACACAAGCCTGTGTACCCACCACGACTTAACAATAAAGTAAGAAGCCTCCGAAGACATCTATCATTGACCACCCGCTTTCAGTATACCAACTAAGTTCGTTATAAAAGTGTTTATATTTGGCTGTTATCATTCTTTTTCTATTCATTAATTTTCCTGAGGAGGAGCCAGCCTTGGTAATACTGAAGTTGTTACAGGGCTGAGTAAGTCTTCAGGGGCAAGTACTGCATGGCCAGCTCAAGTATACCAAAAAAACGAAGAAAAAAAAAGAGTTAATCTTACCGAAAAATAGTTCAAAATTCTAGCAACATTTTGGTGTATGTCTCGTGTCTGTACGATAATTCTATGAGTAGTTATCGTAATTATAATAAATGAGGTAATTGCGTAATTAGTTTGACACCTGACGCGCACCATAACAATAGTATACTTGATTTCATTATTAGTATTTTTTTCGTAATTTTTTTTCTTACGATTTTGTGCTAGAATCTTCGAAATAGTAATTGGTAATTCTCAGGGTTGCTGTAGGTAGAGCTACTCCCCTACACACCAAGTCAGTGCCGACCATAGGTCAGAAGGGAGAGGAGGTGTGCTGCTCTGAGTTATCGCGGCTGGCCCTTGGGACGCGTAATCTGGCTCTCCATTCTTTGCATTTTTACACACAATACCTTACAAGAAAAGATAATTCTCTCACAAAATAACCTTTAAGAAAAGAAAGCGCTTAGAAGCAATGCGTAGAGCTAGGGAAGCGAAGAGGGCAGCAGCAAGAGAGGTTGCTGGAGCACCTGACGCCACCATCACTACCACACGTGACGCCACCATCACCACCACACGTGACGCCATCACCACCACACGTGACGCCACCATCACCACCACACGTGACGCCACCATCACCACCACACGTGACGCCACCATCACCACCACACGTGACGCCACCATCACCACCACACGTGACGCCACCATCACCACCACACGTGACGCCACCATCACCACCACACGTGACGCCACCATCACACTCCTCTCAAGAGCAAACATTGTCCACTGCTCGTGAACTAATGGATATTTCAGACACAGAATCGTCTGGTGAAGTAAGAAAGAGAAATCGTAAGAGAACCAGTGTGGCCAGCCCCTCCTTGGCCATAACAGATGTGGCTGACCCATCCTTGGCCACTCCAGACGTGACCAGACCCTCCTTGGCCACCCCAGATGTGGCCAGCCCTTCCTTGGCCACTCGACATGTGGCCACCCCAGCTGATGCCTGCTCAGCTGTCACCAGCTCAGCTGACGCAAGCTCAGCTGACGCCAGCTCAGCTGACGCAAGCTCAGCTGACGCCAGCTCAGCTGACGCAAGCTCAGCTGACGCCAGCTCAGCTGACGCAAGCTCAGCTGTCACCATCTCAGCTGACGCAAGCTCAGCTGTCGCTGGCACATCTACAAGAGATAATGCGACAGACATTGATATATCTGGTGTCGAAAGTGTTAGTGATCCGAATATTTCCAGTGCCAAAAAGCGAGTATCCCTCTTTCAGAAAGTAAATCCTGAAGTTACTGAAAAGTTTATGGTGTTTATGGAAAATACTAATTTTGATTTGGTTCTGTCATGTGTGTGCTGTCTGAAATGTTTCAGTAATAATCTTGTTTTTACATTCAATCATCACCACCTAGAGACAACTGTTAGTGCATACTGTCCTGAGTGTAAAAATAACGTGTTTGTGATGAAACCAAGTGTGCGCAAGGAAATGAACGTTGCAACCGCAAGGATGGTATATGCAGAAATGTGTACAGGTGGTGGATATGCCTCCTTTAGCCGTAGAAGTACATTGTGTAATTTGCCTTCAGTGACTTTTAAAACATTTAATAAATATACGGCACTCATTACAAATGCATCCATTGAATCATGCAAGCAGATCATTGCAGAAACAAGAGAGGTAATTGTTAGGGAATATGGTAAATTAGACATTGTGCCAGACCAAAGTGAAGTACTTGATATTGATGTCACATATGATGGAACATGGCATAAAAGGGGCATGGTTCGAATCTTGGCATTGGTATTGCAACTGATGTTGTGACAAAACTTGTAATTGATTATCAAATAATGTTTAAGTTCTGTTTCACGTGTATGTTCCTCGAGCATCGTTTGAAAAGCAAGAAAATTTCTAAAGAAGAATATGAACAACTGACTGAAAAACATAAAAGTCTATGCTGCAAGAACTTCACATGTTCTTCTGGAAGGATGGAAGGGGAAGCAGCAATAGTGATATGGCAGAGATCGCTAGAAAATAAATTGAGGTACAAAGCTGTTGTGTGTGATGGTGACAGCAGTACCTACAAAGGACTTGTTGAACTCAATAATGGTGCAGGTCCCTATCAAGGTGTACAGGTTGTAAAAGAGGAATGTATAAATCATTACTCCAAACGACTAAAGAACAGACTAACCAATTTAGTGCAGTCCCACTACATTGAAAAAGAAATGAAAACAGGAAAGAAGAGAAAGCAGTTTGGTTTGAAGAAGGGCATGCTAACAGATTTTATCATCGACAAACTGGCAAGTTATTTTCAGAAGAACCTGCGAGACCATGTCGACACTGATGCTGTAAGGATGAGAAATGGCATCCTTGCAAGTTTTTTCCATTGCTCATCCAGTGATACAAATCCACAACATCATCTTTGCCCAACTGGTCCTGATTCATGGTGGTTTTACCAGAAGGCAGTAGCAGCTAACATGACACCACCATCTCACAACACCATGAAAGTGCAGTTCCAGTTAGAACCTGTATACTTCAAGGAGGTTCATGATATTTACAAAGAACTAACTACAGATGATATGATGACACGTTGTCTGAAAGGCAGGACACAGAATCCTAATGAAAGTCTCCATCAACGAATATGGTCCTACTGCAACAAGGCACTGAATCGAAACAAGTGGCAGGCTGATTTCTCAGCCAGCCAAGCCATAGCTCAGTATAATGCTGGATACGAGAGAAGTTGTCTCGATATACCACTTGGCTTTGGGCGTTCATTGCTTACCCAAAGGAAGCTTCAAGCTATGGACAAGAGGATGCAGAGAAAAAAGCCCCCAAAATTCAAGAAGAGGAGACTGGCGATAGATACTTCCTATGAACCTGGAGGACATTAGATGATCATTGATGTCCTTACCAACACCTACTCAAAGGTATGTAATTCGTGTGATTTTCTTGTATAGTTGTATGTGTATAAATATAACATGTAATTACATGTATCTGTGTATATAATCACTGGCAATACGATTTTGAGAATATATTTCCTTCTTTTCAGGTTGACATGCATTGACCATTATGATTGGCCGATCTCCAGGGAACTTCAGGATGGAGGGATCTGCATGGAACTTCAGGGATATACTCTATACACTTATTTCTACTATAAATAAACATAAGAAGGCACTATGAGTATTTTTACCCACCATATAGTAAGCCTCAATATATTTCTTCATTTATCTCAGAAGTGCATTATTTTCATATATCTAGAATTACCTCAGTTATTTATAAACCGATCTTCATAATTTTCACATTGCTTATTCAGGAAACATTGTTCTAAAAACGGATGATTCGCTTTGGGTAATCATCCCTTCCATTTTGGCATACCATGGGTATGAAATGCAAGAATGGTGTAAAACATGTCAAGACAATTATTTTTTTTTGTTACTACTAAGTGATTTAATAATACATAAAGAAAATCCACAGAAAATCAATATGGCATTGTTTTATCATTGTAAGGTATCAAAACCAACT
The DNA here is from genome assembly GCF_038502225.1 of Cherax quadricarinatus. Classification (NCBI taxonomy): domain Eukaryota; kingdom Metazoa; phylum Arthropoda; class Malacostraca; order Decapoda; family Parastacidae; genus Cherax; species Cherax quadricarinatus. The sequence continues at coordinate 23,976,334 of NC_091333.1, read as the reverse complement.
TCGACATTGCCACTACTACAGTAAGTTGCCATAAATGTTGCCATGTCCAAATGTTAATATTTATTTTTTTTTATCATCATTTATTTGACGATCTTGATGCAACTTATACTACATAAACTATGGCATGCCTAGAGTTTATGGTAAAAATTTCAGTGAAATCGCATGAAGGGAACGAAAGTTGTACAGTGAAAGTGATTTTCCCCTTCACTCCTTTACACAGGGGTGTCATCCAGTAGGCGAGTTAATGTTGTGTAGCAGCCAAGCTTCTCGATATTCTTTAGTTGCCTTTATTTGTGTTTTAAGTGTTGGTTATTTGTTTTGCTTCATTGACGTTCTTGATGTGTTCCTCTGTTCCATGTTGTACACTTGCGTTATTTTGATCGTCCCATTGCAAACATATTGGTGTTTTCTAAGTTTGAGTTCAAGTGTTCTTCGTGTTTTGCCTACATATTTTTTGTCACTTCCTCAACCAGGCATGTATACACCAGCGTTTTTAGTAGTATTGTCTGCGTATATGTTAATATTTTTGACAGTCTTAGATGGAGGTAGAAACACTAGTGGTTATTTTTGTTTATCCATCCATCATTAACAACGACACATTAGAAACCAAGTTACTCACTGATAAAACGATGTATTTGGCAAGTGAGTCTGTTGTGTGCAGAGCTCTGTGTGGTCGCTAACGTAGTGTAGTGGGAAAAGCTGTAGGAAGGACAATATAAGGTATTCATTCTTCCACGTGCTGCAGGTCAGATACTTTCTACACAACACTAACACCAACACTAGATGACACTGCACCAAGAAGCACTGCAGGAGGTCTACTGGCCTACTCATATTTAAATTTGTTCACCATTTTCACAAGATCACACAATATAACTAATAACTTACTCCACTTTTAACCTATGCTGACCTGACCTCTTGCACTATATATACTGCTGGTTTGACCTTCTCTGTATTAGGAATGAAGAAGTTAATCGTCATAAAACTTTCCCTAATGAAATTAATTTCTTGTTCAATACATGTGTGTCTCTCATCTACTATCTCCAAATTTCATAGAGTAATTTCTCACTAAGTAACTGGCGAAAGCGTCCTGAAGGAGGAATTTTGATGCTGCTGAGGGGCTCTTCATCCAAGGATCCAGGATTATTGTTCTCTTCTCTGGGTCGATTCTGAATTCGTCTCATTCTCAGCCGTGTTAGGAGGCCCACTGGTCAACCACTTCTCTATCAGACAAATATTTCTGAACGGCATTAATAACACTGGTCTGCATTTGGAATGTTTTTAATTTTTATTTTTATTTATGGTTGCAATCTTACATATTCTTGGGCTGCTGATTGTAAATATCTAAACCATTTTGCTCTATTATGTATGGATTTTGAATAAAATACAAATTAATGATAAGAAAGTGAATTTTTAATAAATAGTTAATTTATTTAAATTAGGCAAGTAATTATGGAAAAGCACATTCTGTTAGTTTTAAGAACATATGAATTCCAAATCAACATGAATGAAATCAAATGATTTTATTAAAAAAAATGCTCCTAATAGTCAGCAGGTTGGATAATATTATGGAAGGTAATGGGAACAAGCCCATTATCTGTCTTAGTGCTGGGGGTAATGACACTGGGAAGGGCAGGAGGAGCTGCTGGATAAGTACAGGTCAGCCATAGAAGTAGTAAGGTCTAAGGGAGGGATCCCAGTCATATGTAGCATCTTGCCTAGAAAGGGAGTGGGCAATGAATGGATGTCTAGGGCAATTGGTATAAATTGCTGGCTAGACAGATACTGCAAGGAACTTGCAATCCCATTCATTGATAACTGGCACCTATTCTTTGGCAAACGTGATATGTATGCAAGGGATGGGGTTCATCTCTCTGGGGATGGAGTGGTTGCATTAGCCAATTCAGTTGAGAGGGTAATTGATGACTTGCCTAGGAATTTAAACTGATAGATTATAGAGGTATGGGTGTTTGTGGGAAACAATCAGGCTGCAGCATTAGGGTTAAAAACAGCAGTTATTACCGGGATACCTCAGGGATATGTTTAAAAGACAATATTCAAAATAAAGTTGCTAGTAATGGCAAATCAATTGATCAACAAACAAAGATAGATAGTAGAGGGCAACGAGTGACTAGTTCCCTTAAAGTTTACTATACAAATAGTAGGAGTCTAAGAAATAAGACAGATGAGCTAAGATTACTTGCAAGTGTAGGTAATATAGATATTGGTATAACAGAGACCTGGTTCAACCTAAAAGATAGAGAAATGCCTTCTGAATGCAACATACAGGGTTATAAACTATTCCACACTGATAGGGTCAACAGGAAGTGTGGTGGGGTGGCGATGTATGCCAGAGAAAATTTAAATTGTTGTCTTAGACATGATATAAGATTAGAGACATCGAACACAGAATCTGTTTGGCTGCAGTTTCTTGAGGGACATGACAAATTAATTTTGGGTGTGATTTATAGGCCCCCAAACCTTGACAGGGAGGGCAGTAATCTGTTATGGGAAGAAATTCATAAGGCATCTAGATATGAAAATGTTGTTGTAATGGGAGATTTTAACTTTAGACAAATTGATTGGAACAATATGACAGGAAATCTTGAGTCTAGTGACTTTCTTGATACGGTTCAGGATTGCTTTTTAGAACAGGTTGTGACAGAACCAACTAAAGGAAACAATCTGCTTGACTTGGTTCTTGCCAACAAAGATTCACTAATTAATAATCTTGAGGTTAATGATGAGCTTGGGGAAAGTGATCACAAATCACTTAGTTTTAATATATCATGGAATTACCCAGATAACTGCAATCAAATCTCTGTCCCAGATTTTCGCTTGGCCGATTTCATGGGACTGAAAAATTACCTGGGTGGGCTAAATTGGGATGTCCTGACTATGGGTCAGGTAGGTGATCTTGGTTGCCAATATGACGTTTTTCAGAGCATAGTTCTAGCTGCCCAGACAACTTTTGTTCCGAGTAGGGAAATTACATCTAACAAAAATGATCCCAAATGGATGAACAATTTATTAAAACATCTCATTGGCCAAAAGAGAGGCATATATAGGCGTATCAAAAGAGGGGATGGGCAGTTAAGAAATCAATATATTCAATTAAAGAGAGAAATAAAGAATAAGAAAAGCAAAAAGGGATTATGAGGCTAAGGTCGCAAGGGATTCAAAGATTAACCCTAAAGGATTCTTTCAGGTATACAGAAGTAAGATTAGGGACAAGACTGGCCCACTTAAGAGTAACTCTGGTCAGATCACTGACAGTGATAAGGATATGTGTGAAATTCTAAATACCTACTTCCTTTCAGTTTTCACCCAGGAAAATACTAGCGATATTCCTGAAATAATAGATTATGTAGAACAGGATGATAAACTATGCACGATTGCGGTAACTAGTGACATGGTCCTCAGACAAATAGAGAAACTAAAATCTAACAAATTCCCAGGCCCTGATGAACTGTTTGCAAGGGTGTTAGAGTGTAAAGAGGAACTTAGCATACCTTTGGCTAATCTTTTTAACATATCACTACAAACTGGCATAGTGCCTGATAAGTGGAAAATGGCAAATGTAATACCTATTTACAAGGCAGGTGACAGGTCCTTGGCTTCGAACTATAGACCAATAAGCCTTACCTCCATAGTGGGAAAATTTATGGAATCAATAATTGCCGAAGCAATTCGTAGCCATCTTGACAGGCACAGATTGATTAATGAATCTCAACACGGTTTTACAAAGGGGCGTTCCTGTCTTACGAATTTACTAACTTTTTTCACTAAGGTGTTTGAGGAGGTAGATCATGGTAATGAATATGATATTGTGTATATGGACTTCAGTAAGGCTTTCGATAGAGTTCCACACCAGAGGCTATTGAGGAAACTTAAGGCACACGGAATAGGAGGAGAAATTTTTTCCTGGGTAGAGGCATGACTGACAAATAGACAGCAGAGTTTGCATAAATGGGGAGAAATCAGAATGGGGGCACGTCACAAGCGGTGTTCCTCAGGGGTCAGTGTTGGACCCGTTGTTGTTCACAATTTACATAAACGACATAGATGAGGTAATAAATAGCGACATAAGCAAATTTGCTGATGACACCAAAATAGGCCGTCCAATTCATTTTAATGAGGACACTAGAGCACTCCAGGATGATTTGAATAGACTGATGCAATGGTCGGAGAAGTGGCAGATGCAGTTTAATATTGACAAATGCAAAGTTCTAAATGTTGGACAGGTAAATAACCATGCCACATATAAACTAAATAATGTAGATCCTAATACTACTGATTGCGAAAAGGATTTAGGAGTTCTGGTTAGCATTAATCTAACACCAAGACAACAGTGCATTAGTGTTCGCAATAAAGCTAACAGAATTCTTGGCTTCATATCTAGAAGTATAAATAATAGAAGTCCTCAGGTTGTTCTTCAACTCTATATATCCTTGGTTAGGCCTCATTTAGACTATGCCGCTCAGTTCTGGTCACCATATTACAGAATGGATATAAATGCTCTGGAAAACATACAGAGGAGGATGACAAAGATGATCCCATGTATCAGAAATCTTCCCTATGAGGATAGACTGAGGGCCCTGAATCTGCACTCTCTCGAAAGGCGTAGAATTAGGGGGGATATGATCGAGGTGTATAAATGGAAAACAGGAACAACTAAAGGGGATGTAAATAGCGTGCTGAAAATTTCCAGCCACGACAGGACTCGTAGCAATGGATTCAAGTTGGAAAAATTCAGATTCAGAAAGGATATAGGAGAGCACTGGTTTGGTAATAGAGTTGCGGATGAGTAGAACAAACTCCCGAGTACAGTTATTGAGGCTAAAACGTTGTGTAGTTTTAAAAATAGGTTAGATAAATACATGAGTGGGTGTGGGTGGGTGTGAGTTGAACCTGACTAGCTTGTGCTGCCGGGTCTGGTGCAGTGTTCCATCCTTGAATGGAGATGATGAGACTGGGTGGGTCATTGGGCTAATCCGGGGGTGGGGGGACATGGACCTGCTGTCCATGGGTCAGTAGGCCTGTTGCAGTGTTCCTTCTTTCTTATGTTCTTATGTTAGCCTACATATTGAATCAAAGGAAGGAGAACCGCTTTTATTTTCACTTGTGGTGTGCATCGAGACCATTACGTTTCAATGACCAGCAGTAATCCATCATGCTGACATTCCATTTGCCCTGATATAGAGTTTCCATGGTGCAAATATCCTGATGGAACCGCTCTCCTTGTTCCTCACTGTAGTCCCCACAGTTGTTGGGAAAATAGTCAAGATGTGAGTGGAAAAAGCGCATCTTCACACTCATTCTAGACCAAAGTTGTTGGAAACTTGAAATCAGGTCTCGGATCATTTTTTTTTTCATATTCAGGGAAGCGCCTGTTTCACAGGAAGTTGTGGACAATCTGCTTGAATGAAAACCAGGCATTCACCCCGACACCTGCTAATGCTGCATCAAAATGCTTGTCCTTCATCAGTTCCCGAATCTGAGGGCTAACATAGATTCCTGCCTTTAGCTTGCCTTCACTTATACGACGAAACTTTGACTCCAGGTACTTGAAAGCAGTTCCATTCTTGCTCAAGACCTTCACAAAAATTTTCCATAAGCCCTAATTTGATGTGGAGTGGTGGCAGCAAAATTGTCTTGGGGTCAACTAGTGGCACAGTTTTCACGTTGAGATTTACGGGTAAGAAACTGGTTCTTGGTGGCCAGTGTTTTTGTTCATAGTGCTGACTGTCTGCCCTACTATCCCCAAGACACAGACAACAGGGATACTTGGTATATCCACTTTCTCATTTACTTATGTTATACGAAAAGTGGAAAGTAACGTTTCCGTATAAATTGACAACCTGATGTGATAGAGATGAATAAAAAACACAATTAATCACTATTTTCCATATATACCGAAAAAATACCATAGAGGCAATAAAAAAAATCATGCAGACCACTAATTACTGAAGCTGCGTCTTACGAAATTGATAAAACTTTTTTGGGGTTAGACTTCGTAATTGATTATTTTTTTAATTATGTGCACGAACATTGCGGCAATTGGCAACCTTCCGAGTTTTAGTGCCGATGTTTTCCCCTCAAACGACGTTTCTCCCTAATTTGTATAAGTCTTATTACAATTTTATTAACCAAAAAAGCTTCCATGAAATACTTAAGGAATGCCTTTTATTGTCAGAAATGAATTTCCTAGGTTATCCTACATTAAATATACATAATGCAATATACATAACGTAATATACATAACGTAATATACATAACGTAATATACATAATGTAATCGTTTGTCAATAACATCTGTAGATGATTAATTATAAAGTTTAGATACACGCTAGTATTTTGTTTAGTATAAATCACTTAGGAGTTGATTGGTACTTACTGTGTCCTGAAGAGACCTGTTTATAGTCGGTTCTATGTTTGACAAGAAACACAGTTCAGATGTCATGCCATACAAGAATAATTAACAAGGGCATGAAGATACAGCACTCTGCATGCCCTGTTTTAACCCCCACATACCTGGAGAGGGTTCCAGGGGTCAACGCCCCCGCTGCCCGGTCTGTGACCAGGCCTCAATCAACTCATATCAGGTTATTCCACTAATATGAACAATATTAAAACCCAACTCAGGAAAAACATGGGTGAACCAGACTTATGACCTGAAACAATGGTACACTGTACCAACAAGTTGAAAATCAGGCACGTGTGTAACATCTGGGTGTCTTTATTGTCCGGCCATCCATTGACTTTATCAATACAGATTCAAGGATATAATTGGAAGACAGTAGAATTCTTTACAAAAGATAAGATAATCAGTCCCTCAGCCTTGTTATCTGAGCATCGGTCTTCACGACTACGGTGATCTTCACGCCAACGCCAAGGCTGAGGGACTGATTACCTCATCTTTTCTATAGAGTCCTACTGTCTTCCAATTATATCCTTGAATTTGTACTGATAAATCCACTGGATGGCGAGACGTCCATGATAAAGATACCCAGATGTCGCACATGTTGCACATGTTGTCTAATTTTCGAAACTTAAGACAGAGCTCCGAGTTGTTTTTCGTGTATTGTTCCAGACAAGTTATTGTGACTTCTTTTATTTTAATCTTTAGATGTGACATTGTTGTGTAACACAAAGAACAACACAAGATAATGATAAATTAGACACCTGTGCAACACTTTGGTATCTTTCTGAGGAAACGTTTCGCAACACAGTGGCTTCATCAGACCAATACAAACAAGAATGGAGACGATCAGAAGGAGTTTGAGGTAATCAGTCCCTCAGTCTAGAATCGATGTAATCAATTCATTAATCTTGAAAAGATTGATGGATTGATTACCTCAAATTACTTCTGATTTTCAGTCTTCTTTGTACTGGACTGATGAAGCCACCGTGTGGTGTAAAGCTTCCACAATCACGATACCCAAGTGTTGCACCTGTGACTAAGTTATCAACTTGCCGGTTGTCTGAGCCATTTATCAACAAGATAATGACTTAGATTACCACAAGTTAATATCTGACTGAATTACGTCACTAACGTTGAAGCTGACCAACACCTGTGACATAAATCTGACTGAATTGCGTCATTAACGTTGAACCTGGCCAACACCTGTGACATAAATCTGACTGAATTGCGTCATTAACGTTGAACCTGACCAACACCTGTGACATAAATCTGACGCTGGAGAACCAGCATCAAGAATGGTAACTTTGCCAATTAGAAACTGTTTAAAACTCATTTAATCAGGTCTTGATCCTCTACTAAGTTTGCCAAAGAGTTTGGTGGGGATGTCTGTGTCTCCTGACGTCATGTTGACATCTCAATTGAGTCTTTTATATATAAAAAAGTACTTAATACTTAAAAAAAATCACTTGTAATGGTATCTGAGTTATTTTAATCACCTGACAATTCAAGAACTCTAAGTTAAACACAAATCATCCACCTATAGATTTGTGGGATGTAATTATTGTAAACAAAGAATAATTCAGAAATAGCAGACATGATCTCCAGAATTCAACATTGGTTTGGTCTTCTATTAACGTTACAAACTTTCTATTTAGTTTTTATGCATAAACACAAGTGAAAATAACACGTAGGGATAAAGGCAGAAAATACACAACAAAACTCGAGATCACATTTTAGCCTCGCCGTTGTTATTATCACAGGTCAGAGCAATAATAAAATCTGTGAAATATTAACAAAGACGATATACAAAATAACCACAGGGAAAACTATAATGAAATTCCAAGCCTTTCGTGATTTTGCACATTATCAAGGAATATCCTGTCAGAGTGCAATGCTTTTAAGAGACTTCATTTATATCTTCCTATGAGCAGACGGTAATTCATCACTGACCCGAGGTATTAAACCTCACAGGTCACTCCCGCACAGGTCCCACGTCACTCCTTCACATCCTCACACGTCACTACACTTTCACATCCTCACAGGTCACTACACTACCTCACATCCTCACAGGTCACTACACTCCCTCACATCCTCACAGGTCACTACTCTCCCTCACATCCTCACAGGTCACTACACTACCTCACATCCTCACAGGTCACTACACTCCCTCACATTCTCACAGGTCACTACACTCCCTCACATCCTCACAGGTCACTACACTCCCTCACATTCTCACAGGTCACTACACTCCCTCACATTCTCACAGGTCACTACACTCCCTCACATCCTCACAGGTCACTACACTCCCTCACAGGTCACTACACTACCTCACATCCTCACAGGTCACTACACTCCCTCACATTCTCACAGGTCACTACACTCCCTCACATCCTCACAGGTCACTACACTCCCTCACATTCTCACAGGTCACTACACTCCCTCACATTCTCACAGGTCACTACACTCCCTCACATCCTCACAGGTCACTACACTCCCTCACAGGTCACTACACTCCCTCACATCCTCACAGGTCACTACTCTCCCTCACATCCTCAAAGGTCACTACACTCCCTCACATCCTCACAGGTCACTACACTCCCTCACATCCTCACAGGTCACTACACTCCCTCACATCCTCACAGGTCACTACACTCCATCACATCCTCACAGGTCACTACTCTCCCTCACATCCTCAAAGGCCACTACACTTTCTCACATCCTCACAGGTAACTACTCTACCTCACATCCTCAAAGGTCACTACACTCCCTCACATCCTCACAGGTCACTACACTCCCTCACATCCTCAAACGTCACTACAGTTTCTCACATCCTCACAGGTCACTACTCTCCCTCACATCCTCAAAGGTCACTACACTTTCTCACATCCTCACAGGTCACTACTCCCCCTCATATCCTCAAAGGTCACTACACTCCCTCACATCCTCAAAGGTCACTACACTCCCTCACATCCTCACAGGTAACTACACGCCCTCACATCCTCAAAGGTCACTACATTTTCTCACATCCTCACAGGTCTCTACACTCCCTCACATCCTCACAGGTCACTACACTCCCTCACAGCCTCACAGGTCACTACACTCCCTCACAGCCTCACAGGTCACTACACTCCCTCACAGCCTCACAGGTCACTACACTCCCTCAGAGCACCACAGGTCACTACACTCCCTCACATCCTCACAGGCCACTACATTAACTCACAGCCTCACAGGTCACGACACTCCCTCACAGTCTCACAGGTCACTACACTCCTTCACAGGTCACTACACTACCTCACGTCCTCACAGGTCGCTACACTCCTTCAGAGGTCACTATACTCCCTCATATCCTCACAGGTCATTACACTCCCTCACAGGTCCCTACGCTTCCTCACATCCACACAGGTCAATACACTCACATCCTCACAGGTCACTACATTACCTCACAGGGCACTACACTCCCTCACAGGTTACTACACTCCCTCACAGTTCACTACACTCTCTCACAGGTCACTACACTCATTCACATCCTCACAGGTTACTACACTCCCTCACAGGTCACTACACTCCCTCACAGGTTACAACACTACCTCACAGGTCACTACACTCCCTCACATCCTCACAGGTCACTACACTCCCTCACATCTTCACAAGTTACTACACTCCCTCACAAGTCACTACACTCCCTCACAGGTCACTAAACCCCTCTCACAGTTCACTACACTCCCTCACAGGTTACTACAATCACAGGTCACTACTCTCCTCCACAGCCTCACAGGTCGCTACAATCCCTCACAAATCACTACACTCCCTCACAGGTCACTAAACCCCTCTCACAGTTCACTACACTCCCTCACAGGTTACTACAATCACAGGTCACTACTCTCCTCCACAGCCTCACAGGTCGCTACAATCCCTCACAAATCACTACACTCCCTCACAGGTCACTAAACCCCTCTCACAGTTCACTACACTCCCTCATAGGTTACTACAATCACAGGTCACTACTCTCCTCCACAGCCTCACAGGTCGCTACAATCCCTCACAAATCACTACACTCCCTCACAGGTCACTAAACCCCTCTCACAGTTCACTACACTCCCTCACAGGTTACTACAATCACAGGTCACTACTCTCCTCCACAGCCTCACAGGTCGCTACAATCCCTCACAAATCACTACACTCCCTCACAGGTCACTAAACCCCTCTCACAGTTCACTACACTCCCTCACAGGTTACTACAATCACAGGTCACTACTCTCCTCCACAGCCTCACAGGTCGCTACAATCCCTCACAGATCACTACACACCCTCACAGGTCACTACACTCCCTCACATCCTCACAGGTCACTACATTCCCTCACAGGTCACTACACCCCCCTCACAGGTCACTACACTCCCCACAGGTCACTACACTCCCCCACAGGCCACTACATTCCCTAACAGGTCACGAAACTCTCTCACAGGTCACTACACTCCCTCACAGGTTACTACAATCCCTCACAGGTCTTGTCTACCCTGGCAAGCTGTGTTGAGTCTACCCTGGCAAGCTGTGTTGTCTACCCTGGCAAGCTGTGTTGTCTACCCTGGCAAGCTGTGTTGTCTACCCTGGCAAGCAGTGTTGAGTCTACCCTGGCAAGCTGTGTTGTCTACCCTGGCAAGCTGTGTTGTCTACCCTGGCAAGCTGTGTTGTCTACCTTGGCAAGCTGTGTTGTCTACCCTGGCAAGCTGTGTTGTCTACCCTGGCAAGCTGTGTTGAGTCTACCCTGGCAAGCTGTGTTGAGTCTACCCTGGCAAGCTGTGTTGACTCTACCCTGGCAAGCTGTGTTGAGTCTACCCTGGCAAGCTGTGTTGAGTCTACCCTGGCAAGCTGTGTTGTCTACCCTGGCAAGCTGTGTTGAGTCTACCCTGGCAAGCTGTGTTGAGTCTACCCTGGCAAGCTGTGTTGTCTACCCTGGCAAGCTGTGTTGAGTCTACCCTGGCAAGCTGTGTTGAGTCTACCCTGGCAAGCTGTGTTGAGTCTACCCTGGCAAGCTGTGTTGAGTCTACCCTGGCAAGCTGTGTTGAGTCTACCCTGGCAAGCTGTGTTGAGTCTACCCTGGCAAGCTGTGTTGAGTCTACCCTGGCAAGCTGTGTCTACCCTGGCAAGCTGTGTTGAGTCTACCCTGGCAAGCTGTGTTGAGTCTACCCTGGCAAGCTGTGTTGTCTACCCTGGCAAGCTGTGTTGTCTACCCTGGCAAGCTGTGTTGAGTCTACCCTGGCAAGCTGTGTTGAGTCTACCCTGGCAAGCTGTGTTGAGTCTACCCTGGCAAGCTGTGTTGAGTCTACCCTGGCAAGCTGTGTTGAGTCTACCCTGACAAGTCTACCCTGGCAAGCTGTGTTGTCTACCCTGGCAAGCTAGCTGTGTTGTCTACCCTGGCAAGCTGTGTTGAGTCTACCCTGGCAACCCTGTCAAGCAGTGTTGAGTCTACCCTGGCAAGCTGTGTTGTCTACCCTGGCAAGCTGTGTTGAGTCTACCCTGGCAAGCTGTGTTGAGTCTACCCTGGCAAGCTGTGTTGAGTCTACCCTGGCAAGCTGTGTTGAGTCTACCCTGGCAAGCTGTGTTGAGTCTACCCTGGCAAGCTGTGTTGACACCGAGCTCTGAGTTCGGTACCTCAGCCTCACAAGTTGTCTACCCTGGCAAGCTGTGTCGACACCGAGCTCTGAGGTCGGTACCTCAGCCTCACAAGTTGTCTACCCTGGCAAGCTGTGTTGACACCGAGCTCTGAGGTGGGTACCTCAGTTTAGTTAGTTTAATATGTTTATTATGCACCCCATACCCATCCTGTGGGCGGTAGTCAAAAGATTACAGAGGTACACAATTGGTCCAGGGACTGGACTCCAAAGTTTTGATAGCTGAGCAAGTTACAAAGGTAATGAACTAGATCTGGTCATAATCATGACCAAGTTACAAAGGTAATGAGCTCCAGGTTGAGCTGGTCACACTCATGAATAATTGCAAAGGTAATGAATCATAAACACATTAATCATGAGAATTTACAAAGGTAATGAGCTCCAGGTAGAGCTGGTCACAATCATGACAAGTTTCAAAGGTAATGAATGATAAACACGTTATGACATGATTACAATCATAGACAAATTACAGAGTAATGAGCAGTTAAACATAGTAGGGAATTCATCCATTGTCCCAACAACAGATGTTGCTAGGTGCCTGTCTCTCCTCGGCAGACAGCCATTGCAAACAGCAGCAAGTTGCCCAGTTATCTGCTGCTTGCACGAGCACCATCGACCCTCCCCAAGAGGTCCAAGAAGCCAGTGACTCCGTTAGCAGCCCGATGGAGAGCTGTCCTAGGGACATGTCAGCGTCCTGGTGGACGCCAAGTTGATTGAAGATCCCAGGCCCTTGTGTGCACGGATGTTGAAGCTTGAGGAACTGAGTACACACTGCCTGTGGCACACCTGGCAGCTGCCTCGCGGTCGAACTCCACGATGCTGTCCCTGTAGTGGAAGTTCCTGTGAGCCCGGCACTCCCTGCAGTGCCATCGCTGACATCGTGGGTTAGGGGAGAAGTACCCTCTACAGATGGGGTGGCGCTGGGAGTTGGGTGGGTGAGGCGGGGGAGACGCGCAGGGGTGAGGCGTTATGAGAGGGTCACTGTTTACTACACACGCCCTCCCCCTCCCCCCCAGCGGAGAGGGGGGGAGGCGCTAACTGGTCCTGACTCAACAACACCAAACCCTCTAAAACTGCACAACACTTCAACTATTTACGCTGAAACGATGCACTGGGATGTCCGTTCGCTGCTCTGGTATCTTCTCAAAGTATTCACACTGAGTTCTGTTAAGTAGGGACCTGGTCATCCTCTTTGACCAGGAGCTATCCTTGAAAATCCCGCAGCTAGCCCGCTACACAACCTACTGCGTCGGCCATGCCAGCAGCTGACGGGGTACCTCAGCCTCACAAGTTGTCTACCCTGGCAAGCTGTGTCGACACCGAGCTCTGAGGTCGGTACCTCAGCCTCACAAGTTGTCTACCCTGGCAAGCTGTGTCGACACCGAGCTCTGAGGTCGGTACCTCAGCCTCACAAGTTGTCTACCCTGGCAAGCTGTGTCGACACCGAGCTCTGAGGTCGGTACCTCAGTCTCACAAGTTGTCTACCCTGGCAAGCTGTGTCGACACCGAGCTCTGAGGTCGGTACCTCAGCCTCACAAGTGGCTTATAAGACAGATTTCCATAAATGACTGATGTTGCAAGAAAATTTCACCTGCATACACGTATAAAGGACTAACTTACTTGATGTTGGAGAATCTATTCTGGTCTTCAACCTGCCTAAGCTTAGCCCCTCTGAACTTGCCCTCAGAACCAAGTGCAACCGAGAGCCTTAATTCCTGCAACATTCAGTTGGTATTAGTGACCTGCCTGCACCTCAGAAATTCCTGTTTCCACGGTGGGTGTGAATCCCCTAGACTACTGTGCAGAGAGTGACACTAGCTTCTAGGCTGACAAGATTATTATTATAATCAAGGGGGAAGCGCTAAACCGGGAGGATTATGCAGCGCCTGGGGGGGGATGTGGAAGGCATTCAGGCTTAATTCAGGGAACTGGAGCACAGATCCAGTTCCCTAAATCAAGAGCCCCTCACCAACATCAATAGGCTGACAAGAGACGCTGGTATGTACTGGTCATGAACTGCCGCCTGTACAAGGCCCACAGCTCAACTCACTCTCAAATTCCCCCCAGAGACTGGCCAGAACTGAGTGAGAAAGGGAGGTCTTGTCTTACTGTATGGTCCTGACGGAGGATGTTATCTAGGGTACGTCGAGGTGCCTCCACCAAATTACCCCAGGTCTAGTATGTGAAGACACGTGGTGGCACCGCCTGCTGATCACGGCACTTGTTGCTCAGACGGTGTCTGGTCTTAGAAGAAAGGGCACTGTGGTCTCAGACCGGTGCCCCAGTATTCAAACTTGGGCTGTCAGTTCTCCCTGGGAGTGGCGACCTAGCTGCCAGGGAGTGTGGACGTGCCTCGTACCTCTCTGCTGACAGTCTAGCAAGCTATCGAAGTTGAAGACAAACGGTTGTTGTGAGAGGATCAGCTGTGTCTAGCTAGCTAGAGGGATAATACTGCAGAAGGTGAAGGACACAGATTATTCACCTTGTCATCGTGTTGTCCACACCTGTCTCTGAATGTGCATTGGTTATCTATCTAGCAATATGTGATAACATCGGAAATGGTTCACAAGGACTATTAGTGGAAGGATAGCCGCTAATTTGCAGAGTGTTCAGAGTGACGCTTTCGCGCCGACCTGTGTTAGTTTATGCACGGTCTCGCGCCTTCTTACGAGGACCACGCATTCATGAGAGCACGCACGAATGCTGGGATGTTCCCTGTGAGTTCCATGTTAGTTTACGCATGGTTATGCACAGGAACGATTGTGACTAAGTGTTTTTCTTTCAAGACATTTCTGCAGCGAGTGTGGCGTGTTCTGTGTTAGTTTATGCACAGCCACGCCAGTAATACATGTGCTACCCGTGCCTCGCTAATTCGTGTGCATTCGTGGGTGTTCGTGCATGCACCTACGTCACGCCATCGTTCGTTTTGGCGATAGTGCGACAAATAACACCCCAAGTCCACATATTGTGTTAGTTTACGCACAATTGCGAATCTGTCGTGTATCTCGTGCATTCGTGTGATTCGTGTGTGTACTGTGGCGTGACGCTGACCAGCCAGTGTACTTCGTACACTGGTCCAGCTCGCCAGGTGCCTGTGCTGTGTTAGTTTACGCACAGCACCTGACGGCCCTCGCCATTCGTGCATTTGTGAGTCATATGCGTGTGCTCAGTGCTTTGGGAAAACATCTGCTTGTGACCTATGTGTGCACCATACGATTGCAGTGAGTGACGTAATCATGGCTTGTGCACCACTGTGAACCCAGTGTGGGCTGTCAATAGGTCTTGGGAACTGTGGCACACAGCTACGAGCCTCGTTGGGGCGGCTGTATTGCCATGTCATCCCAGGAACCAAGAGGCAAACGGCCCATGTCATCATGCGACGACGACTTTCACGGCGACATGGAGGAAGTGGAAGGGCCGGCGAAGAAACCCAAGGACAATTGCACTTTGGGGGCGATGCCCCAGAAGCGCCTCAGCTGATGCCAGCTGCTTCCCCAGATGGCCCAGGGATGATGGGAACAGCCGAGGCCAACCCAAGCCCGGCCCAGCAGGTGGACACCCCCCAACATATGGGGACCATGGAAGAGACCCAGGACCCTCCTCCTCAGCAGATGGCACCAGGGACAACCATCCCAGACGAAGCCCCACAGGCAACAGAGGAGAATGAGATGGTACAAGGGCGCTCAAGACCTTAGAACCGTGCTGCAAGGCAACCAACTGTGGTCTTCAACAAGTTCATGATCCCTCACTACGATGTGGTGAAGAACCTGGAGGCGACCATGCCTTCCATCAAGCTCAGCTGCAACTTCACGCTCAGGGGAGAGATATTCAAAGTTTATTCTCTATAAAGATTACAATGTTGAATTTACAGAGAGCGGCTACGACGACCCAGCCCAGCTCAGTAAATGCCCAACAGCAACAGGCGGGGACATTGTCCAATGCCCCACGGGGCCCGAATATGGCCTCTCCACGCCCCAACCCATGGAACTGTCAGCACCGGCCGCTGGCGGTAGCCAGCACAGCTCCCTCGACGGCGGCCACACCCTACAGCAGAGAGTTCCCAGCACTGGGGGATCACCAGACAAGACCGGTTGCACCGCCAACACTGAGGCAATGGGAACAACGGCAAGGGCAAGTCTCGAAGCCTCAGCAAAAGCAGAACAAAGGAACACAACAAGCCCTGCTCAGGGACACCACTCAAGGAGCTGCGGCTACACAGCACCAGACAGGACACCAGCAAGGGCCTTCCTGACAGAGGCAGTCCCCACCCGAATGCAGTGGGAAGCAGGCCATGGCACCCAGTCAGATGGCACAGAGAGCCACGGAGACTTGCGTGACCTGCGGGACAGCGGCGGCAATGATCACAGGAGTGGGCCAAGGAAACCCTGTCCCCCCCAGAGGGAGGGCACCTCGCCGGCTCACATTGTCACCGTAATCAAGCTTGTGGTAGAGGTGCTGTGCATGCTAATCCCATCAATGAAGGACAGGCAAGTCTGCAAGGATCTGACTACCGTGTACAGCATGGCTCTCCTGGAGAGGGCCGACACAGCTTCCCTTAAGATAAGATAAGATTTCGTTCGGATTTTTAACCCCGGAGGGTTAGCCACCCAGGATAACCCAAGAAAGTCAGTGCGTCATCGAGGACTGTCTAACTTATTTCCATTGGGGTCCTTAATCTTGTCCCCCAGGATGTGACCCACACCAGTCGACTGACACCCAGGTACCTATTTGCTGCTAGGTGAACAGGACAACAGGTGTAAGGAAACGTGTCGAAATGTTTCCACCCGCCGGGAATCGAACCCGGGCCTTCCGTGTGTGAAGCGGGAGCTTTAGCCACCAGGCCACCGGGCCACCTCACCCAGGTCTTCATGCCCGAGGAATTGGTAGAACACGCACGGATATTCCGGAGAAACATGGACCAACAGGAGGAGATGGAGTCCGACGGGTTGCCCGACAGTCCCTAAAAATCCTCCAGTGGAACATCTGTGGTCTGAGGCAGAAACTCCACCTAGCTATCCAGGTAGCAGTCCAGGATGAGATAGATGTGTTTCTGTTCCAAGAAACCCTTGCCAAACCCCCACCCACCCCACAGCCACACATCCCTGGGTTCTCCGCATACCTGCAGCGTGGTGGGCCCCCCACCAGGGGCACTGCAATCTATGTGCAGAATTCCATTCCCCACTCAATCGTCACTGACCCTGTCAACTGTGGTGGAGGGGTGGAGGTGCAAGCCGCCACGCTGCAACTACCATCTGGACCACTGACTATTTACAATGTGTACCGGAGCACACGGTTTACCCTCAACCTCTCAGAGGTTGCAGCCCTGTCCATATCTCGCCTCGAGGGCATGCTCGTGGCGGGGGACATCAACGCCCATCATGAGCTTCTCCGCTCTGTCTCCCATACCAATGAGATGGGCAGGCACTTGGCGGCGGTGCTCGAGGATGTTCCCGAGATCGTCCTCCTCAACAATGGGGAGCCGACACACCACGACGGCAACCGACTGGATGTCACTCTCCTCTCTCGGAGACTGCAGCCTGGGGTGAGGTGGGAGCTCCACCCACTTCTCACCAGCGACCACTTTGCGATCATCACCACGCTGATGCTCACTCAGCACACCCCATACACACTGCCTCCATGGTGGAACTTCAAGAAGGCTGCTGGCAGTGCTTCCAGGATGTCATACAGCAATGGTGGGAGGTGACCTCCCTCTCTGACAATCCTGATGCAGCTGCCCAGAACCTCCAAGCGGCCTTCACCCATGCGGCCGAGGCGGCCATCCCACTTACCAAGGCTGGAGGCACCATCAAGCGGGACTGGTGGTTCTACGACGAGACAATCAAGGAGCAGAACCACCGTGTCAACTGTGCCCGT
The DNA here is from genome assembly GCF_038502225.1 of Cherax quadricarinatus. Taxonomy (NCBI): domain Eukaryota; kingdom Metazoa; phylum Arthropoda; class Malacostraca; order Decapoda; family Parastacidae; genus Cherax; species Cherax quadricarinatus. The sequence continues at coordinate 23,958,370 of NC_091333.1, read as the reverse complement.
AGGCTCCACAGACGCAACCCTACTGCTGACACCCTTCGGCTGCTGAGGGAGGTGGTGAGGCACTCTCACCACATCTCCCACAGAGTCCGCCTGGCAAAGTGGTTTGAATGGTGTGCCTCCTTCGACCACGCCATTACCCTGTCTGAGATCTGGGCGAAAATAGGTATAGCTACTGGAAAACGAAGAGGAACAGCGCGTGCTCACCATGACCCGGCTGGTGAAGCAGAGAGGCTGGTCGAGCTCTTCATCTCCAGGGCAGCAACAGCCCGCCTGCCACAAAATGTGCAGAACCTTCAGGCTGTCCTCCTCCCAGACAGGACTGCCAGGCTGCAGGCCGCATGCTACGAACACGATGACACCGACATTGACTTCAGCGATCGGGAGCTGAAGGCAGCATTCAGGACATCTCAGGACACCACCCCTGGCCAGGATGGTATCACCTACAGCATGATCGCAAGGGCGGGCCCCTCTGGGCACGATGCACTCTTGGAGGTCATCAACTGCTCCTGGAGGGCTGGGCAACTCCCCACTGCATGGAAGGAGGCCATCATCTTGCCCATCCCCAAGCCCAGGGACCCGGAAAGCATGAGGCCCATCTCTCTCACCAGCTGTCTTTCCAAGATTGCTGAAAGGATGATCCTTGAGCGACTACGGTGGAAGCTCGGCCCGGAACACCGTCATATATATGGCTTCACACGAGGAGTGGGCACAGCAGAGAGCATCACCACCCTCCTTGCAGGCATTGGGTCAAACAAGAGACCCAAAATTGTTGTCTTCCTGGACCTCGAGAAAGCCTTTGAGCTTGCCTGTGCACCAGCCATCCTCGACCTCCTAGCACGCAGGGGCTGGATCTCTGCTTACCCTCAGGACAGGTGTGCACGAGTGCACTTCCAGGGACAGGTGTCCACCCTCAGGCCCCTGGAAAATGGCACCCCACAGGAAGGGGTCCTCAGCCCCGCTCTCTTCAATGTCCTGATGCATGAGCTGGTGCAGCTGCCGTTCTCTTTAGGCACCCAGCTGCTCAGCTACGCCGATGATCTTGCCCTCATCATCATCGAGAGATGCGATTTGATGCTTAGAGCCCAACGTGACCTTAACCTCCTCTCCACCACCTGTCGTCGCCTCGGCCTCAAGGTCTCTGCGGAAAAATCCAAGGCCATGATCCTGCATGCCAAAGTGCCGGAAGGGAGACTGCAGGTATCGGGCATCAATCTCGGCTGGGTCAGCAGCTACCTGTACCTGGGAGTGCACATTGACAATCGGCTCTCCTTTCGGAATCAGGCAGAGTACGTCAGAGAGCGAACCATGCAATGGGTCATGGCCATGCGGGCCCTCACCAACCCAAGGTCGGGGGCCAGCCGTGACATTCTCTGATTATTCTACGTGCAGGCGGTGCGCTCTCTCGTCGACTATGGTGCACTTACCCTGGTCCATGCCTGCCCCTCGCACCTTCGAAGACTCGACGTCGTCCAAAATACTGCAGCTCGGATCATGCTGGGCGTGCCAAGGTGGACAAACACCATGCCACTGAATCATGAGGCTCAACTGCAGCCCCTACATGATAGGATCGCCCTTGTGGCTGGCAGGAGGGTGGCCAAGTACGTACAACTCCCTGGTGGAGAGGGACTGCTGCAAGACCTCCTTGAACATCAACAGGGAGACCTCAGGGAGTTTCCCGGCCGGCTGTGGGTGTGGTCAGTGGCAGATGTAGCAAGCAAACTCCTCCCCATGGCACTTATCGTGGACAAGGGCTGTGACCGGCCTGTGGCGGGGTACTCTGTACTCCCTCCCTGGGCACCAGAAGCAGTTGTGGTCCACATCCAAGACCTCCCAGTTAGCAAGCATCACTGTCCACAACACGTGCTGCAGCAAAGGGCTGCAATGAGTATTGCAGCAGCAGAGCACCCTGGGTGCACCGTATATTACACATATGGCTCCCAGGATCCAGAGGCTGGCCGCACAGGTGCCGGGGTATACCATGCCACCCTGACGGCCGGATGGCGACTCCAGGATCACTGCACCATCCTCCAGGCAGAACTCCATGCCATCCAGAGGGCCCTGCAACACGCGCTCCTGGATCATCGGCAACCCCCAGTCATTCACGTTGACTCCAGAGCGGCGATCCAGGCCATCATGCACAGGGAGCCCAGGGACAACATCCGGCTAATTATTGCCATCAGGAAGGACCTGCAGACACTTAATGAGCAGGGACAGCAAGCAACAATCAACTGGATTCCGAGCCACATCGACCTCGCTGGGAATGATGTGGCGGATGGCGCGTCGAAGTCAGCAACCCTTGAACCCCAGCCAGTGACCACCATCGCCATCAGCCGCAGGCAGGTGGACCTGTGGGCAGCCGCTGCAGCCAGGCACCCACTACCAGGGCCAGGCACATCACGGAGCCGGATCTGGTACTACAGGGCGACCCGAGGGGAGCCCCTGCCGAGCATGCGGAGGCTAGACAGGAAGTTGCAGGTTGGGATCCACCGGCTGTGACTTGGCTACCCTACTGCCAGAAGACTCATCGACCGTGTGCGAGAGGAGTGCTACTGCCATTGCAACCAGATGGTCCCCGAGCCACTAGTGCACTACCTCGTCGACTGCCCCGCGATGGTGCCACTCCGACGGAGGCACTTCCCAATGGCGCCTGGGGACCCGAACCGAGAAGACACCACAGCCCGGCTGGTGTACCTGGCCGTCCGTGACTTGGGAACTCTCATCCCCATCCTGGCTGCCCACTCACCGCCTCGATGACGATGCCACATACAACGAGGAGTCGCCACGACCTCTCCATCTATTAACTCTCCTACTCTTCCTTCTTTCACTCCCCTACCTCCCCTCCCCCACCACTTAAAAAAAAAAAATCCAACGGAGCCTGTACCTGTTTTCTAGGTAAAAGTCTGAACTCGCCTAGAACCCATGCCACACTACCAACAACTTGACGGGGCAACAAGTGCCCGAAGACCCTCAACCCTGGCGATGCCTGCCAATGAAGCCCAAGTGGATGCCTGCTGATGAAGATGAGAAGCGAGATGACACTCCCCTCCGGGGAGTCGCCTCAAGAGAGATGATGTTACCTTCCAGCCGAAGGGCCCAAGAAAGAAAACAGAAGAAAGAAGAAGATGAACGACACCCCCAACCGGAGACCACAGCCGGGTCACCATATGGAGAAGACCCGGGCCGGAAGTACCGGCAAACCTCTAATGAATGAATGAATGAATTCTCCCTGGCTAACATAACCTAGTGTTTGCCTACATTATCGGCCTATTACTACCTACGTCAAGGCCTTAGGTCTACATTATTATTATCTACAGTTGCCTCAATAGTCCTAATATTAGTGTACTAACAATATAAACTACCTACCTCTTCCTTGAAGGGTAAATCTATCAATTAAGAAGTACCTCCCAACCACCTTCTCCAACCCGGGTGTGTGTGTGTTTTGGGTGCAGTCAGGCAATTTTCCGCGCGCTCTCAAAAAAATCGAAAAACTATGGAAATTGAGTTATACCGAAAAATAGCTTAACTCTTTGGCAACACAATGATACCAGAATAAATGTTCTACGACGTTTCTACAAGAAATTATAGTCATTTATATCAGGTATGGTGACAGCGATGTGGGTAGCGAGTCTGCTCACAGCCCATATATTTTTTGGAATTTTTTCCTTGTTTTTTATCTCTTTTTCTTGCATTATTCTTTCTAATATAATAACTGACTATTTGGCATCATAAAACAGAAGGCGGAGCTTATCCGTAGACCTAGAGACAACCAAGCACTTTCTGGGAACGCTCGGCTCCAGAGACTGCCAGGAGAAATTACTTCATTATTACGCTTATATCACCTTATATATCAACTCTACGGCTTATTTATCTATCAGAATTTATCTAATATGATATAATAAACACTATAACTAACATACAAACATGTTATATACTCTAGAATTAATAAAATAAGCCTTAATATGGCGAGAGACCATCGGGAATATTTCGATATAAATGAGTTATTCCTTTCATGCCGTATTCTTTGGTCTCTGAGTAAGAGAAAACGGTGTTTTGAAGGGGATAACTGCACTAGAACATCAGTTTAATAAGAAATGCACCCAAACAAACGCGATTTTCGCGAAAAAAAAAATCGAGACGGCGGGCCGGCCGGCGATACAGGCCAATATCTCGGAAGTAACTTATTCACTTATGGTACATCGTTCTGCCTTTATTACTTAATTAAATGGAATAATATTCATAGAAATTGTAGAATAATGATTTCTCTAAGATTGCTCAATTTTTGGAAATATTCCAAATACTTTGGGAGTTATGGGGGAATAAAGGACATATTTTTTGCAACATTCCAAGAACTAACAAACTTTATTTTTTGTGAAATAAGATAAGTTATTTTAGAGGACAGGTAGCTTATATAATTCGTATAAGCATTGTTCTCTCGGCACCAAGTGTCCAAACAACCTTACGTCGTCCCATATAGGACAAGCAACCTGCCAAAGGGCATTTTCAGTAAATCAGTCCTTTTTCAGTCTTTTCTCAGTTGTTGTTTGAGGTATATTTTTGATCAATATTTTCAAGAAAGATTGAAAACACTTTGTCTTGTGCACCAAAACTGGAGGAAATCGGACGGTAAACAAAAGAGCTACAATTTTTTGACCGCCACCCAACCCAGCCGATCATCGCTACCTGATGGCATCTTTGTACGACGTATCTGTCCTGTGGAACTTTAGGGCCGAATAAATTTCCAATTATATTAATAATATCTTTATTTACTTCAAGTACATGTACATAGCATACAGACCTAGTTGACCTCAGTGACACACTACTATATAGGAAGCCGCTTGTTATGCTGAGCATATTGGTCAAATTAGGGACGTGTTTCCATAAGACACCTGTTGTCCCTGTCCCTGATCACCCATCAGTTTAAAATGGGTACCTGGGTGTTAGTGGACTGGTGTGGGTCACATCCTGGGTGTTAGTGGACTGGTGTGGGTCACATTCTGGGTGTTAGTGGACTGGTGAGTCACATCCTGGGTGTTCTTGGACTGGTGTGGGTCACATCCTGGGTGTTAGTGGACTGGTGTGGGGTCACATCCTGGGTGTTAGTGGACTGGTGTGGGTCACATTCTGGGTGTTAGTGGACTGGTGTGGGTCACATTCTGGGTGTTAGTGGACTGGTGTGGGTCACATCCTGGGTGTTAGTGGACTGGTGTGGGTCACATCCTGGGACAAAACTAACCTTATTTGCGGGAAATGCTCAGCATAACAAGTGGCTTTCTATACAATAGTATGTCATTGATGTCAGCTATGGTCTGTATACCTTGTACATGTACTGGTAGAAATAATATTTAATATCTAAACTATAATATCTAAACTATTTAGAGCACCTCAAAGGACTCTGAATTTATTTTCTAACACGAAGATAGAGGGGTATCATATATTCTATTATGCAAGATACCTGGCTTACACACTAAAATAACTAATTGGTGTATGAGATGTCAGAGGAAGTGAAATGTAAAGGTTACCTTAAATACAATTAAAGAGTGAATCGTGTCAACATTCACGCTCCATTCATTCACCAAGGTTTTTAATGCCATGGTGGCTGCTGGGGATTGTGCCTTAAATATTTTGTTCAGTTTTTAAGCAACTCATGTTGCAAGATGATGATCTTGCTACTGAATGTTATGGAGGATTTCATTAGTTCACTTTACTCTGATCTCCAGGGATCCAGGGATGATCTTACACAGAAACAATGATGACCAAGTCATCCTGACTCTCACTCTCATACTTAGTTATGTATATTATCTAAAATTAGGTTTAATTAACAACTGTCCATTAATAAACAGAAAGGTTCAGGCTGGTATCGAACCGCCGTCCTCACATTTACAGTCCGATGCTCTACCGACTGAGCTAACCAAGAAAATTAATTAGAAGAGTTCAGAAGTAATTGTAATTGTATTACAGTACACCACAATGGTGCACAATACAGCTGTGTTATCCGTTGTGTTACCTTCAGTGTTATCTGCTATATTGGAATCAGCACATCATTCTTGATAAAGGACCCCAATAGAAATAAGTCACTCTGTCTGACTTTTTTGGGTTATCCTAGGTTCTCTACATATATGCTGCTATGTATGATAATTCTATGTAACTGTATTTGTGTATACCTGAATGAACTTACTTACTTAACTTACTTACTTAACCAACGTCATGACGTTCTCTTTATCTGATAATTCAGACCTTCATCATTTTCTGGGGTGGGGCTGAGGGCGTCTCGCTGTCCAGTTGACGTTTCACAGATGAATCAGTCTTCCTTATTTCAACCAGATGACTTTTAATCACTTCCCTCAACACACTGTCTTGGAAATTGTGGCAGGAAGTATCTATATCATTCTTGAATTCAGTCAGCATTGACCTGACCATGTTGACTGCCTTAACATCAGAGAAATACTCCATTCTAATGCGGAACCACCTGATGATATCCATGGAGTCGGTGAGCCCGGAGCTGACAACTATATCCATGAAGGCCAGAGCCTGGTATGTGCAGGTTCCGCTGTACTGTTGTACACAACGGATAACCCGAAGCCTTGTGAAGCAATGGTTCATTTTGCAGTATTCTTTCATCACTTCGAGGGCGATCTGAGAACTGTCACCAACATAGAACAGTAAGGTGCCATCCAGACAGGCATACACTGCAACACAGTGTGGTTCCTATCTTATTGCTACAATACGACCATGGCCTCTCTGTACAGGAGGCTGGAGAAGCAGCTCATCGCTGAAGCAGACTTTACACACATTACCGAATAGTCGAGGAGTGTTACTAACAATGGTTGTGATATCAACTGCATCCAATGGTCTGGTGGCCTCCAGGAGAGGGTGATAGATGCCAACATATTGGACGTCCATCCTCTTCCCTTAACTTACCAACCTGCAAAGAAACCTGGGAACTAGCGGGGCTCGAACCCGCGACGCTAGAGTCTTATAACTCTTAGAGGGATATACTAACCACTGGGCCAGCGGGGGTACAATCAAATATATGCAACTAAACATATTTATACCCCACAAGAATGTTTGCATAGGTACCTCATAGTGACAGCTATAATGTTGTGTATTATATAGTGACAGTGTAGTGTGTTATATAGTGATAATGTAGTGTTGTGTAGTGCAGTGTTTTGTAGTGCAGTGTTGTGTAGTGTTGTGTAGTGTAGTGTTGTGTAGTGTAGTGTAGTGTTGTGTAGTATAGTGTAGTGTAGTGTAGCATAGTGCAGTGTTGTGTAGTGAGGTGTTATGTAGTGCAGTGTAGTGTTGTATAGTGCAGTGTTGTGTAGTGTTGTGTAGTGTAGTGTTTTGTAGTGCAGTGTTGTGTAGTATTGTGTGGTGCAGTGTTTTGTTATGCAGTGTTGTGTAGTGTAGGGTTGTGTAGTGTTGTGTAGTGTAGGGTTGTGTAGTGTTGTGTAGTGTTATGCAGTGTAGTGTAATGTAGTGTAGTGTTGTGTAGTGTAGTGTAGTATCACAAACATCCATGGTTGTTATGGAGGGCATTTCTTCAGATTAAGTCAGTTTTGTCCCGGGATGCAACCCACACCAGTTGAATAACACCCAGGTACCCATTTTTCTAATTGGGAAGAAACAACGGATGTAAAGAAACATGTTTCTACCTTTGTCAGGACTCGAACCTGGACCCTCTCAGTGAAGTGAGAGCTTTATCTACCAGGCCAGAGAGCTTTATCTACCAGGCCAGAGAGCTTTATCCACCAGGCCAGAGAGCTTTATCCACCAGGTCAGAGAGCTTTATCCACCAGGCCAGAGAGCTTTATCCACCAGGTCAGAGAGCTTTATCCACCAGGTCGGAGAGCTTTATCCACCAGGTCAGAGAGCTTTATCCACCAGGTCAGAGAGCTTTATCCATCAGGCCAGAGAGCTTTATCTACCAGGCCAGAGAGCTTTATCCACCAGGCCAGAGAGCTTTATCCACCAGGCCAGAGAGCTTTATCCACCAGGTCAGAGAGCTTTATCCACCAAGCCAGAGAGCTTTATCCACCAGGCCAGAGAGCTTTATCCACCAGGCCAGAGAGTTTTATCCACCAGGTCAGAGAGCTTCATCCACCAGGCCAGAGAGCTTTATCCACCAGGCTAGAGAGATTTATCCACCAGGCCATAGAGCTTTATCCACCAGGCCATAGAGCTTTATCCACCAGGCCAGAGAGCTTTATCCACCAGACCAAAGAGCTTTATCCACCATGCGACAGGACACCTAAACAAGAGATGTGACAAAGCTAATGGAGCAGGAAGAGTGACCTAGTAGCGACCAGTGTTGCCAGGAGCTGTGACTCGACTCGTGCAACCACAATAGGTGAGCACAGACTCACTATGGCCGTCATACATCATCTACTCTACCTTCCTCAACTCTACTCTCCATTCTTCTACATACTTATAATTATATTTTATTCCCTCTTCCTACTTTATACAAAATATTTTATCAAATTAAACAATAATAATATTTACACCACGACATTTATACCAGCGAATTTATATTTTAATTTTACATCTGCTTCTCATTACGTCGCTTTTCTAGTGAAAAATTATACTTGTATTTTTATAAAATTTAATACAAAAGTATTTATTGTATGTAATGTATAAATTAGGATAATTAATGTAGATAATATATATAAAAAGCACGAAGGGGGTAACAGCTATTACAGCTTCAGAGTTTGTCTTAGACATCTTGAAGTTATTATATGTATCAAACAAACACTAATTACACGGGTATTTTATGGTCATAATATAAATATATGATGTGGGCTTGTAACATTACACAAATTCTTTAGTTATTTTTGTATATTAGTTGGATAATTTTAATATTGATGTGTTTGTGGGTAGACGACTATAAGGATATTGTAAGTAAATGTTTGTTTACGTTGAGAAGACATCTTGTACACTCCTAGTCTGACATTATTTATAATAATTTTCTTCATAAATGTAATGTAAGAGCATAATTATAAGTTATTGTTGGTCCGTCCTTGAGAGGTTCCTTGATGATGGTTAGGCTTTAGCTCTAGGGTCCTCTCAAGGTTCCTTGATGATGGTTAGGCTCTAGCTCTAGGGTCCTCTCAAGGTTCCTTGATGATGGTTAGGCTCTAGCTCTAGGGTCCTCTCAAGGTTCCTTGATGATGGTTAGGCTCTAGCTCTAGGGTCCTCTCAAGGTTCCTTGATGGTTAGGCTCTAGCTCTAGGGTCCTCTCAAGGTTCCTTGATGGTTAGGCTCTAGCTCTAGGGTCCCCTCAAGGAAGGTTCCTTGATGATGGTTAGGCTCTAGCTCCAGGGTCCTCTCAAGGTTACTTGATGATGGTCAGGCTCTAGCTCTAGGGTCCTCTCAAGGTGCCTTGATGGCTAGGTTCTAGCTCTAGGGCCCCTCAAGGAAGGTTCCTTGATGTTGGTGAGGGGCTCTTGATTTAGGGAATTAGATCTGTGCTCCAGTTCCCCGAATTAAGCCTGAATGCTTTCCACATCCCCCCCCCAGGCGCTGTATAATCCTCCGGGTTTAGCGCTTCCCCCTTGATTATAATAATAATCTAGCTCTAGGGTCCTCTCAAGGTTCCTTGATGATGGTTAGGCTCTAGCTCTAGGGTCCTCTCAAGGTTCCTTGATGATGGCTAGGCTCTAGGGTCCTCTCAAGGTTCCTTGATGTTGGTTAGGCTCTAGCTCTAGGGTCCTCAAGGTTCGTTGATGGTTAGGCTCTAGCTCTAGGGTCCTCAAGGAAGGTTCCATGATGATGGTTAGGCTCTAGCTCTAGGGTCCTCAAGGTTCCTTGATGGTTAGGCTCTAGCTCTAGGGTCCTCAAGGTTCCTTGATGATGGTTAGGCTCTAGCTCTAGGGTACTCTCAAGGTGCCTTGATGGTTAGGTTCTAGCTCTAGGGTCCTCTCAAGGTTCCTTGATGCTGGTTAGGTTCTAGCTTTAGGGTCCTCTCAAGGAAGCTTCCTTGATGGTGGTTAGGTTCTAGCTCTAGGGTCTTCTCAAGGAAGGTTCGTTGATGGTGGATAGGCTCTAGCTCTAGGGTCTTCTCAAGGTGCCTTGATGGTTATGCTCTAGCTCAAGGGTCCTCTCAAGGAAGGTTCCTTGATGGTTAGGCTCTAGCTCTAGGGTCCTCTCAAGCTTCCTTGATGATGGTTAGGTTCTAGCTCTTGGGTCTTCTCAAGGAAGGTTCCTTGATGATGGTTAGGCTCTAGCTCTAGGGTACTCTCAAGGAAGGTTCATGATGGTTAGGCTCTAGTTCTAGGGTCCTCTCAAGGAAGGTTTCTTGATGTTTAGGCTCTAGCTCTAGGGTACTCTCAAGGAAGGTTCCTTGATGATGGTTAGACTCTAGCTCTAGGGTCCTCTCAAGGAAGGTTCCTTGATGATGGTTAGGCTCTAGCTCTAGGGTCCTCTCAAGGAAGGTTCCTTTATGGTGGTTAGATTCTAGCTCTAGGGTCCTCTCAAGGAAGGTTTCTTGATGTTGGTTAGGCTCTAGCTCTAGGGTCCTCTCAAGGAAGGCTCCTTGATGCTGGTTAGGTTCTAGCTCTAGGGTCCTCTCAAGGAAGGTTCCTTGATGCTGGTTAGGCTCTAGCTTTAGGGTCCCCTCAAGGAAGGTTCTTTGATGCTGGTTAGGCTCTAGCTCTACGGTCCTCTCAAGGAAGGTTCCTTGATGCTGGTCAGGCTCTAGATCTAGGGACCCCTTGAGGAAGGTTCTTTGATGCTGGTCAGGCTCTAGCTCTAGGGTCTTCTCAAGGAAGGTTCCTTGATGCTGATTAGGCTCTAGCTCTAGGGTCCCTTCAAGGAAGGTTCCTTGATGCTAGTTAGGCTCTAGATCTAGGGACCCCTGGAGGAAGGTTCTTTGATGTTGGTCAGGCTCTAGCTCTAGGGACCCCTGGAGAAAGGTTCTTTGATGCTGGTCAGGCTCTAGCTCTAGGGACCCCTCAAGGAAGGTTCCCTGATGCTGGTCAGGCTCTAGATCTAGGGACCCCTGGAGAAAGGTTCTTTGATGCTGGCCAGGCTCTAGCTCTAGGGACCTCTGGAGAAAGGTTCTTTGATGCTGGTTAGGCTCTAGCTCTAGGGACCCTTGGAGGAAGGTTCTTTGATGCTGGTCAGGCTCTAGATTTAGGGACCCCTGGAGGAAGGTTTTTTGATGCTGGTCAGGCTCTAGCTCAAGGGTCCCCTGAAGGAAGGTTCCTTGATGCTGGTTAGGCTCTAGATCTAGAGACTCTTCAAGGAAGGTTCTTTGATGCTGGTCAGGCTCTAGCTCTATTGACCCTTCAAGGAAGTTTCTTTGAAGCTGGTTAGGCTCTAGATTTAGGGATGTTAATATAAACATTTTGCTTAATCCATCTATGATTTATTTTTCAAAATTATATAATAAACATGCTACATAACATATAAACATATAAATTAACAAATATGAGATGTTTTTCTGGTCGACTTGACAGAGTAAACAAAAACCATTCATATCCGGGCTGGTAACAACATCAATAACAACAACAACATTTGTTTACATAACTCGCGAACCTTCTACACTCTCACTCTCTCTCGTTTATTCATTTAATCTTGTTTACTCACCTCTCACTCTACATTAAGACTACAGATATTTTAAGGTAAGTAATGAGTGGACACGATTATTATATTATAGTTTAATTATAATATTATTATTATTAGTACATATGTATTATTGTAATAATAATAATAATGATTATTAATATTATGATTAATTTAGGGCACTGGAGCACAGATCCACTGTATAGCATTTTGTCTGGATTTTTTGGGTTATCCTAGGTAATTTATACTATGTATGATAACTTTACTTAAGTGTACCTGTGTGAGAGAGAGAGAGAGATATATATAGAGATACAGAGAGAGAGATACAGAGAGAGAGAGACAGCCACATTCAGTCAGCCAACCACCCACCCACCCACCCGGCCACCCGCCTGGCCACCCACCTGGCCAGCCAGCCAGCTATGTATTACACATGTTCCAGAGTTGTTTGTCTTTACTTAGGATATAGGTTATACAGGTCCTCCTGTCAGCATAGTTGCTGATCCCCTTATATGTGTTGTATAGCATATCATAGTACCATCCATGTACTTTATATAGAAGATCCCTTGAGGCCTAGTGACTGTTTGTGTGACGTCACGGGATGCTCCATGAGTGAGCGGGACAGGCTACCTCGGTCTCAGTCAACGCATAGGCATAGAAGAAGGCAGGACACGGTAGGCTGGGCTCCATCTCCCATTACCACAGTCTGACAATATATAGTGTTACCATCCAACAAGGTGTCTACCTTCAACCCTCTTATCTCCTTACCGAACCCCACACGACACTCCATCACAAATCCGGCATCATTGGGACCTGTAGTGTGCCGGATTACTGAGTTTGCCGAATTACAGAGTGGTTAGGTTAGAATACACATAATAAAATTAACCAACTTGACTTACACAGTTCATTGAACATTGACAAAAATCAAACATTTCCGCTACTTTGAGCTCAATTTTAAGGTACTTTTCATCATGAAAGCAATCAAAATCATGTCTATTTCTGTAATATATCTTCCATTCTATCAAATGAGTCCAAAAAAATGAGAATACAACCATAAAAACCATACGAAAATATACTGCAAAGAGGCGGCTAATGGCTGAGAAGTTAACTCCCTTATTTATCGTCTGTCTTTTTTTAGTTTTGATGTATGTTAAGAAACATCTTTCCATCATACATTACCCATGTTTCAATCAGCTAGCCCAACAAACAACCGAGAAAAAAAATATTTACCAAAAATCATATATGGCAAGTAACTGAATCATATATGGCGAGAAACTGAAGGAACCGAATAACTGATTGCTGGATTTGTGATGGCGGACTTGTACTACATTCTGGCAGGATGACACTACCAGTGGTATTTCCCATTCCACTGTGTCGACAATACATAAAGATAATAGTAACATATGATACTGTATTTGATGTAACATTTATAATACAGTTCACTACCATGTATACACTATACAGTGGAACCTCTACTTGGGAGCGTGTCCACGTGCAAGTTTTTCCAAATACGAGCAGTCGATGGGTCGATTTTTTGCTTCCACATGCGAGCAAAATTTCCATAAGCGAGCAGACCTCAAGACAGGTTCCTTGACACTGGTGAGGGGCTCTTGATCTTGATCTTGATCTTGGGAATTGTATCTCATTTGTTTGTTGGACTATCTTATTGAAACTTGGGCAATGTATGATGGAAAGATGCTTCTTAACGTATACCAAAAATGAAAGAAATAAAGCATAAATAATGGAGTTCACTTCTCAGCAATTAGCCACCCCTTAGCGTATTTTCGAATGGTTTTTATGGATGTATTCTCGTTTCTTTGGTCTCATTTGATAGAATGGAAGATATATTACAGAAATAGATATGATTTTGATTGCTTTCACAACGAAAAGTACCTTGAAATTGAGCTCAACATAGGAGAAATGGTCCATTGCGTGGCTATGTTTAAGAGTAAACAAATTACGTCACTGTCCATTCCAATATGAAGTCGTGAATGGGTTGACATTATTTATACAATTATTGCAATAAGGAATAACAGTGAATCTTATATTTTTTGTGTGAATAAAAATTAAAAATTATTTATATAATAATAATAATATTATTATTATTATTATTATTATTATTATTATTATTATGTATAATAATATGTATAATAATACGTATAATAATTGTACAATAATAATAATATAATATGCATAATAATAGTACATATATAATAATAATGTACTACATATAATAATTATAATAATAGACGGCTTCAAAAGGCCGGCACTAGATGGCAGTGTTTACCACAACAAAAAGGGAGCGGTTGTGGCCACCTCCACCTGTTACTTAATGACATATTTTATTCATTCTAGAGTATATATCGTGTTTCTATGTTATTTATATTGTTTGTTATGCCATACTAGATGAACTGTGATAGATATAGATGATAGCGAAATATTCAAGGAGTATGTTGTCCTGTCTCCAGACAAACTCGTCGGCCACCGACACTGCCCATACCACTACATGAATGACATATTTTATTCATTCTAGAGTATATATCAGGTTTCTGTAATTTATATTGTTTATTATTTCATATTAGAAGAACTGTGATAGATAAATAAGCCGTAGAGTTGATGATAGCAAAATATTCAACGAGTATGTTGTCCTGTCTCCAGACAAACTCTCGTCAGCCGCCGACACCACCCATATCACAACATGAATGACAGTATTTTATTCATTCTAGAGTATATATCAGGTTTCTATGTTATTTATATTGTTTGTTATGTCATATTAGATGAACTGTGATAGATAAATAAGCCTTATAGATGATATTAGCGAAATTATTCATGAAATATTTTGCCCGGTCTCCAGACAAACTCTCGTCCACCGCCGACACTGCCCATACCACTACGTGAATGACATATTTTATTCATTTTAGAGTATATATTAGGTTTCTATGTTATTTATATTATTTATTATGTCATGTTAGATGAAGTGAGATAGATAAATAAGCCGTAGAGTAGAGTTGATATTAGCGAAATTATTGAAGTACATAATTCCACTGGAACGGATTAATTGCATTTCAATTAATTTAAATGAGGAAAATTGACTCTGCAAATGAGCAAATCCAGTTGCGAGCAAGGTCATGGAATGGATTAAACTCGCAAGTAGAGGTTCCACTGTATACAGTACATAAATAATTAAAATATAACAATATAAGTAAATTATGGTAAAAAGAATGAAATAATGATTGTACATTACATTACAGTACTATGTAGGTAGTTTATATAGGAAAGGTTTGACATTATGCCCTACCCAGTATGTTGGCAATTTTCAAAGGTTCGACTTAGGTCCATTTTGACTTCTGACCAGTTGGTCGGAACCAAGCTTGGTCATAAGTTGGATGGTACTTGTATTGAAATTATATTATGGGAATATAACATTGTGATTTGCTAAAAGTAGTTTACAGTATGAGAATGCTACAATTTGGTGAAGGGCAATACTGTTTTTGGTAGGTATGTATACTTCTATGTGGTAATTTGTCAATATACGAACTTGGTCGTCTAGTTTTGAAGTTTTAAGATTTAGGTAATTGGTAGATTTAATGGTAATGTTAAATATTGAGTATTGAGCATTTAGTCTAGTTGAGTATTTAGTCAGTACCTGACCAACCGGGCTGTGGTTCATACGTCAGTTTGTGTGCAGCCAGCAGTAACAGCCTGGTTGATCAGACCCTGATCCACCATGAGGCCTGGTCTCAGACCAGGCCATGGGGGCGTTGACCCCCGAAACCCTCTCCAGGTAAACCCCAGGTAAACTCCAGATTAAGTGGCTTTTGAGAAGAGTCTTAAATTGATTTTCAGACCGGCTTTAGTATTTTCTGGTAATGAATTCCAAATTTTGGGGCCCTTTATGTGCATAGAGTTTTTACAGTGTGATATGGACATGGGGTACATCAAAAAGAGATCTGTGTCTTGTGTTGTGGTCATGTGTCCTGTTAAGGTTGGTGAGGAGAAGTTTGAGTGGAGGGTTTATGTTTGCGTGTATTGTCCTATGTATGTAGTAGGCACATGAATGAGTATGGATGTTCTTAATGGTGAGCAGATTTAGACTTCTGAATATTGGTGGAGTATGCTGTCGGGAGTGGGAATTTATCATCATTCTGACTGCTGCCTTTTGCTGGGTTATTAGTGGTCTGATTTGATTTAATGTTGTTGATTCCCATGCGCAAATTCCATATGTGAGATAAGGGTAGATGAGTGAATGATACAGTGCAAGGAGAGCTGATTGTGGAACGTAGTACCTTATCTTTGATAGTATGTCTACAGTCTTAGAGATTTTCTTGATGATTTGTTGTATATGCGTCTGGAACTTGAGACTACTGTCAAGGTGGATTCCTAGGAATTTTCCCTCTGCGAGTCTTTTGACGGGTGATCCGTTTAGCGTTATGTTAAGTGGAACATTTGCAGCTTTGTTTCCAAACTGAATGAAATAGGTTTTGTCAGTATTCAGGGTAAGTTTATTTGTTATCATCGAGGCAGATATTTTCTGTAATTCAGCACTGACTGTGTTTGCTAGTATGACTGTGTTTGGGTGGGAAAATACACATGTAGTGTCATCTGCAAATAATATGGGTTTGAGTAGCTGTGATGCATTCTGAAGTTCATTGATGTAGATGAGAAAGAGGAGTAGTCCAAGGAGGCTTCCTTGTGGGACTCCTACTGTGATTGGTTGGGTGGAAGAGTTTGCATCATTTGCATACACATATTGAGTTCTGTTACTAAGGTATGATTTTAGGTAGTTGAGGGAGTGGCCTCTGATACCATAGTGCATTAATTTGGAGTACAGCAGTTCATGGTTGACTGTATCAAAAGCTTTACGTAAATCAATGAAAATGCCCAGCGGGACTTCTTTCTTTTCAAGTGTCGTATATATTAGTTCTAGCACGTGTATGATATCATCATTGGTGCTTTTATTATTCCTGAATCCAAACTGACAAGGGTTTAATATGTTGTGTGAAACGAGGTAGGAATAGATCCGTCTGTGAATTAATTTTTCAAAGATTTTAGAGAGTAGTGGTAAGTTAGATATTGGTCTATAGTTATTCAAGTCAGCTTGGTCACCTCCTTTATGGATCGGAGTGACTCTCGCTATTTTGAGGATTGTTGGGAAGGTAGATGATTCAATGGATTTGTTAAAGAACGTTGCAATAATTGGTGACAATACTTGAGAAGCTTTTTTGTACATAAAAGCAGGCAAGTTGTTTATGTCTCCTGCCTTGTTTTTAAGGGTGTTTATGATGAGCGTAACTTCAATGGCGTTGGTTGGAGCTAGGAATAGCGTATTTTGGTAGGTACCTATGAGATAGTCTGATGGATGGGTGTTTGTGCTTGGTATTTTGTTTGCTAGGTTTTTTCCTATGGTGGAGAAGAAAACATTAAATCTGTTTGCTGTTTCAGTTGGAGTGAATAAGGGTTCATCTGATTTTGTTAGTTTGTTTGTTTTGGGATAACTTTTTAGTTCCAAGAATTTCAGATAGAGTTTTCCAGGTTTTTTTCATATCACCTTTGATGTTATGTAATCTATTTTCATAATACAATTTTTTTGACCTTCTTATCAGGCTGGTAAGTGCTGACGAGTAACTTATCGACTGTCCTCTAGTTATTTGACCCATTCTACACTGTTTTTCATATTTGTGCTTTGTGTTAATGGAGGGCAACGAGTGATTAGCTCCCTTAAGGTTAATTATACAAATAGTAGGAGTCTAAGAAATAAGATAGATGAGCTAGAATTACTTGCAGGTGCAGGTAATATAGATATTATTGCTATAACAGAGACCTGGTTGAACTTGAAAGATAGAGAAATGCCTTCTGAATGCCTTTGACTGTTTCAGTCGTATATATACGTCTTATGAGCCACCGTGTTTGATGTATGTATACTCATTAATTCTAGCGGCTTCAAATAAAGCAGGAGAAAGCTGGTAGGCCTACATGTGAGAGAATGGTTCTGTGTGGTCAGTGTGCACCATATAAAAAAATCCTGCAGCGCACAGTGCATAATGAGCAAAAAAAAATTTGTGTTTTTGGTTTAAAACAGCGACTTTGCACTGTATTTTCGTATGGTATTTATGGTTGCATTCTAGTTTTTTTTTAATTAACCCTTTTGGGGTTTTGGCTATACTAGTACGGCTTATGCACCAGGGTTTTTGACGTACTAGTACACATAAATTCTAGCACCCTCAAATATAGGAAGAGAAAACTGGTAGGCCTACATATGAAAGAATGGGTCTGTGGTCAGTGTGCGCAGTATAAAAAAATCCTGCAGCACACAGTGCGTAACGAGAAAAAAAACTTTGTGTTTTTGGTTTAAAACAGCGACTGTGCACTGTATTTTCGTATGGTATTTATGGTTGCATTCTAGTTTTCCTGGTCTTATTTTATAGAATGGAAGACATATTACAGAAATTGAGATGATTTTGATTGGTTTCACAATGAAAAGTACCTTGAAATTGAGCTCAAAGTAGCAGAAATGTTCGATTTTTGCCAAAGTTCAAAAGTAAACAAATCATGCTATGTGTCCAATACACGTCAACTTATTTATTTATTTATTTATTTATTTATTTATTTATGTAATGTCTTTGCACAGTACACCCCTCAAGGAAGGTTCCTTGATGTTGGTGAGGGGCTCTTGATTTAGGGAATTGGATCTGTGCTCCAGTTCCCCGAATTAAGCCTGAATGCCTTCCACGTCCCCCCCCCCAGGCGCTGTATAATCCTCCGGGTTTAGCGCTTCCCCCTTGATTTTAATAATAATAATAATAATTTGCACAGTACATTGAGATTGTGTATATACAATAGTGGGTTGCAATGCAAAGAGAGCCTCTATTATGCCTTGGCATTATGGGCCAACTTAACATTATTGGCTTACATTCTGCTTATGCCCGAAATGCCTAGCCATGCTAAGCGTTCTAGTGGTACACTCTGTAATCACAATTTTACTACATGTAAACCACACAATAACCAAATTTCTGTAAACTCAGCATTGTAATCCTTATAGAGAATAAACTTTGAATTTGAATACTAAGTTGTGGTATATCATAGTTGTACAGTAGGAAAACAATTATTTCATAGTTGTACAATAGAATATAAAATGTAAATGAATCAAAATTTTTTTATAATACAAAGATATATTTATATTCTAATGTGCTTTTGTGAAAAACAATGATTCAGTTATATTCGTGTCAACAATGGATAAAAGGTTCAATGTGCTTGTTTCAGTTATGATGTGGGAGTACATAGGTGAGTAAATGTGCACTGAGTATTTAGCATTTAGTCTAGAGTGATTAAGTGGCTTTTGAGAAGAGTCTTAAATTGATTTTCAGACTGGGTTACTTTAATATCTTCTGGTAATGAATTCCATATTTTGGAGCCCTTTATGTGCATAGAGTTTTTACACAGTGTGATATGGACACGAGGTATATCAAAAAGTGATCTGTGTCTTGTGTGTATTATTTATACCATTTCTACACTAATACAGTAGTCTGCATAACAGTAAATCCTCTATTTTTTGTGAGAATAAAAATTCAAAGTGGAAAGTAAAAGAAATGTAAGAGGGGCCAGGGGATGTGACTAATGAACAGAGGAAATGTTATTTTAGTACCAGGAATGTCTTTCTTGTTTATTCTGGACCCTATTTGGAAATTGGCATCTTCTGAAATTTGTGTGAAATTGGCAAAATTGCTAAATTCTGACCACTTTATTGAATAGTTGAAATCAGTAAATGGGTGGTTTCTTGTACTTATTCGATATAAAAAAAATGGAGTTCTAGCGAAATAGTTATGATTTTTGTCGACTAGTACACTGGAATTCGCCGAAAATAGTGCTCAAAGTGGGCAAAATCGCCAGTGTGTAAACATCGTCAAGACCGCTAACTTTGCGAGAGCATAATTCCATAAGTTTTCCATCAAATTTCATACTTTTGGTGTCACTATGATTGGGAAAAGATTCTCTATCTTTTCACAAAAAATATTTTTTTTTTTAATTTTGGCGACCCTGAGAACAAGTCTCTGAGAGGGCCTGGCGACCCTCAAAGGGTTACAATGCCGACTTTGTAGCCTATTTTTGTATAGTATTTATGGTTGTATTCTCGTTTTCTTGTTCTCATTTGATAGAATGGAAAACATATTATAGAAATAGAGGTGATTTTGAGTGGTTTTACTAGGAAAAGAACCTTGAAATGGAGCTCAAAGTAGGGGAAATGTTTGATTTTTGCCCTGGAGTTTACCTGGAGAGAGTTCCGGGGGTCAACGCCCCCGTGGCCCGGTCTGTGACCAGGCCTCCTGGTGGATCAGAGCCTGATCAACCAGGCTGTTGCTGCTGGCTGCACGCAAACCAACGTACGAGCCACAGCCCGGCTGATCATGATGTCATTTTCCAATAAATGTCCAAGTAGCCATTCTAATATGCAGTCCTGAATGGGTTGACATTATTATACAATTATTGCAATATTGCAGTAGTCTGCATAACAGTAAATCTTCTATTTTTTTTTTGAATAAAAATTCAAAATAGAAAGCAAGAGTAATATCAGAGGGGCCTGGAGACATGACTGATGAACAAAGAAAATGTTATTTTAGAGCCAGGAATGTCTGCATTGTTCATTCTGGACCCTATTTTGAAATTGTCATATTTTTTAATTTTCGTGAAATTGGCCAAATTCCAAATTTCTGACCACGTTATTAGGTAGTTGAAATCGGTAAATGGGCAGTTTCTTGTACTCAGTAGATAGAAAAAAATGGAGTTCTAAAGAAATAGCTATGAGTTTGGTCGACTGGAACAATGGAATTAGCCGAAAATAGGGCTCAAAGTGGGCGAAATCGCCGATTCATAAATATCGCCAAGGTCACAAACTTCACGAGAGCATAATTCCGTCAATTTTCCATCAAATTTCGTTCTTTTGGTGTCATTACAATTGGGAAAAGATTCTCTATCATTTCGTAAGAAAAAATAATTTTTTTCGGAAATTTTGCGACACCAGGAGACACCTCAGGATTTGGGGTTGTGACAGTCAAGGGGTTAAATTGTTGTGTTAGACATAATATAAGATTAGAAACATAGGACACAAAATCTGTTTGGCTACAGTTTCTCGAGGGTCGTGAAAAGTTAATTTTGGGTGTGATTTATCGGCCCCCAACCTTGATAGAGAGTGCAGTAAGCAGCTATGGGATGAAATTCATAAGGCATCTAGATTTGAAAATGTGTTAATGGGAGATTTTAACTTTAGACAAATTGATTGGAACAGTGTGACAGGAAATCTTGATTCTAGTGACTTTCTTGATATGGTTCAGGATTGCTTTTTAAAACAGTTTGTGACAGAACCAACTAGAGGAAACAATCTACTTGACTTGGTTCTTGCCAACAAAGGATTACTAATTAACCCTTAAACGGTCCAAACGTATATATACGTCCACGTGCGTACCGCCCCAAATTTTTTGAGAGGAAAAAAATATTTTTTTTTTTAATAGGAAAAAAGAGCATATGGTACCTAGGTGTCCCCAATTATTTTAATATGGCGCACAGTGAGTGCGCACACCCATTCTCTCATGTCTAGGTGACTCAGGCTTATCGTGGCAATGCTGAATGAATGATAAAGAAAACGTATATATGTTTGGGGCGCTACGCATGTGAACGTATATACATGTATACGTTTTGACAGTTTAAGGGTTAATAATCTTGAGGTTAAAGATGAGCTTGGGGAAAGCGATCACAAATCATGTAGTTTCAATATACAGTGGACCTCCGCTTCACGATATTAATTCATTCCTGAGAGCTCATCGTAAAGCAAAATTATTGGAAAGCGAATCAATTTTCCCCATAAGAAATAATAGAAATCAAATTAATCCATGCAAGACATCCAAAAGTATGAAAAAAAAAGCTTTTACCACATGAAATATTAAGTTTAATGCAATAGAATAATTACAATAACAACAATAACAATAGATTAATAACAATAGAATAATTGACACTTACCTTTAATGAAGATCTGGTGATGATTGATGGGATGGGAGGAGGAGAGTGTGTTGAACCTATTGTTTAGAAGGGGAATCCCCCTCCATTAGGACTTGAGGTAGCATGTCCCTTTCCGGGGTTACTTCCCTTCTTCTTTTAATGCCACTAGGACCAGCTTGAGAGTCACTGGACTTCTGTTGCACAACATATCTGTCCATAGAGGCCTGTACCTCTCGTTCCTTTATGACTTTCCTAAAGTGGTTCACAACATTGTCATTGTACAGGTTGCCAACACAGCTTGCAGTAGCTGTCTTAAGGTGATTTTCATCAAAAAAGGTTTGCACTTCAAGCCACTTCATTAGTATGTCTTCTGTTCTATCGCTGGAACACAAGAAACCAGCCGTTCAACTTTTCAACCAATCTATAAGTGAAAATGAAAATGTAATTGAAAAGTTTAATTTCCTTACAAGTTTACATATCATATTAATCACAAAAAGAGTCACAAGCATGCCTAGGCATTTTGGGCAGACTAATCCTAATTCTTACTGACTTTTCTATATTGACACAAGTTATGGAGCAGTACATTTTAATATTCATTATTACATATTAGTATAAAAATTAGATAATTAAAAGGTTTATCATTAATAAGATTGATAACAGTGAGGTAGTGCAGTTATTTGGCTAATTTGGCTAATTTTCCACAAAATTAAAAATTACCAATTTAAGAACAGTCCAAAACAATGTAGACATTCCTGACAGTAAAGAAAATTTATTTTGTTCATTAATCATATCCCCAGGCACCTCCTATATCCCCAGGCACCTCCTATATCCCCAGGCACCTCCTATATCCCCAGGCACCTCCTATATCCCCAGGCACCTCCTATATCCCCAGGCACCTCCTATATCCCCAGGCACCTCCTATATCCCCAGGCACCTCCTATATCCCCAGGCACCACCTATATCCCCAGGCACCACCTATATCCCCAGGCACCTCCTATATCCCCAGGCACCTCCTATATCCCCAGGCACCTCCTATATCCCCAGGCACCTCCTATATCCCCAGGCACCTCCTATATCCCCAGGCACCTCCTATATCCCCAGGCACCTCCTATATCCCCAGGCACCTCCTATATCCCCAGGCACCTCCTATATCCCCAGGCACATCCTATATCCCCAGGCACCTCCTATATCCCCAGGCACCTCCTATATCCCCAGGCACCTCCTATATCCCCAGGCACCTATATCCCCAGTCACATCCTATATCCCCAGGCACCTCCTATATCCCCAGGCACCTCCTATATCCCCAGGCACCTCCTATATCCCCAGGCACCTCCTATATCCCCAGGCACCTCCTATATCCCCAGGCACCTCCTATATCCCCAGGCACCTCCTATATTACACATGATTTCCATTTTGAATTCATAATCACACAAAACAGAAGATTTAATCTATTTATCAGACAATAAAATATAACCAGGAATGATTGATCATGGTTTACGGTGTGTCGCTATTTGAATCAGACTTAGTATTAAAAACCCATGAAACAGACTGGGTAGGAAAATCAACCAAAATTTAATAGCAACTTCTTAGAACTCAATATCAAGCTACTTCCAGTCCAGAAATCGAACAGAATCATCTCTATTCCATTCTATCAAGTGATATGAAGAAACAACCAATAAAACCATAAAAACCATCCAAGAAAACACCTCAAAGTTACTATGGGTGGCAAGATTGCCACCCATCCAGATACCCATCAATTACACAACCCAGGGCAACATGGGTTTAGAGCAGGTCACTCCTGTCTGTCTGGATCACTACGACAAGGTCCTAGATGCACTAGAAGACAAAAAGAATGCAGATGTAATATATACAGACTTTGCAAAAGCCTTCGACAAGTGTGACCATGGCGTAATAGCGCACAAAATGCGTGCTAAAGGAATAACAGGAAAAGTTGGTAGATGGATCTATAATTTCCTCACAAACAGAACACAAAGAGTAATAGTCAACAGAGTAAAGTCTGAGGCGGTTACGGTGAAAAGCTTTGTTCCACAAGGCACAGTATTCGCTCCCATCTTGTTTCTCATCCTCATATCTGACACAGACAAGTATGTCAGCCACAGCACCGTGTCTTCCTTTGCAGATGACACCCGAATCTGCATGACAGTGTCTTTCATTGCAGACACTGCAAGGCTCCAGGCGGACATCAACCAAATCTTTCAATGGGCTGCAGAAAACAATATGAAGTTCAACAATGAGAAATTTCAATTACTCCGATATGGTAAACATGAGGAAATTAAAACTTCATCAGAGTACAAAACAAATTCTGGCCACAAAATAGAGTGAAACACCAACGTCAAAGACCTGGGAGTAATCATGTCGGAGGATCTCGCCTTCAAGAACCATAACATTGTATCAATCACATCTGCTAGAAAAATGACAGGATGGATAATGAGAACCTTCAAAACTAGGGATGCCAAGCCCATGATGACACTCTTCACATCGCTTGTTCTATCTAGGCTGGAATATTGCTGCACATTAACAGCACCTTTTAAGGCAGGTGAATTTGCTGACCTACAAAATGTACAGAGACCTTCATGGCACGCATAACAGAGATAAAACACCTCAATTACTGGGAGCTCTTGAAGTTCCTGAACCTGTACTCCCTGGAATGCAGGCGGGAGAGATACATGATTATATACACCTGGAAAATCCTAAAGGGACTAGTACCGAACTTGCACACAAAAATCACTCACAACGAAAGCAAAAGACTCGGCAGACGATGCAACATCCCCCCAATGAAAAGCAGGGGTGTCACTAGCACGTTAAGAGACAATACAATAAGCGTCAGGGGCCCGAGACTGTTCAACTGCCTCCCAGCACACATAAGGGGGATTACCAATAGACCCCTGGCTGTCTTCAAGCAGGCACTGGACAAGCACTTAAAGTCAGTACCTGACCAGCCGGACTGTGGCTTGTACGTTAGATTGCGTGCAGCCAGCAATAACAGCCTGGCTGATCAGGCTCTGATCCACCATGAGGCCTGGTCACAGACCGGGCCGCGGGGGCGTTGACCCCCGGAGCTCTCTCCGGGTAAACTCCAGGTACATACCTGGTCAGAGTTTTGTTTTTCCATCATACACCACATGGAGCAGGATTTTTTAATATTGTGCATACTCACTGCACTGACCCATTCTCTGAGAACTAAGCCAAAATTTACCACTCACAACTTATCCAAATGAACTCAGGAAGTAGAACTATGTGAGAGACCCTGGCCTAAATGAGGTAGTTCTATGTGACGGTCACTAAAAATGTTAATATTATATGAACAACTGTAGAATAAAAGACTGATGGGTAGATTTCAGGATGAGGATGCTTATAGAGGGGACACAGATATATCAGATCATTTTTTAGCTGTAGCTAGAGAGAGAGTAAAAGATAGATAGGATACAAGGAGAATGGTATCAGCAAGTAAGATAGAGGTGAAGGTTTGTAAACTAAAGGAGAAGGCAGTGAGGGTAAGATATAAACAACTACTGAAAGAAAGATGGGCTAGTGACAGTATAGGCAATGAGGATGAAGAGGTATGAGATAGATTTAAGAATGTAGTGTTAGTGTGTTCAGCCAAAGTTTGTGGTTACAGGAAAGTGAGTGTGGGAAGAAAGAAGAGCAATTGGTGGAGAAGGTATAATCCTCCGGGTTTAGCGCTTCCCCCTTGATTATAATAATAATAATGGGGGCAATGTGAGGTGTGATTATAACGCAGAGAATTCGAAGTTTGGAAATTAGGAGGAGGCGCGGGATTACCAAAACTATTATCCAGAGGGCTGAGATCTCTAAATGTCTACATGTCTGAACCACCTCAACAGGTGGTTCAGACATGTAGAGAAAACAGAACAAAATGAATGACTTCGAGTGTATAAATCTGTAATAGATGGAAGGCAGGGTAGGGGGTCTGCCTAGGAAAGGTTGGAGGGAGGGGGTAAAGGAGGTTTTGTGTGTGAGGGGCTTGGACTTCCAGCAAGCATGCGTGAGCATGTTAGATAGGAGTGAATGGAGACAAATGGTTTTTAGGACTTGATGTGCTGTTGGAGTGTGAGCAAGGTAACATTTATGGATTCAGGGAAACTGGCAGGCGAAATCTGAGTCCTGGAGATGGGAAGTACAGTGTCTGCACTCTGAAAGAGGGGTGTTAGTGTTGCAGTTTTATAACTGCAGTGTAAGTGTACCTCTGGCAAGTCAGTGATGGATTGAATGATGAAGAAAGTTTTTCTTTTTTGGGCCACCCTGCCTTGGTGGGAGAGGGTCGATGTGTTAATAAAAAAAAAATTATTCATGCGGAAGCATTAAACCCACATGGGTCATACAATTTCTGCATAATGGGTGGCAAAAAGATTTAATCTAAAGAAAAGTGAGGGTAGCTCTAACTCCTTGGATGAGGAGCCATTCACCAGCATCAAGGTAGGTGCTCATGGCTTGGTTGTCAACATCCTAAGCTCACACACTGAGGGTCTGGGGTCAATCCCTGGAAACTTTGGGCATGTTTCCTGACACCTACTGCCCATATTCACCTAGCAGTAAGCTGATACCTGGGTGTTAGTCGACTGGTTTGGGTCACATCCTGGGAAAGAAGAGCAAAGGACGACACTGGAAATAAAAGTCCCCAATACTGCACTGGCTTAATTGGGTTATCCTGGGTTGATAACCTTCATTGTTAAAACCCCATGACTTTATTTGGGTCAACTAGATGATACAGTAAAGAAACACTGGTAAATAGGCTACACAACTGTAATTGGACTGTGATAACAAGTTGCACTGATGTAAATGATGCCTGGAAAAAATTCAGAACCATGTTCACTGCCATCCTTGATAATATTGAACCAGTTTAAGAGGTTATGATTAAACAAAGAACTGAACCTGTTAATTGCCGAGATGTTAGATAATATCAAATTCAGGGATCAGTTGCTAAAAAGATTTAGGGCAAACACACAGGATATTGCAGTGCTAAATGAATTTCAAAGGATAAGGAACAGAGTGCAGAGGCCTATAAAAGGAGCAAAAGGCAAGGTACTATTGCTCAAAAATAAAAGAATACAAGAACAATTCCAGAAAGCTCTGGCAACAGCTAAAGGAGCTGGGTTATCGCCATAAACCTGCAGATATATTTAACATAGCGCTAAATATCAATAACGATGAATACTATGAAGCAACTATAGTGGTAAATTGTTTCAATTTATTCTACACAACTGTTGCATCAATATCAGCAAGCAAGCTATCCGTATAGGTTCTGTAGACTGGTTTAAGTCCTACCTTAGCAACAGGAGACAAATAGTCAAAATCAACAAAACGGAATCAGAACCCCTGCCGATAACATGTGGAGTTCCCCAAGGTAGTATTCTGGGTCCCTTATTATTCTTATGTTTATGTCAATGATATGCCTATCAGTGTCAAGTGTAAACTCCTACTGTATGCAGATGACAGTGCTCTGTTAGTGACAGGTAAAGACCCACAAGATATTGCTAGTGTTTTAACACTGGAACTGGAGTCCTGCAGCAAATGGTTAGTAGACAACAAACTATCATTACACCTAGGGAAAACTGAAGCCATTCTCTTTGGCACGAAACATAAACTGAGAAGGGTAAATAATTTTAATGTTCAGTGTAATGGGGAGCCCATCACTTTGGTTTCATCAGTAAAATATCTGGGAATCCCCTTTGACCCATGCATGTCAGGAGAATTGATAGGGAACAGTGTAGTAAAGAAAGCGAATGCCAGACTGAAGTTCCTGTATAGACAAGCACAGTGTCTACCTACTGAGGCTCGCAGGACCCTATGTCTAGCCCTTATACAATGCCATATGGATTACGCTTGCTCTTCATGGTACTCTGCCTTGACAAAAAAACTGAAAGATAGACTGCAAATCACCCAGAACAAAATCGTAAGATTCATCCTGGGGCTGGGACCAAGAGAACATGTAGGCCAGGATGAATTACAGCAGTTGGATATGCTGAATGTTGAAGACAGAGTAAAACAACTGAAGCTAAATCATGTTTATAAAATTGCTCACAAACAGTGTCCAGAATATCTTGCTGTCAGTTTTGTCAAGGTTGGGAACCAAAGCAATCATAGTACTAGGGGGAGAGAGCACAACTTTGTAGTACCCACAGTCAGTGGCCAGGCGTCAAACACCTTTTATTGTACAGCAATAAAGGAATGGAACAGACTACCCGCACATGTCAAAGCCAGTCATAACATGAACCAGTTCAAGAAGAGTGCCAAAAGGTGTCTGATGAATGTAGCTACAGAAAGGGAGGGGAATGATTTTCTATTTTTTAGCTAACATAAGTGTAAATTTTACCTTATTCCTAGTAATGACCCCCGTATTGTAGATAGTCTTAATGACCCTCGTGTAGTAGATAGTCTTTCTAGTATGATAATAAGATGTTATATTCATTGTAGAATAATAAGAAAATATTATAACCTTTATATTATAATAATATGGTAAAAGGACCCCAATGGAAATAAGTCACTCTGTCTGACTTTTTTGGGTTATCCTAGGTTCTCTACACATATGCTGCTATGTATGATAATTCTATGTAACTGTATTTGTGTATGCCTGAATAAACTTACTTACTTACTTAACTGCCAGTTGCATCGAATACCTTTAACCCTTTCAGGATCCACAGGCCCTCTCAGAGACTTTTTCTCAGGGTCCCCCAAATTTAAAAAAAAAAAATTATTTTTTCTTATGAAAAGAGAGAGAATCTTATCCCGATCATAATGACACCAAAAGTATGAAATTTGATGGAAAACTTACGGAATTATGCTCTCGCGAAGTTAGCGGTCTCGACGAAGTTTACGCATCGGTGATTTTGCCCATTTTGAGCCCTATTTTCGGCTAATTCCAATGTACTAGTCGACAGAAATCATAATTATTTCGCTAGAAATCCATTTTTTCTATCGAATGAGTACAAGAAACCACCAATTTACCGACTACAACTATCCAATACAGTGGTCAGAATTTAGCAATTTTGCCAATTTCACACAAATTTCAAAAGATGCCAATTTCCAAATAGGGTCCAGAATAAACAAGAAAGACATTCCTGGTACTAAAATAACATTTCCTCTGTTCATTAGTCACGTCCCCATGCCCCTCTTACATTTCTTTTGCTTTCCACTTTGAATTTTTATTCTCACAAAAAATAGAAGAGTTACTGTTATGCAGACTACTGCATTAGTGTAGAAATGGTATAAATAATATCAGCACACTTGTGAAAGAATATTAGACTCACCAGTTGATGTGTATTGGACACATAGCATGATTTGTTTGCTTTTGAACTTTGGTAAAAATCGAACATTTCTGCTACTTTGAGCTCAATTTCAAGGTACTTTTCATTGTAAAACCAGTCAAAATCATCTCAATTTCTGTAATATGTCTTCCATTCTATACAATGAGACCAGGAAAACTAGAATACAACAATAAATACCATACGAAAATATAGTGCAAAGTCGCTGTTTTAATCCAAAAACACGGTCAAAGTTTTTTTTTTCTCATTACGCACTGTGTGCTGCAGGATTTTTTTTATACTGCGCACACTAACCACATAGACCCACTCTTTCATATGTAGGCCTACCAGCTTTCTCTCACTAGATTTGAAGGCGCTAGAATTTATGCATACTAGTACGTCATGGACACTGGTGCGTAAGCCGTACTAGTATGGCTGAAACCCTGAAAGGGTTAACACAGACACCCCAAACTGTTGCCAACTAGTAGGTGTATCTTATGGCTTCATGCAAACAGAACTAAGTTAAACTCAAGTAAAAGCTTGGTAGTTTTGTTAGTATCAGGTAAAGACCCACAAGATATAGCTAATGTACTATCACTAAAACTAGAGCCTTGCAGCAAATAGTTAGTAGACAATAAACTATCATTACACCTTGGGTAAACAAAAGCCATACTCTCTGGTATGTAAAGTAAAACAAAAAGGGTAAATACTTTTAATATTCAGTGTAATGAGGAACCCATCACTTCAGTATTTTCAGTGAAATGTCTGGGAATCCCCTTTGACTCATGCATGTCAGGAAAATTTATAGGAAACAATGTAATAAAGAAAGCAAATGCCAATTAAAGTTCCTCTACAGACAGGCACAGTGTCTACCTACTGAGGCTCACAGAACCCTGTGTCTAGCTCTTAAACAATGCTAAATATATTATTTTTGCTTTTTATGGTACTCTGCCTTAACTGAAAGATAGACCACAAACCACCCAGAACAAAATGGTGAGATTCATCCTAGACCTGATCCAATACAGCATGTAGGCCAGGATGAATTACAACAACTGGATATGCTGATATTGAAGACAGAGTAAAACAACTCAGGTTAAATCATATTTATAAAACTGCTTACAAGCAGTGTCCAGAATATCTTGCTGCCAAGTTTGTCAAGGCTGGGAACCAAAACTAATACAGGTTGGCCATCACTAATCCGGCAATCAGTTATCCAGTTCCATCAGTAATCCGGCACTAATTTCAGCTAGCATAATTTCAAATTTCCAGGGTCACCACACCAACCTGCTGCTACTGTTTGGTGGTGCTACTTGCTGCATAAGTCATTCCACTTTCTTTTTCTCCATTTATTGTTAAAACCTGCTTACTTTTAGCACTAGCAATGGTTCCAACGAATAAAAGAAATACTTCTTATTGTGTAAAGCACATACACAGTACACTGTCCATAAAAGATAAGGTGGCTTTGAGCTGCCATGAGCTCAGTCTCGTGATACACGGGAATATGCTTTATTATTACGCTAATATCAACACTACGGCTTATTTACCTATCACAACTAATCTAACATAATAAACAATATAAATAACATAAAAACATGGTAAATACTCCAGAATGAAAAATATTTTGCATAATAACGAGCGGTCCGACAGAGGCCTTATATTAGAGACAACAGTGTAGCACAGGGCTAACTGTGATATACACTTGCAATGCACCATAAAACTGAAACAAAAAAGCTATTTCCTCTACATAGATTATCATACATAGCAACATATGTGTAGAGAACCTTGGATAACCCCAAAAAAGCCACAAAAAGGGACTATTTCCAGTTTCTGGCTTGAGCTTGAGCTTCTCCACCAGAGGAAAAAATCTAGCAAACAAAATACCAAGCACAAACACCCGTCCATCAGACTACCTCATAGGCACCTACCCAAATACACTATTCCTAGCTCCAACCAACCCCATTGAAGTTACGCTCATCATAAACACCCTTAAAAACAAGGCAGGAGACATAAACAACTTGCCTGCTTTTATGTGCAAAAAAGCTTCTCAAGTATATTGTCACCAATTATTGCAACGCTCTTTAACAAATCCATTGAATCATCTACCTTCCCAATAGTTCTCAAAATAGCGAGGGTCACTCCGATCCATAAAGGAGGTGACCAAGCTGACTTGAATAACTATAGACCAATATCTAACTTACCACTGCTCTCTAAAATCTTTGAAAAATTAATTCATAGACGAATCTATTCCTACCTCGTTTCACACAATATATTAAATCCTTGTCAGTTTGGATTCAGGAATAATAAAAGCACAAATGATGCTATCATACACATGCTAGAAGTAATATATACTGCACTTGAAAAGAAAGAAGTCCCGCTGGGCATTTTCATTGATTTACGTAAAGCTTTCGATACAGTCGACCATGAACTGCTGTACTCCAAATTAATGCACTATTGTATCAGAGGCCACTCCCTCAACTACCTAAAGTCATACCTTAGTAACAGAACTCAATATGTGTATGCAAATGATGCAAACTCTTCCACCCAACCAATTACAGTAGGAGTCCCACAAGGAAGCGTCCTTGGACCACTCCTCTTTCTCATCTACATCAATGATCTACCGAATGCATCACAGCTACTCAAACCCATATTATTTGCAGATGACACTACATATGTCTTTTCCCACCCAAACACAGTCATACTAGCAAACACAGTCAATGCTGAATTACAGAAAATATCTGCCTGGATGATGACTAACAAACTTACCCTGAACACTGATAAAACCTGTTTCATTCAGTTTGGAAACAAAGCTGCAAATGATCCAATTAACATAACGCTAAATGGATCATCAGTCCATCAGAAGGAAAATTCCTAGGTATCCACCTTGACAGTAGCCTTAAGTTCCAGACACACATACAACAAATCACCAAGAAAATCTCCAAGACTGTAGGCATACTATCAAAGATAAGGTACTATGTTCCACAATCAGCTCTCCTGGCACTGTACCATTCACTCATATACCCTTATCTTACATATGGAATTTGTGCATGGGGATCAACAACATCCAATCACCTAAAACTCCTAATAACCCAGCAAAAGGCAGCGGTAAGAATGATAACAAATTCTCACTCCCGCCAGCATACTCCACCAATTTTCAAAAGTCTGAATCTGCTCACCATTAAGAACATCCATACTTATTCATGTGCCTACTACATACATAGAACAATACACGCAAATATAAACCCCCCACTCAAACTTCTCCTCACCAACCTAAACAGGACACATGACCACAATACAAGACACATATCTCTTTTTGACATACCTCGTGTCCATATCACACTGCGTAAAAACTCTATGCACATAAAGGGCCCCAAAATATGTAATTCATTACCAGAAGATATTAAAGTAACCTAGTCTGAAAATCAATTTAAGATTCTTCTCAAAAGCCACTTAATCACCCTAGACTAAATGTTAAATACTCAGTACACATTTACTCACCTATGTACTCCCACATCATAACTGAAACAATCACATTGAACCTTTTATCCATTGTTGACACGAATATAATTGAATCATTGTTTTCACAAAAAGCATTTTCGAATATAAATATATCCTTGTATTATACAAATTTTGATTCATTTATAATTAATATTCTACTGTACAACTATGAAATAATTAGTATCCTACTGTACAACTATGATACACTCCTTAGTATTAAGGCTCATTCATGAAAAAATCTTTTGGATTGTTGATTGTAGCTCGCTAAACACAGAGTCGTACTGGGATTTCAGTATTTCACTCATTTCTTTGTTGTCATCTGTTTAAGTTCCATCTTGTCTGAGTAAGGGCCCTGTACTAGATGTGGTATTTGCTTTATTTTTGACACATGAAAAGAAATATTTCGAATTTCTTTCAATTTCACTAATCTCTTTTAACTCCTCCTGTCTCTCCTGGGTTTTGTATAAGTCTTTCAACTTAAGTTCGATGCTTTCCACTTCCCTGGTCAGCACTTCCTTCTGTGTATCAGATAATCTAGCGTTCTTGAGGAGCTCAGTGATTCTTCGTCGTCTTCTGTAGAGGGAGCGTCTTCTCTTCTTCTTTCTTAGGGGAAAATGTTTTGAACATACTTCAGCTGCCAGGAAGTTGATCCTTTCAAGGCACTGGTTTGGATCCATGTTATTTAAGATATCTTCCCAACATGTTTCATTTAAGACATGGTTCACCTGATCCCAGTTGATGTTCTTGTTGTTGAAGTTGTATTTTGTGAAGACACTTTCACAGCTACGTGCATTTTGCTGATCATTACCCCTGTGCATGTAGGTCTGAACTTTGATCAGACTGTGATCAGAATTAGTTGTTTTTTATATTGTTATGTTTCTAACCAGGTCCTCATTCTTTGTGAAAATTAGGTCAGGTGTGTTTTCCAGTCTTGTTGGCTCCACTATCTGCTGACTTAAGGTGTGTTTATTGCAGAGATTTAGTAGCTAATGTGTGTGTGATCTTTCATCTGCGCTGCCTCCAGGGATTCTTTCTGCTATAACATTATTCACTACATTCTTCCATTGTATGCCTTAGGTTGAAATCACCAAGCAGTAAGATGTTTGGGGATGGAGCTGAAAGGCTTTCCAGACAGTAATCAATTTTCAGTAGCTGTACCTTGAGCTGTTAGGAGGTTGCATCTGATGGCTTATATACAACCACAATGACTAGGTTTTGGTTCTCGATCTTTATTGTTAGAACTTCATCTACATCATCTGTTGTGTTCAGCAACTCCGTGCAGATGAGTGACTCTTTGACATACAGGCCAACCTCCCCCCCCCCTTGTTACCTGTTATTTTTGTCGCATCTACAAAGGTTGTGCCCATTTATTCATATTTCTTTGTCAAAGTGATCTTTTGCGTGGGTCTCTGTGAAGGCTGCAAACATCGCATTTGACTCCTCTAGAAATCCACTGATAAAAGGTATTTTGTTGTTGGTGGATGGCTTAAGGCCCTGTATATTAGCAAATATCAACGAGGTTGTATTCTGTGTTTGTTGGGGGGATTTTGTTACTGGCGTCAGTAGTTGTGGTTCTGGAGGGCCATGGGTGGCCACTGGCTGCGCCTCCAGTCCAACAAGGCTGCAAGGTGTTGAACTATCTTTGCTATTTCCTTCCATTTTCTTTCTTCACTTCCTGCCACTAAAATATCACTTGGAGTGGGGATGTCATAACTACTATTGATTGTCTTATGAAGTCTGAACCTCCTGGTTCATTTTTCATGATATGCAGAGCAGTTGATGTTGTAGCACTGTTTTTGGAGGACCGAAGAGTGGCACATTTTCTGGGTGAAAGAAATTACAGGAGGGAGAATGACACACTCCTTTAGACTGGAGGTCAAAGTTACACGTCCCATTTGTTTTTCCTGATATTCCATGCTTACAGATGCCCCAAACATAGAATTTGCAAAATTTCACTTTTGGTTGGGTAGAATTTTTGGTAGATGTGTTCTCAATTTGTGCAGTTTCCATACCAGGGCCGCCCCCTCCTGCTTCCGGGGAACTACTTTCCCCAGAAGAAGAAGAAGACGACTCCACTACATCTGTAATGTGAGCTATGGTCTTGTGCAAGGATGATTGTATATTTAAGGTTCTAGTGGTGACTGTGGTAGAGTCCCTTGCAGAGTCTGGACTGGCACTAAGTCATGGGGCTGAGTCTGAGTCAGCATTGGGGCTGGGGGCTGAGCCTGGGTCAGCACCAGCGCTGTAAGCAGTAGTACTAGGACTGGGGGATGGGTCTGGGTTAGCACCATGTGATGGGGGTTGGTTTAATTGACATTTTCGTGTCCTGTGTTTTTTTTTCAGTGGGTGACTATATAGTTTCGAGTCAAATGTTGTGGTATGGGTTGTTGTATGGGCATTTTGCAAGTTATGGTTCACTCCTCCTATCTCTTCTTCCCATGTTTTATATATCTTTGGTAGACTGTCCAAGAGTTCATCTTTATTTTCTTGCATATTTTTAGTGTTAATACTCTCATTAGTACCTTTCTGATACCTACCCAAAGTTCTATATCTTTATTGCACACCCAGAGGCACCTTGCTACTTCGAGGTCATTTTTTGAGACAGTGTTTATTCATGCACAAGAGATATGATGCATGGAAAAGCATAGGTTGCATGTGCCTCTGATGGAATATAATATAGTAAAAATTATAATAATAATCTTTGTTACTACAAGTACATGTACAAGGTATACAGTCCCAGCTGACATCAGTGACATACTACGACAACACTCAGATCACAAAATAATAGATACATGTATGTGCGTGGCTCCTGACCCACAAAATGTGTTCAGTTATGAGGGTGTCTTCACAAAACTCAACTTCAGTAATAAAAACATACAGTGGGAACAAGTCAACCATGTGCTAAATGAAACAAACTGGGAAGATATAGTAAACTATATGAATCCAAACCCTTGCCTTGAAAAAATTAACTCTGTGGCGCTTGAGGTCTGCTTTTGGCACATTCCATTAAGAAAAAGATAGAGAAGATGTAAACTAGAAAGAGAGAAGCTCCCTATACAAGTGAAGGCAAAAAATCACAGAGCTTCTGAGAGGGGCCAGTATATCTGAAATACAAAGGAAGGCACTGTCAGAGAAATAGCAAATATTGAACTTAAGCTTAAGGAATTTTAGAGGAGACAAGAATCTCAGAAAGAACTTAAAGGCATCAATAAAATCGAAAAAAAAAAGTCTGCACGTATGCCAAATCTAAGGCGAAAACAAC
Organism: Cherax quadricarinatus; assembly: GCF_038502225.1. NCBI lineage: Eukaryota > Metazoa > Arthropoda > Malacostraca > Decapoda > Parastacidae > Cherax > Cherax quadricarinatus. Next base: position 23,922,787 of record NC_091333.1, on the reverse strand, counting down.
ATCCAGTATTGGACCCCTGCTTAGCAGAGATGGGACTTAAACAGATGACGGCAAAGAAATGAATGAGATACTAAAGTTCCAATATGACTCAATGTTCAGCAAGACGTTAACCAGACTAAGTATCGACAATCGAAATGATTTCTTTATGACCAAGACTCAAAATTTGGTCATTTCAAAAATCTTTGATATTATCCTAACACCACAAGACTTCGAAAAGGCAATTAATGACATGCCCATGCACTCTGCCCCAGGCCCAGACTCATGGAACTCCGTGTTCTTCAAGAACTGTAAGAAGCTCCTGTCACGTACCTTCAGCATTCTATGGAGAGGAAGCATGGACACAAGGGTCATCCTGCTGTCACTAAAAGCAACAGACAGCCCCACTCCACAAAGGTGGCAGTAAAGCAATTACAAAGAACTACAGATCGATAGCTCTGTCATCCCATATCACAAAAATTTTTGAGAGGGTTCTAAGAAGCAAGATAGCCAACCACCTAGATACCCATCAATTACACAACCCAGAGCACCACGGGTTTAGAGCAGGTCGCTCCTGCCTGTCCCAGCTACTGGACCATTGTGACAAGGTCCTAGATGCTTTAGAGTATAAACAAAATGCAGATGTAGTATACACAGACTTTGCAAGAGCCATGACAAGTGTGACCATGGTGTAATAGCGCACAAAATGTATGAAAAGGAATAAAAGAAAAAGTTGGTAGATGGATGTATAACTTCTTGACAAATAGAACACAGAGTTAAGTTTGAGGCAGCTACGGTAAAAAGCTCTGTTCCACAAGGCACAGTACTCGCTCCCATCCTGTTCCTCATCCTCATATTTGACATAGACAGAGATGTAAGCCACAGCTCCGTGTCTTCCTTTGCGGATGACACCCGAATTCCTATGACAGTGACCTCCATCGAAGACACTGCAAGACTCATCAACCAAATCTTTAAATGGGCTGCAGAAAATATGAAGTTCAATGACAACAAATTTTAACTACTTATATATGAAAAACTTGAGGAAATTAAAACTTTTTCAGGATATACAACAAATTCTAACCACACAATAGAGCATAAAACTAATGTGAAGGACCTGGGAGTGATAATGTCAGAGGATCTCACCTTCAAAGAACACAGCAACGTATCTACGTCATCTAGAAAAATTAAAGGATGGATAATGAGAACCTTCAAAACTAACGATGCCAAGCACATGATGATTCACTTCAAATTGCTTGTTCTCTCTAGACTGGAATACTGCTGTACCCTAACTGCCTTCTTCAAAGAAAGCGAACCTGCTGACCTCGAGAGTGTACAGAGAATTTTCACAGTACACATAAGTACGATAAAGCACAGCACCTAAATTGTTGGGAACGATTAAACCCCTTCATTTGTATTCTCTGGAATGCAGGAGAGAAAGATACATGTTAATATACACTTGGAAAATCCTAGTGGATTAGTACCAAACCTGTACACGAAAATCACTCCCTACGAAAGCAAAAGACTGGGCAGATGTAACATTCCCCCAGCAAAAAGCAGGGCGCCGGAAGTACGCTAAGAGACAACACAATAAGTGCCAGGGGCCCAAGACTGTTCAACTGCCTCCCAGCATACATAGGAGGGATTACCAATAGACCCCTGGCTGTCTCTAAGAAGGCGCTGGACAGGCACCTAAAGGCAATACCTGATCATTTCGTACT
>NC_091333.1:23911093-23918593 GCF_038502225.1 Cherax quadricarinatus | reverse complement strand
TTCGCCGCTTCGTGTAGGAAGGGTGTGGGATATCCTCCCCACTATTTCCCCAAGAATCAGCCATCGTCAGCATCCCTACATCCCTCTACGCCCACGTCAGCAGTGCAACTGGAATGACAACCATGTAGGCGGTGGCCTCGGTGGGTGGGTCATCTCCCAGAGGTCGTCTCCCTAGGTTCGTCTCCCTGGGGAGGGTGACATCCGAGAGATCTTTTGCCTGGTTGGTCTCCCTGCGGGACGACCTCCCAGTTGCAGTTCTTCTCCTCATATCCGGCTACAATTTATCAGTTGCGTCAAAATACGAGAAAACAGAGGCACAGCAAAAAATGAACAAAATACCTTTACTAACCTGGTCGATGGACCCGAGTTTTTGCGCCTCTAAAACAACAAAAACTCTGCAGCAACAAAACGAAATATTGAATTTAGTAGCAGCTGTTAATTACGCGACGGCAGTGAGGGTATGGAGGGTACGAAAAATAGAGGTTGTTGGGAAAACTGGCCGATGGAAAATGGTGGGGGATATTTGGTGATGGATGATGGAAAATTGTGGAGGGGGGGGGTGAGGATAGAGAGGTTAGAGGATGGAGACGATCACATCACCCTTATACAATTTATTTTTCAAAATTGGATGCATTAGTAGTGCATCACTCGCTCGGTATGAAACTCACCCCAAAATTTTATTCCATTGAGTGAGGTTCGCAGCATCTGGCCCCCCTATTTTGAATAATAGTTACATAGAGGGAACAAAAGCTATTTCCCCTGTTATATTCCGTTACACAAGAAGCGTCACACAATGCTGAAGTCCGTCAATCTGAGCTAAGATGCTTCAGTAGACCAATGAAGATATTGTCACATATTTTATTAATAAATTATAGGTTTAAGAGCTACGGCTCCTTCATAGATTTCGTTCCAGCAGAACTGGAGTTTTTATTACATATTTGACAGGTACCATCAAGATGACCCATCTCAAACACACGAGAAATTAATTTTGTCATGAAGTTAGTTTAATATGTTTATTATGCACCCCATACCCATCCTGTGGGCGGTAGTCAAAAGATTACAGAGGTACATAATGGGTCCAGGGACTGGGCCTCAAAGTTTTGATAGCTGAGCAAGTTACAGAGGTAATGAATTCACAATTTACAAAGGTAATGAACTCCAGGAAGACATCTCCGTTATCACAGTGGGTCAATAAAAATTATGTGTAGAGAAACGAGAGGGAAGACTACATAATATATCTAAATTTCTCACATACATTAATGTATAAAAAATGCAGATTTATTATATGCCTAAAAATACATATATACACAAGCCTGACATCATGGATAAGTTCCTCTCCACTAAACTGACTTAAGATAAGTTGGGCATAACTAATATACATTTCATTAATTAGTTATCCCGACGGGACCTTCAAGTTCCTGACTGATTTTCTTCATTTTCTTCCTCCAACTTTAAGATTTTATTTTGCTCATAGCTCGAGAAGGCCTAAATCAGCGTCAAATTTTCAACACCTGTGTACGGTAACGAACCTAAAATTCCGGGAACTATTGGCATGTTCACGTGACCTTTGCCCTAAGTTATTAAAGCCATTCCCAGGATGTTGTAATAGCTGGGATAACTTCCAGCATCCTCAGTGGCGGGGCTTCGGACCATCACTAAGGTGCCAAAAATATACGACGACAACGGAGAGTGAAATTCATCCGTGTAGAAATAGATATGACCATTGTGTCTAAAACTGTGTTAAACTTTTATTCTCGTTTAACCACGTTAAATAATTTTCAGTTTACGTCCTCTGGACAATATTTATTATGTTTTGTTTACGTCAAGGTGAATCTGTTGCTGTAATTAAATAGTGAATAAAAGAAAGGTTGTAATCGTTGGAATCCTCGTTATAACTGCAAAATGACTAAGCTGATCGGCTACAAATTTCCACCACTGGTGTGGTTTCATAAGAATATAAGAAAGAAGGAACACTGCAGCAGGCCTACTGGCCCATGCGAGACAGGTCCAAGTCCCCACCGGCCCAAGCCAATGCCCCAACCTAGTCAGGTCAGTCACATTCACTTAAGGAAGGAGCACGGCATCTTATCTAGTAACACAAGCTAGTCAGGTCTAACTCACACCCACCCACACCCACTCATGTATTTATCCAACCTATTTTTAAAACTACACAACGTCTTAGCTTCTATGACTGTACTCGGGAGTTTGTTCCACTCATTCACAACTCTATTGCGAAACCAGTGCTTTCCTATATCCTTCCTGAATCTGCGTGGTTGCAGGGGTCGATTCACAGCTCCTGGCCCCGCGTCTTCGCCATTCGCTGCTAGTCCACTCTCTCCATGCTCCATGAGCTATATCGTATCTCTTCTAAAAGCTATGTATGGATCCTGCCTCCACTGCATCACTCTCCAGATTGTTCCACTTCCTGACAACACTATGACTGAAGAAAACTTCCAAACATCATCATGGTCGTATAAGTTTTCAACTTTCACTTGTGACCCTTTGGTGTTGTGTTCCATCTCTGAATCCTTCTCTACCTATCCACCTTGTCAGTTCGTCTCAGTATTTTATATGTCGTTATCACGTCTTCTCTCTTGTTATCATGTTCCTTAACCTCTCCTCTGGGACTAGTCTTATTGCAAATTTTACATTCTCTCTAATTTCTTGACTTGCTTCACCAGGTATGGGTTCCATACTGGTGCAAAGTACTCCAATATGGACATAACGTGCAGTATTTTGAATGACTTACTCAGGTGTTGAGACGTTATTCTTGGGTTTGCCAGGTGCCCATATGCAGCAGCATTTATTAGGTTGCTGTGCACATCAAATGTACTCGGTGTGATACTCACCCGAAGATTCTGTTCCTTCAGTGAGGGTTTCAGCCTTTGGCCCCCGAAGCCTGTACTCCATCTGTGGTCTTCTTTGACCTTCCCCAAGCTTCATGAGCCAGTTGTTGGACAGGGCTTGCAGCCTGTCCAGATCCTTTTGTAGCTCTATCTGATCTACATCCGTTTGAATTCCCCGCATTAGCTTTACATCGTCTGCAAACAGGGACACCTCTGAATCTGTCCCTTCTGTCATGTCATTCACGTATACCAGAAACAGCACCGACCCTAGGACCTCTCCTTTGCCTCATTGCATTTTGTTGTCACGTATTCCCACTGTACCTCATGCAGGAACTTCCTCATGCATATATAGTCCCCTCTTTTGTAGTTTGGCTTCTCCCAACCTACTCGTGCTTCTTCCCTATCTATTTGTAGCTCTACAATATAATCGAACAACCACTTGATAACTAGCTCTGAAGGACCTTTCATGTATGATGTCCTCAATGTCTGAACTTCTCAAGGTAATTATGAAATCCAGCTTTGCTGGTTCATCCTCTCATCTCTCTCTCTCTGGTAGTGTCCTTAAGATGTCGATTCATAAGGTTTTCCAGTACCACCTCCATCATCTCAGCCTTCCACGTTTCTGGTCCCCATGTGGCTCCAGGTTTTCCCAGCCAGTCTCCTTGTGATTGAATTTACCCACAACTAGTAACTTTGCCCTGCCCTTGTAAACTGTTCTTGCCACCTCAGCTTGTGTATCAACTATTGCTCGGTTGCTCTTATCATAGTCTTGTTTTGACCTCATTCTATTCTGTGAGGGGCTGTACATCACTACAATCACCACCTTGGGACCCCTAGTCTGAAGTGTTCCTACTATGTAGTCCCTTGCTTCCCTTCTGTCCATTGCCTTCAACTCCTCAAACCTTCACTGGTTTTTGATGAGCAATGCAACTCCATTTACCTCTCTGTACCCTATCTTTCTGCAGGATCTGATATCTGGTTCGAAAGATTGCATCTGTTATCATTCCCATAAACTTGGTTTCTGTGAGTGCTATGATGTCTGGGGATGCCTCCATGACTCTTTCATACCACTCCTCACACTTATTCATTATTCTGTATACATTGGTGTATCATACCTTCAGTTTCTTTTCCGAAAACTATATTCTGGGAGTTTTGTGGGGCCTGTGGGAGTTGGAGACCTGGCAGAATACTATGAGAGGCTGCTGTGTAGATGGGATTTGTGCTCTGGGGATGGGGTTGTGGGTGCAGTGTGTGTACTTTGTTTTGGGTTAATCTGTTTGATTGAGGTGTTCTGTGAGTGGTTCTGCAGGTGATTGTGTTTACTGTTTCTCCTGACTTTGGGTGACCCTGCCTATCTCTAGCCTTGTCTCTCTTTCTTGCCATTTGCATCTTTGTATCCTCTCAGTTTCTGTCATTCTTTTCTTATTGTGTTACAGATAAGGTACATCCATTTGTGTTTTATTATTTCCATTAGCCGAGGCTTCTGCTGCAAGATCCTGTTTTGCACAGTTTCTCTCCTGAAAATCAATATGACTGGCCAATTTTTTCCCACTCAAGTATCCCCCTATTCTCTGAACATTTATCAGCTTGATCATGTCCTCCTCTCCTGTTTCTTTGATGATATTTTCAATCTCTTTTTTTTCTACCTGTTGTCTTTCTTCATATGTCTTACCTTCAGCCTCCTGAAACCCATGAATAAAAACTGACCTCCCCCTCTCCTTTTCCCATTGCTTTTCCTTCCACATCTCTGGGTCCCATTTAAACATAGCCATTACCACTTTATCATTTCCTGGATCTCTCGGTAGTTTGACAACAGCTCTGCAGGGAACCTATCACCTTCCCTGCCTACAATCCCCTTACTGCTTTCCCTGTATGCTAAAACATGTCATTTATTTCTTGGACCTCCTGGTTGTCTGATAAAGCCTCTAACTGGATACTGAGGTTCCCATTCCTGATATATCCCTTCTGTTCTCTGGTTCTATATCCTGCTTCAGCATTTTCACTTCATCTTCCAGGCTTTGTGCCCTGAACTCTGCAGCTTTGGCTTGCAGCTCACACTTCTTGCTCTCTGCATCCATCCTCTCCTCCAATTTAGTGATAAGCTCATCTGGTTTCCTTTTCCACTCTTGTTCCACCCTTCTCTTGTGCTCTTCCATCCATTCTTCTTTCAAGACCAAATTTCTTTAGTTCCCCTGACTCTTCATCCTCCTGTCCAGGGTCCCATTTTTTTTTATTTGCTAGTTACCACAAAATGTGTGTGTGGGCTGTGTGTGTACTCACCTAGTTGTACTCACCTAGTTGAGGTTGCGGGGGTCGAGTCCGAGCTCCTGGCCCCGCCTCTTCACTGATCGCTACTAGGTCACTCTCCCTGAGCCGTGATCTTTATCGTACCTCTGCTTAAAGCTATGTATGGATCCTGCCTCCAATACATCGCTTCCCAAACTATTCCACTTACTGACTACTCTGTGGCTGAAGAAATACTTCCTAACATCCCTGTGATTCATCTGTGTCTTTAGCTTCCAACTGTGTCCCCTTGTTACTGTGTCCAATCTCTGGAACATCCTGTTTTTGTCCACCTTGTCAATTCCTCTCAGTATTTTGTATGTCGTTATCATGTCCCCCCTATCTCTCCTGTCCTCCAGTGTCGTCAGGTTGATTTCCCTTAACCTCTCCTCGTAGGACATACCTCTTAGCTCTGGGACTAGTCTTGTTGCAAACCTTTGCACTTTCTCTAGTTTCTTTACGTGCTTGGCTAGGTGTGGGTTCCAAACTGGTGCCGCATACTCCAATATGGGCCTAACGTATACGGTGTACAGGGTCCTGAACGATTCCTTATTAAGATGTCGGAATGCTGTTCTGAGGTTTGCTAGGCGCCCATACGCTGCAGCAGTTATTTGGTTGATGTGCGCTTCAGGAGATGTGCCTGGTGTTATACTCACCCCAAGATCTTTTTCCTTGAGTGAGGTTTGTAGTCTCTGACCCCCTAGACTGTACTCCGTCTGCGGCCTTCTTTGCCCTTCCCCAATCTTCATGACTTTGCACTTGGTGGGATTGAACTCCAGGAGCCAATTGCTGGACCAGTTCTGCAGCCTGTCCAGATCCCTTTGTAGTTCTGCCTGGTCTTCGATCGAGTGTATTCTTCTCATCAACTTCACGTTATCTGCAAACAGGGACACCTCAGAGTCTATTCCTTCCGTCATGTCGTTCACAAATACCAGAAACAGCACTGGTCCTAGGACTGACCCCTGCGGGACCCCGCTGGTCACAGGTGCCCACTCTGACACCTCGCCACGTACCATGACTCGCTGCTGTCTTCCTGACAAGTATTCCCTGATCCATTGTAGTGCCTTCCCTGTTATCCCTGCTTGGTCCTCCAGTTTTTGCACCAATCTCTTGTGTGGAACTGTGTCAAACGCCTTCTTGCAGTCCAAGAAAATGCAATCCACCCACCCCTCTCTCTCTTGTCTTACTGCTGTCACCATGTCATAGAACTCCAGTAGGTTTGTGACACAGGATTTCCCGTCCCTGAAACCATGCTGGCTGCTGTTGATGAGATCATTCCTTTCTAGGTGTTCCACCACTCTTCTCCTGATAATCTTCTCCATGATTTTGCATACTATACATGTCAGTGACACTGGTCTGTAGTTTAATGCTTCATGTCTGTCTCCTTTTTTAAAGATTGGGACTACATTTGCTGTCTTCCATGCCTCAGGCAATCTCCCTGTTTCGATAGATGTATTGAATATTGTTGTTAGGGGTACACATAGCGCCTCTGCTCCCTCTCTCAATACCCATGGGGAGATGTTATCTGGCCCCATTGCCTTTGAGGTATCTAGCTCACTCAGAAGCCTCTTCACTTCTTCCTCGGTTGTGTGCACTGTGTCCAGCACTTGGTGGTGTGCCCCACCTCTCCGTCTTTCTGGAGTCCCTTCTGTCTCCTCTGTGAACACTTCTTTGAATCTCTTGTTGAGTTCTTCACATACTTCCCGGTCATTTCCTGTTGTCTCTCCTCCTTCCTTCCTTAGCCTGATTACCTGGTCCTTGACTGTTGTTTTCCTCCTGATGTGGCTGTACAACAGTTTCGGGTCAGATTTGGCTTTCGCTGCTATGTCATTTTCATATTGTCTTTGGGCCTCCCTTCTTATCTGTGCATATTCATTTCTGGCTCTACGACTGTTCTCCTTATTCTCCTGGGTCCTTTGCCTTCTATATTTCTTCCATTCCCTAGCACACTTGGTTTTTGCCTCCCTGCACCTTTGGGTAAACCATGGGCTCATCCTGGCTTTTTCATTACTCCTGTTACCCTTGGGTACAAACCTCTCCTCAGCCTCCTTGCATTTTATTGCTACATATTCCATCATCTCATTAACTGGTTTCCCTGCCAGTTCTCTGTCCCACTGTACCCCGTTCAGGTAGTTCCTCATTCCTGTGTAGTCCCCTTTCTTGTAGTTTGGCTTCATTCGTCCTGGCCTTCCTGCTTCTCCCTCCACTTGTAGCTCTACTGTGTATTCGAAGCTTACAACCACATGGTCACTGGCCCCAAGGGGTCTTTCATATGTGATGTCCTCGATATCTGCACTACTGAAGGTGAATACTAAGTCCAGCCTTGCTGGTTCATCCTCTCCTCTCTCTCTTGTAGTGTCCCTTACGTGTT
>NC_091333.1:23871093-23906093 GCF_038502225.1 Cherax quadricarinatus | reverse complement strand
TCTCCATGTCTTTGCATACAGTGCATGTCAGTGACACTGGTCTGTAGTTTATTGATGTGTATCCTTTTCTAATGATGTGTGTCATTTTTTAAAAATTGGGACTACATTTACTGTCTTCCATACCTCAGGTAGTCGCTCTGTCTCGAAACATTTGTTGAAGATTGTTGTTAGTAGGTCTCCAGGTAAACACAGCAGCTCTGCTCCCTCTCTCAGGACCCACAGAGAGATATTATCCGACCTCATCGCCATGGAGATATCTAGTACACTTAGCAGCCTCTTCACCTCCTCCTCGGTTGTATGTATCATGTCCAGCACTAGATGGTGTTCCCCACCTCTCCGTCTTTCTGGAATCCTTTCTGTCTTCACTGTGAATACTTCTTTGAATCTCATGTTGAGCTCCTCATATTTCAGAATTGTTTCTTGTAGACTCCCCTCCTTCCTTCCTCAACCTGTTTACCGGGTCCTTGACTGTTGTTTTCCTCCTGATGTGACTGTACAACAGCTTTGGATCAGATTTGGCTTTCACTGCTGTCATTTTCGTGTTGTCGCTGGGCCTTCCTCCTTTTCTGTGCATATTAATTTTTTGCTCTTTGACTACTCTTCTTATTCTCCTGGATCTTCTGCCTTCTGTACTTCTTCCATTCTCTAGCACACTTGGTTTAACCCCTCTACACCTTTGGGTGAACCAAGGGTTCGTCCTGGCCTTCTCATTATTTTTGTTGCCCTTGGGTACAAACCTCTCCTTCTCTTCCTTGCATATTGTTGTCATGCATGCTATAATCTCTTTTACTGATTTCCCTGCCAATTCTGTCCCACTGAACCTCGTGTAGGAATTTCAACATGCCTGTATAGTCTCCTCTCTTGTAGTTTGGCTTCATTCATCCTGCCCTTCCTGCTTCCCTCTCCACTTGTAACTCTGTGTATTCGAAGTTTAGAACCATGTGATCACTAGCTCCGAGAGTCCTTTCAAATGTGATATCCTCAATACTAGGTCCAGTCTTGCTGGTTCATGCTCTTTCCTGTCTCTGGTAGTGTCCCTAACGTGTTGATGCATGAGGATTCTCCATCGTCTTCGCCCTCCACGTTTTTGGGCCCCCATGTGGCTCCAGATTTTCCCAGTCGATTTCTTTGTAATTGATGTCACCTACAACCTGCCCACATGGGCCCTTCTGGTCACTTCAGCCAGCATTTCAACCATTTCTCTGTTACTCTCATCATATTCTTGTCCTGGCCTCCTGCTATTCTGTGGTGGGTTATACATCACTGCAATCACCACCTTGAGACCTCCAGTTTTGAAGTGTTCCTATTATGTATTCCCTTGCTTCTCCTGTCTCCTCTCTCCAGCTCCTCAAAATCCCATTGGCTTTTGATGAGCATTGCCATTCCTCCCCCCACCTTTGTTCCCTCTGTCTTTCCTCAGGATCTGATATCCAGTTGAGAAGATGGCATCTGTTATCATTCCTGTGAGTTTGGATTCTCTGTCCCATATCTGGACCATCCTTTCTCTGTCTACCTTGTCTATTCCTCTCAGAATTTTGTATGTCGTTATCACGTCCCCTCTATCCCTTCTGTCCTCCAGTGTCGTCAGGTCGATTTCTATTAACCTCTCCTCGTAGGACATACCCCTTAGCTCTGGGACTAGTCTTGTTGCAAACCTCTGCACTTTCTCTAATTTCTTGACGTGCTTGACAAGGTGTGGGTTCCAAACTGGTGCTACATACTCCAATATGGGTGTCACACACATAGTGTGCAAAGTCTTAAACTATTCCTTACCGAGGTGTCGGAATGCTATTCTTAGGGTTGCCAGGCACCCATACGTTGCAGCAGTTATTTGGTTGATATGCACCTTGAGTGAGGTTTGAAGTCTTTGGCCCCTTAGATTGTACTCTGCGGTCTTCTTTGCCTTTCCCCGATGTTCAAGACTGCACTTGATTGAGTTAATCTCCATAAGCCAGTTGCTGGACGAGGCTTGCAGCCTGTTCAGATCCCTTTGTAGTCCTGCCTGATCCTCATGTGATTGATTTGTCCTCAATAGCATCACATCGTCAGCAAAGAGGGACACTTCTGAGTCTATCTCTTCCGTCATGACATTCACGTATACCAAAAACAGCATCGGTCCTAGGACTAACCCCAGTGAAACCCCGCTCGTCACAGGCGCCCCCACACAGACACCTCATCACATACCATGACTCTTTGTTGCCTACCTATCAGGTAATAACTGTTGCATTGCAGTGCCTTCCCTGTTATACCTGCCTGATCCTCCAGCTTCTGCACTAATTTCTTGTGTGAACCTGTGGCAAAAGCCTTCTTACAGTCAAAAAAAAAAAAATGGAATCTACCTACCCCTCACTCTCTTGTATTACTGCCGTCACCTTTTCATACAGCTTCAGTAGGTTTGTAACACAGAATTTTTCTTCCCTGAAACCATGCTGGTTGTCGTGAATAATCTCATTCCTTTCTAGGTGCTCCACAACTCTTCTCCTGATAATCTTCTCCATGATTTTGCAAACTATACATGTCAGTGACACTGGTTTGTGTTTATTGCTGCATGTAAATCTCCTTTCTTAAAAACTGTGACTACATTCGCCGTATTCCACACCTCAGGTAGTCGCCCTATTTCGATAGATGTGTTGAAGATTGTTGTTAGTGGCACACAGAGCGCCTCTGCTCCCTCACTCAGGACCCACGGAGAGATGTCTGGCCCTATCGCCATAGAGATATCTAGTTCACTTAGCAGCCTCTTAACCTCCTCGGTTGTATGTATTGTGTCCAGCACTCGATGGTGTACCCCACCACTCCGGCTTTCTGGTGTCCTTTCTGTCTCCACTGTAAATACTTCTCTAAATCTCATGTTGAGCTCTTCACATATTTCTCGGTCGTTTCATGTGATCTCCCCTTCTCCCTTCTTCAGCCTGATTACCTTGTCCTTGACTGTTGTTTTCTTTCTGATGTGATTGTACAACAGTTTCGCATCAGACTTGGCTTTCACTTCTATGTCATTTTCGTATTGTCATTAGGCCTTCCTCCTTATCTGTACATATTTATTTCTGGCTGTTCAACTAATCTTCTTATTTTCCTGGGTCCTTTGCTTTCTACATAAGGGGGGGGGGTTGGCCTGTACATTGCAGAGTCACTTGTTTGCACAGAACTGCTTAATGCCTCAAATGGTGTAGTGGAAGTTTCAGCAGTCAAGGTCGAGAACCAAAACCTAGTCATTGTGGTAGTCTACAAGCCTCCGGATGCAACATCCTAGCAATTCCAGGAACAGCTGTTAAAATTGACCACTGTCTGGAAAATCTTCCAGCTCCTGCACCCAACATCTTGCTCTTGGGGGATTTCAACTTAAGGCACCTAAAATGGAGGAATATAGCAAATAATGTTATTGCAGTAATAACACCAGGAGGCAGCTCTGATGAAAACTCACACTCACACGAGCTTTTAAATCTCTGCACAAAATTCAATTTAAACCAGCAAATAATAGAGCCTACTAGACTGGAGAATACACTAGACCTCATCTTCACTAACAATGATGATCTGATAAGAAATGTCACCATATCAAAAACAATATACTCAGATCACAACATAATTGAGGTTCAGACATGTATGTGTGGAGCCCCAGACCGACATAATGAGATTAGTCACGAGAGAGCATTCACCAAATTCAACTTCAATAACAAAAACATAAAGTGGGACCAAGTAAACCAAGTCCTAACCGATATAAGCTGGGAAGATATACTAAGCAACACAGACCCCAACTTATGCCTAGAACAGATTAACTTGGTGGCACTCGATGTATGCACAAGGCTTATTCCTCTAAGAAAAAGGAGGAGTAGATGTAAAATAGAAAGAGACAGGCATTCCCTTTACAGGTGATCTGAGTATATTGTTTTTGATATGGTGACATTTCTTATCAGATCATCATTGTTAGTGAAGATGAGGTCTAGTGTATTCTCCAGTCTAGTAGGCTCTATTATTTGCTGGTTTAAATTGAATTTTGTGCAGAGATTTAAAAGCTCGTGTGAGTGTGAGTTTTCATCAGAGCTGCCTCCTGGTGTTATTACTGCAACAATATTATTTGCTATATTCCTCCATTTTAGGTGCCTTAAGTTGAAATCCCCCAGGAGCAAGATGTTGGGTGCAGGAGCTGGAAGATTTTCCAGACAGTGGTCAATTTTTAACAGCTGTTCCTGGAATTGCTGGGCTGTTGCATCCCGAGGCTTGTAGACTACCACAATGACTAGGTTTTGGTTCTCGACCTTTACTGCTAAAACTTCCACTACGTCATTTGAGGCATTAAGCAGTTCTGTGCAAACAAGTGACTCTGTAATGTACAGGCCAACCCCCCCCCCCTTTTGCCTGTTCACTCTGTCACATCTGTATAGGTTGTAACCTGGGATCCATATTTCGTTGTCCAAGTGATCCTTTATGTGGGTCTCAGTGAAAGCCGCGAACATTGCCTTTGCCTCTGCAAGCAGTCCACGGATGAAAGGTATTTTGTTGTTTGTTGCTGGCTTTAGACCCTGTATATTTGCAAAGAAGAATGCCATCGGACTGGCGGTATTGTTGGTACTGGGGGGGATTTTTTTCCGGCATTAGTATCCCTATCTGTTGGTTTGGAGTGCAGGCCATCGACTGTGGTTCCACTCCAGGAATGACTGGATTTGGTGTACGATTTCTGTCATTTCCTGCCAGTTTTTTTTCCTTCCTGGCACTAAAAAACCTCTCCCTCTTGAGTGGCTGTGGCTACCCAGGTTTTCCCATGGCCTGGATGTTTTGTATCTTTTTGTCCCCTTTAGATGGTGTGCCTGGCAATTTAAGTTATAGCACAGTCTTTCCTGTACTGAAGAGGTACACATTTCAGGGTGAAAAAGCTTACAGGAAGGGAGTTTGCATTTTCCTGTTGTCATATGGGCATGACATTTTCTAGGGTGGTCATAGTTGCACGTCCCGTCTGTTTTTCCAGATTTCCCATGTCTGCAGATACCAAGTGCATAGTATGCGCACAGGCTTGGTTTCTGTTTGCTTTGCGTTTCTGTGACTATATTCCCTGTTGGTGCATGTTTCCCTGTCTTATTCCTATCCTCCCTAGCACCAACAATGGAGCTCCCACCAGTTGTTTTTGGTAATATATCCTCACTATTGCTAGTGGAGTCCTCTTGTTTGCTATTTCCTGTGGTATTTCTAGTTTGCAATATTGGTTTTATCTTATCTTTGACTACACTTGTTTCCCTACTACGGCTCCTGTCCCCTATGAGGTCATTTATATGTATTCCTTCCTGCGTATAATTCCCGACTACCTGGACAAAATCTTCAGCTTCACCATTACTGTCTCCCAGGACAGCACCTCCAGCTTCACCATTACTGTCTCCCAGGACAGCACCTCCAGCTTCACCATTACTGTCTCCCAGGACAGCACCTCCAGCTTCACCATTACTGTTTCCCAGGACAGCACCTCCAGCTTCACCATTACTGTCTCCCAGGACAGCACTATCAGCCCCACATTTACTGACTACCAGGACATCACCTCCAGCCTTACAGTTTCTGACTACATGGCCAGTATCAAGGGCAGTACCATTCATCCCAGACTTTTTATGTTCCCATCTGTTGTAGAAAGCTTCCAGGTTTTCTATGAAAGCAGCTTTGATGTTATCCTCTTTTAATACCCTTGTGATTTTAGTCCACAGATTTATCTCATTTGGGCATACTCAAAAACACTTCCCTGTTTTACAGGGCTTCATAATGATTTGAATGGTTGATTTACTGTAATTCTACTAGCAACCTCTTTAATATTCTATTAATAACCTCCTTAAATGAAGCTCTAGCTATTTGTATTTCTATTTCTAACTGTACTTGTATATTGGACAGCTTACCGTGTACGTTCCTGATTTATATTTATTGTTTGTGTTTGATAAGGGCGCCTACAACCCCATCCGTTTACAGTCTGCTTTATTGTCCAACGAAACCGTTTGAAACCAGTCAAGGGTTCGTACCAGTCAAGGGTTCGGACCAGTCAAGGGTTCGGACCAGTCAAGGGTTCGGACCAGTCAAGGGTTCGGACCATCAAGGGTTCGGGCCAGTCGAGGGTTCGGACCAGTCGATCTGATCTGAGTGGCTAAAAGAGATCAATATATCTGAAATGCGTAGGGAGACACTGGTCAGAGAAATAGCAAGCATCGAACTTAAGCTAAAAGAATCCTTTAGGAGTCAGGAATCGCGGGAAGAACTAAAAGCCATAAATGAAATCGAAAGAAACCCAAAGTATTTCTTCTCCTATGCCAAATCAAAATCGAGAACAACGTCCAGTATTGGGCCCCTACTTAAACAAGATGGGTCCTACACAGATGACAGCAAGGAAATGAGTGAGCTACTCAAGTCCCAATATGACTCAGTTTTTAGCAAGCCGCTAACCAGACTGAGAGTCGAAGATCAAAAAGAATTTTTTATGAGAGAGCCACAAAATTTGATTAACACAAGCCTATCCGATGTTATCCTGACGCCAAATGGCTTCGAACAGGCGATAAATGACATGCCCATGCACTCTGCCCCAGGGCCAGACTCATGGAACTCTGTGTTCATCAAGAACTGCAAGAAGCCCCTATCACGAGCCTTTTCCATCCTATGGAGAGGGAGCATGGACACGGGGGTCGTCCCACAGTTACTAAAAACAACAGACATAGCCCCACTCCACAAAGGGGGCAGTAAAGCAACAGCAAAGAACTACAGACCAATAGCACTAACATCCCATATCATAAAAATCTTTGAAAGGGTCCTAAGAAGCAAGATCACCACCCATCTAGAAACCCATCAGTTACACAACCCAGGGCAACATGGGTTTAGAACAGGTCGCTCCTGTCTGTCTCAACTATTGGATCACTACGACAAGGTCCTAAATGCACTAGAAGACAAAAAGAATGCAGATGTAATATATACAGACTTTGCAAAAGCCTTCGACAAGTGTGACCATGGCGTAATAGCGCACAAAATGCGTGCTAAAGGAATAACAGAAAAAGTCGGTCGATGGATCTATAATTTCCTCACTAACAGAACACAGAGAGTAGTCGTCAACAGAGTAAAGTCCGAGGCAGCTACGGTGAAAAGCTCTGTTCCACAAGGCACTGTACTCGCTCCCATCTTGTTCCTCATCCTCATATCCGACATAGACAAGGATGTCAGCCACAGCACCGTGTCTTCCTTTGCAGATGACACCCGAATCTGCATGACAGTGTCTTCCATTGCAGACACTGCAAGGCTCCAGGCGGACATCAACCAAATCTTTCAGTGGGCTGCAGAAAACAATATGAAGTTCAACGATGAGAAATTTCAATTACTCAGATATGGTAAACATGAGGAAATTAAATCTTCATCAGAGTACAAAACAAATTCTGGCCACAAAATAGAGCGAAACACCAACGTCAAAGACCTGGGAGTGATTATGTCGGAGGATCTCACCTTCAAGGACCATAACATTGTATCAGTCGCATCTGCTAGAAAAATGACAGGATGGATAATGAGAACCTTCAAAACTAGGGAGGCCAAGCCTATGATGACACTCTTCAGGTCACTTGTTCTATCTAGGCTGGAATATTGCTGCACACTAACAGCACCTTTCAAGGCAGATGAAATTGCCGACCTAGAAAGTGTACAGAGAACTTTCACGGCACGCATAACGGAGATAAAACACCTCAATTACTGGGAGCGCTTGAGGTTCCTAAACCTGTATTCCCTGGAACGCAGGAGGGAGAGATACATGATTATATACACCTGGAAAATCCTAGAGGGACTAGTACCGAACTTGCACACGAAAATCACTCACTACGAAAGCAAAAGACTTGGCAGACGATGCACCATCCCCCCAATGAAAAGCAGGGGTGTCACTAGCACGTTAAGAGACCATACAATAAGTGTCAGGGGCCCGAGACTGTTCAACTGCCTCCCAGCACACATAAGGGGGATTACCAACAGACCCCTGGCAGTCTTCAAGCTGGCACTGGACAAGCACCTAAAGTCAGTTCCTGATCAGCCGGGCTGTGGCTCGTACGTTGGATTGCGTGCAGCCAGCAGTAACAGCCTGGTTGATCAAGCTCTGATCCACTATGAGGCCTGGTCACAGACCGGGCCGCGGGGGCGTTGACCCCCGGAACTCTCTCCAGGTAAACTCCAGGATGCGACCCACACCGGTCGACTAACACCCAAGTACCTATTTACTTCTAGGTAAACAAGCCCTAATGTTTGCACTCAATGTGGGAAATGAATGCGCTACCGACCGAGCTATGGAACACCAGTGCAGAGCACTTCGGGATCGTGGATACCTTGTGGAAAATGTGCTCGTCACTGGTTGTTTCAACCAGACTCGTGGCACAGTATGACTTTGGTTGTACGAACATGAGAGTGAGGAGGACATTAGGCTTCTCAATCCTGGTTGTGTTGTAGCTCCGGAGTAAGAGGAAAGTGGACGTTGTTCTGACAAACATTAATCCATTAGTTCTCACATATGATCAGCTGTACCTCCACCTTTATCTAAATCTTGGGTAGAGGAATCTAATGTTAAGTCGTATGTCACCTTCCTTGTGGCAGAAGCTTGACCAGTGGGAAAAGTGGCACTCTCGGGTGCTATTTATACTGATACCAGGGAGTGCCACTGTTACTGTCACTTGGATGTGCCACTGATAATGCCACTGAGATGATGTGTGCCGTGGCCTGCTGGTTAAAGCTCTTGCTTCACACGGCGAGTGTCCGGGTTCGATTCCCGGCGAGGGTAGAACCATTTGGCGTGTTCACCCATCAGTAAAATGGGTACCTGGGTGTTAGTGGACTGGTGTGGGTCGCATCCTGCGACAAAATTGACCTAATTTTTGGGAAATGCTCAGCATAACAAGCAGCTTTCTATATAGTAGTATGTGATTGATGTCAGCTAGAACTACATACCTCGTACATGTACTTGTAGTCAATATATTATTATAAGTCACATTGTCTTTGTTTATCATTGGTTACTATCACAGTATTTATTATTATTAAAGATTCGCCGGTATTCTCCCGGCCCGGGCCTTTTCCAAGTGGTGGCCCGGCCTTGGCTCCCTCTTTAGGGAGTGTCTGAGACCTAAGTCTCCCATGGGAGGAGGCACAAGTACCTCCTCATCTTTGGGACCAACTGTCCCCAGGCCTAGCCACAAGCTAGGCCTCTCTGGTCTGCCATCCCCGCCCCAAGGGGGCAAATGGGAATGCCAGTCTTATGAGCTAAAGGCTCGGGCTCAGGCACCTACCCTACCCTAGAAGGGTTAGGCATGGTGTCGATCCTATCACAGTAAATAATCTGAATAACATAGTTTTCCTTTCCTTCTCATTTCTTCTCATTTAATTTTCTTATTCTCATTCTTATTCTTCTTCCTCTTCATATTTTTCTTATTATTATTATTCTTCTTTTTCTTTTTCTTTTCTTCTTTTTCTTCTTTTTATTCTTCCTCCTCCTCTTATTCTCTTCTCCTTTTTAAGTCATTTCGTCTTCACAAACTCAGTAATATATAATAGTATTACAAAAAGTTTCGTGTTCTTTTGATACGAGGAAAATCAGTTTTCTTTGTCTATTCTTAATATAACTAAAGTAATATATCTTACTGTTCTCACGATAATAATAATAATAATAATAATAATAATAATAATAATAATAATAATAATATCTTTATTTCTACAAGTACAATGTGTGGAAATTTTTGGATTTTCCTAAATTCAGCATTTGTAAATATGAATAATACAATAATTGTATAATGCAATATGATGCTGATTTGACCCTTTCGAGAAATTTTTTGATCGACACCATGCCTAACCCTTCTAGGGTAGGGTAGGTGCCTGAGCCCGAGCCTTTAGCTCATAAGACTGTCATTCCCATTAGCCCCTTTGGGGCGGGGATGACAGACCAGAGAGGCCTAGCTTGTGGCTAGGCCTGGGGACAGTTGGTCCCAAAGATGAGGAGGTACTTGTGCCTCCTCCCATGGGAGACTTAGGTCTCAGACACTCCCTAAAGAGGGAGCCAAGGCCGGGCCACCACTTGGACAAAGCCCGGGCCGGGAGAATACCGGCTAATCTTTAACTAACTAACTCGAGAAATTTCCAGTGAGGGGGGGGGTGTAGAACAGCGGCTGAGTGACGCTGGAAAGGAGACACCATTTGTAATTTGTGGGCACAGGTTGTCGTGGAAAAATTTAGCTAATAAACCCGGCGTCTTTGTGGCCAAATTGGGGTTTTTTGGCCTCATTTTGTAATAGGAACCTGTGTTAGTATCCCCTGCTGACGAACTGGGACAGGAAATTTGCAGGACCTCAAGAATTGCAAGTGGATGATGAGTAATGACACGACTGTGGAAAATTGCATTTACTTGGATGTATCATTATATACATAACAGTAAATGAACATAGATAATTATTATTTATCAGTTAGACAAGTAGGAATTTGGGATACCTAGGTCGCAAAAAATGTCCCCCTTCGATACCTATAACTGTCATATCCACAAGTTGCTCTGGACCTATTAATTACCAATGAAATATGCATCACCAGGAATGCTGGTAAATATATAAATGTGTGGAATGTATATTAAAAATAATAAATGATTATATATATATATATATATATATATATATATATATATATATATATATATATATATATATATATATATATATATATATATATATATATACATGTCCATACAAAGGAGAATCTTGAAGAGCAGGAGGAGAATGAGGTAATCAGTCCCTCAACCTTGAGTCGATGTGGTCAGTCCATCAATCTTGAATAGAATAGATTCTATTCAAGATTGATGGACTGACCACATCGACTCAAGGTTGAGGGACTGATTACCTCATTCTCCTCCTGCTCTTCAAGATTCTCCTTTGTATGGACTGATGAAGCCACTGTGTGGCGAAACGTTTCCTCAATAAAGATTCCCAAGAGTTGCTCATGTGTCTAATTTTTTCAACATGTCGGTTCTTTGAACCATTCATCTACAAATATATATATATATATATATATATATATATATATATATATATATATATATATATATATATATATATATATATATATATACACACAATTACATAACAGAAGGAGAATATCTTAAAAATCACTCGCCAATTTAACTGTGAATCAAGGTGTATCATACTCAGAAAACCTCTGTCTATACATGAAAATAACTGGCCAGAGGTTCCTGGAGCTATCTTGTCCAGTCGCCTGATATCTCAAGTTATGCAGGAATGCACATCCAACAATTTCGCCTCCTATTTGAGAGGTGTCAGCCCAATTTTAACCTCCAGAGCACGAAAATTCCTTCCCATTACACTAACGTTGTATCCAATTCAAATTAACAATGGCGACTGTCCCTTCTCCCCAGGCTCAGTTTCCCATTTTCTATGACATAAATGTTATTAAATACATTATGGCCATCTATATACATATAAATGCTGAATTTCTGGAAAATATATACAGTATTTTCCACAATAGCCCACACAACTTTAATTTACCAGGGTAGCTGGTTTTAATATTGTATGAGAAAGGTATACAATACCGACAAGATGAAAACTGAGACACATGTGCAACATCTGGGTATCTTTATTGTAGACGTTTTGCCATCCAGTGGCTTTATCAATACAGATTCTAGGATATAATTTGAAGACAGTAGAACTATATACATAAGATGAGGTAATCAGTCAGCCTTGGAGATGGTGTGAAGAGCACCGTAGTCATGAAGATTCTCGAGCTCTTCACACCAACTCCAAGGCTGAGGGACTGATTACCTCATATTATGTATATAGTTCTACTGTCTTCAAATTATGTCCTAGAATCTGTTTGATAAAACCACTGGATGGCGAAACGTCTACAATAAAGACACCCAGATGTTAAACATGTATCTTGGTTATAATATTGTAATTATTAATTTAATATCAGGTCCAGCTTTTCGTGTGAATGGTGATGAAGTGGGCATCGAGGGAGTGACAGTCCTGTGACCTACTGTGATTAAAGTCCCACATATCTCCCCCAAATTACTTGCCTGTAATAATTAAGGTAATACCTTGTAAACCTCATGCAAGTAATTTGCTCACATAATAATAATTCACAATACAAGGTATACAGACCATAGCTGACATCAGTGACATACTACAATATAGAAAGCCGCTTGTTATGCAGAGCATTTCTGGCACATTAGGTCATTTTTTGTCCCAGGATGCCACCCACACCAGTCGACTAACACCCAGGATGAACATGGACAACAGGTGTAAGGAAACACTCCTAATGTTTTCACCCTTGCCGGGAATCGAACCCGGACCCTCAGCGTGTGAAACGAAAGTTTTGCCAACCAGGCCACGAGCCTGGTAAGGGAATAAGTGAGTTTTTATTCAAGTACAGGTAGACATAAATGCAGTTGCATAGATTATCATACATATCAGCATACGTGTAGATTACCAGGATAACCCCAAAAGAGTCAGTGACTTATTATCATTGGGGTCCTAGTGATAAGTATTAATTACAGTATATCTAAAAGTTAAAAACAGTACGTATCTTAACTCTGTGAAAGTAATTATAATGAAAGGAGATATACTAAGAGTACGGTAAAATCAGACACTTACATTGATATTACATACAGTATCAGATCATTGTACATGTATGCTAGGTATACAAGAAATCCCTCTCCTCCCTTTCTGTAGCCTTATGAATAAGGTACATTTTGGCTCTTCTTGAACTGGCTCATGCTATGACAGGCCTTGACATGTGCAGATTTAGATTTTGCCACCGAAGTGGCTAGTTTATTGTGCAACCCACATCCATCCTGTGGACGGTAGCGCAAGAGTATACGGATACACAAAAGGCTTAGGATCTAGGCCCCAAAAGGGTTACAGGTGTACATTTGGATTGAAGGCAGTCTATTCCACTCATTCAGTGCTGTATAGAAAAATGTTTGAAGCCTGGCCACTGACTGTGGCTACTACAAAGTTGTGCTCTCTCCCCCTGGTACTATGAATGCTGCGGTTCCCAACCTTGACAAAATTGACAGCAAGATATTCTGGACACTGTGAACAATTTTATAAACGTAATTTAGCTTTGATCGTTTGACTCTTCAACATTCATCAAGTCCAGTTGTTGTAAGTCATCCTGGCCTCCATGCTGGCTTGGACCCAGGTCCAGGATGAATCTTTCCGTTATGTTCTGGAAGTAAGTCACTCTGTCTGACTTTTTTGGGTTATCTTAGGTTTACACATATGCTGTTATGTATGATAATCTATGTAATTGTGCTTATGTATACCTGAATAAACTTAATTACCTAATCTTTCAGTTTTTTTTTTTGTTAAGGCGGAGTAGTGTATGATACATTGTATGAGAGCAAGACACAGGGTCCTGCCAGCCTCAGTTGGTAAGACTGCCATCCCCACGAGCCCCTTTGTGGGGCGGGGTAGATGGCAGACCAGAGGCCTAGCTTCTCCCTACGAGCCCCGTGAGGGCGGGGAATGTGGCTAGGCCTGGGGACACTTGGTCCCAAAGATGAGGAGGTACTTGTACCTCCTCCCATGGGAGACTTAAGTCTCGAGACACTCCCTAGATAGGGAGCCAAGGCCGGGTCACCACTACTTGGAAAAGACCCGGGCCGGGAGAATACCGGCGAATAAAAAAAAAAAAAAAAAAAAGCCTCAATTGGTACACACAAGTAAATTTATTCAGATACATATAAATAGTTACATAAATTATCATACATAGCAGTATATGTGTAGATTACCTAGGATAACCCCCCAAAAAAGTCAGAGAGACTTCTTTCAATTTGGGTTCTTGCATAAGATAAGATTTGTTGGGATTTTTAACCCGGAGGGTTAGTCACCCAGCATAATCCAAGAAAGTCAGCGCGTCATCGAGGACTCTTGTCTTATTTCCATTGTAATCCTTCAATCTTGTCCCCCAGGATGCCACTCACACGAGTTGACTAACACCCAGGTACCTACTTTTGCTAGGTGAGCAGGGACAGCAGGTGTAAGGAAACACGCCTAACATTTCCACCTGTGCCGGGGATTGAACCACGGACACTCAGCGTGTGAGGCGTTGCCAACCAAGCCAAGGGATTTAGGCCTCATTCCTAATTTTAAACTTTTGCAATGATTTTATTCAGTAAATTATGTAGAATTTAATTTAGCATATTCCATTAAAGTCAATAACCTCACCATGTAAATAGTCTGATGAGTTCCTCTTGATGTACGTACAATATGACAGCAGTGGGGCCAGGAGCTGTGACTCAACCCTTGGAACCACTAATAGGTGAGTACATATGATGCTTTTCATCACCAATGGCATTAACCTTTATTTCTCAAAGTACACGATACAACTTATACAGACCATAGTTGACATCAGTGACATACTACATAGAAGCCCCTGGTTATATAGAGCATTTCGGGCAACTTTTATTTTTATCCCCAGGATGCGACTCATACCAGTTGGCTAACATCTAGGTACGTAATTTTTGCTAGGTGAACAGGGACAGCAGGTGTCTTAAGGAAACACGCAAAATGTTTCCACCCGTACCGGGGATCGAACCAAGGACCTCAGTGTGTGAGATAAGTGCGCTACGAATTCTCTGCATTATATTCACACCACACATTGCCCTCAGACACGACACCTCCAGCCTTCTTGTTGTTGAAACGTTAACCACCCATACTTCACACCCATGTAAGTGTTGGTATGACTATACTTTCATACAGTCCCCTTTTTGCTTCTATGGATAATGTTCTATGTCTACAAACTCCTCAGTGCACCACTCACCCTTTTTTCCCTCATCATTTCTGTGATTTACCTCATCCTTCATAGACCCATCTGCTGAGAAGTCCACTCCTAAATATCTGGATACATTCACCTCCTCCATACTCTCTCCCTCCAACATGATATTCAGTCTTTCATCACCTAATTTTTTTGTTATCCTCATCACCTTACTTTTTCCTATATTCACTTTTAATTTTCCTCTTTTAAAATCCCTACCAAATTCATCCACCAACCTCTATAACTTATCTTCAGAATCTCCCAAAAGCACAGTGTCATCAGCAAAAAGCAACTGTGACAACTCTCACTATGTGTTGGATTCTTTGTCTTTTAACTCCACACCTCTTGCCAACACCCGAGCATTCACGTCTCTTACAACCCCGGCGGGTGGAAACATTTCGACGCGTTTCCTTACACCTGTTGTCCCGTTCACCTAGCAGCAAATAGGTACCTGGGTGTTAGTCGACTGGTGTGGGTCGCATCCTGGGGGACAAGATTGAGGACCCCAATGGAAATAAGACAGACATTCCTCGATGACGCACTGACTTATGTTATCCTGGGTGGCTAACCCTCCGGGGTCAAAAGTCAGAACGAAATCTTATTTTATCTTATCACCGTCACTTATCTGCCTGTTTTGCACCTGTACCGTAGTTTGAGGTCCTGGATTAGTTTGGATATCGCCACATAGTAGCACCATTATAAGACCTGTGTGCCACTGTTTTTGTTTGGGTATGCGGTGTTGCCATACCTTACAGCGATAAGACATTTACGATTCTGGTAGGATGGCAACTGTTGGGCTTTCACTGTCCATGGTGCTATAACCCCGTTTGCCTTTTCCAGTCCCCATGACTGATTTCATTTTTCAGAGAATTGCAGTATAAAGATAAATATAATTATGGTAGTTGTACCAGTCTAACACCAGTCATGTTCACTCTTCACTCTTACCCGTCTAACACCAGCCATGTTCACTCTTCACTCTTACCCGTCTAACACCAGCCATGTTCACTCTTCACTCTTACCCGTCTAACACCAGTCATGTTCACTCTTCACTCTTACCCGTCTAACACCAGTCATGTTCACTCTTCACTCTTACCCGTCTAACACCAGTCATGTTCACTCTTCACTCTTACCCGTCTAACACCAGTCATGTTCACTCTTCACTCTTACCCGTCTAACACCAGCCATGTTCACTCTTCACTCTTACCCGTCTAACACCAGCCATGTTCACTCTTCACTCTTACCCGTCTAACACCAGCCACGTTCACTCTTCACTCTTACCCGTCTAACACCAGCCATGTTCACTCTTCACTCTTACCCGTCTAACACCAGCCATGTTCACTCTTCACTCTTACCCGTCTAACACCAGCCACGTTCACTCTTCACTCTTACCCGTCTAACACCAGTCATGTTCACTCTTCACTCTTACCCGTCTAACACTAGCCATGTTCACTCTTCACTCTTACCCGTCTAACACCAGTCATGTTCACTCTTCACTCTTACCCGTCTAACACCAGCCATGTTCACTCTTCACTCTTACCCGTCTAACACCAGTCATGTTCACTCTTCACTCTTACCCGTCTAACACCAGCCATGTTCACTCTTCACTCTTACCCGTCTAACACCAGTCATGTTCACTCTTCACTCTTACCCGTCTAACACCAGTCATGTTCACTCTTCACTCTTACCCGTCTAACACCAGTCATGTTCACTCTTCACTCTTACCCGTCTAACACCAGTCATGTTCACTCTTCACTCTTACCCGTCTAACACCAGTCATGTTCACTCTTCACTCTTACCCGTCTAACACCAGTCATGTTCACTCTTCACTCTTACCCGTCTAACACCAGTCATGTTCACTCTTCACTCTTACCCGTCTAACACCAGTCATGTTCACTCTTCACTCTTACCCGTCTAACACCAGCCACGTTCACTCTTCACTCTTACCCGTCTAACACCAACCACGTTCACTCTTCACTCTTACCCGTCTAACACCAGCCACGTTCACTCTTCACTCTTACCCGTCTAACACCAGCCATGTTCACTCTTCACTCTTACCCGTCTAACACCAGCCATGTTCACTCTTCACTCTTACCCGTCTAACACCAGCCACGTTCACTCTTCACTCTTACCCATCTAACACCAGCCACGTTCACTCTTCATTCTTACCCGTCTAACACCAGCCACGTTCACTCTTCACTCTTACCCGTCTAACACCAGCCATGTTCACTCTTCACTCTTACCCGTCTAACACCAGCCATGTTCACTCTTCACTCTTACCCGTCTAACACCAGCCATGTTCACTCTTCACTCTTACCCGTCTAACACCAGCCACGTTCACTCTTCACTCTTACCCGTCTAACACCAGCCACGTTCACTCTTCACTCTTACCCGTCTAACACCAGCCACGTTCACTCTTCACTCTTACCCGTCTAACACCAGCCACGTTCACTCTTCACTCTTACCCGTCTAACACCAGCCATGTTCACTCTTCACTCTTACCCGTCTAACACCAGCCATGTTCACTCTTCACTCTTACCCGTCTAACACCAGCCATGTTCACTCTTCACTCTTACCCGTCTAACACCAGCCATGTTCACTCTTCACTCTTACCCGTCTAACACCAGCCATGTTCACTCTTCACTCTTACCCGTCTAACACCAGCCATGTTCACTCTTCACTCTTACCCGTCTAACACCAGCCATGTTCACTCTTCACTCTTACCCGTCTAACACCAGCCACGTTCACTCTTCACTCTTACCCGTCTAACACCAGCCATGTTCACTCTTCACTCTTACCCGTCTAACACCAGCCATGTTCACTCTTCACTCTTACCCGTCTAACACCAGCCATGTTCACTCTTCACTCTTACCCGTCTAACACCAGTCATGTTCACTCTTCACTCTTACCCGTCTAACACCAGCCACGTTCACACTTCCCTCTTACCCGTCTAACACCAGCCATGTTCATTCTTCACTCTTACCCGTCTAACACCAGCCACGTTCACTCTTACCCGTCTAACACCAGCCATGTTCACTCTTCACTCTTACCCGTCTAACACCAGCCACGTTCACTCTTCACTCTTACCCGTCTAACACCAGCCACGTTCACTCTTCACTCTTACCCGTCTAACACCAGCCACGTTCACTCTTCACTCTTACCCGTCTAACACCAGCCACGTTCACTCTTCACTCTTACCCGTCTAACACCAGCCATGTTCACTCTTCACTCTTACCCGTCTAACACCAGCCATGTTCACTCTTCACTCTTACCCGTCTAACACCAGCCATGTTCACTCTTCACTCTTACCCGTCTAACACCAGCCATGTTCACTCTTCACTCTTACCCGTCTAACACCAGCCACGTTCACTCTTCACTTTTACCCGTCTAACACCAGCCATGTTCACTCTTCACTCTTACCCGTCTAACACCAGCCACGTTCACTCTTCACTCTTACCCGTCTAACACCAGCCATGTTCACTCTTCACTCTTACCCGTCTAACACCAGCCATGTTCACTCTTCACTCGTCTAACACCAGCCACGTTCACTCTTCACTCTTACCCGTCTAACACCAGCCACGTTCACTCTTCACTCTTACCCGTCTAACACCAGCCACGTTCACTCTTCACTCTTACCCGTCTAACACCAGCCATGTTCACTCTTCACTCTTACCCGTCTAACACCAGCCACGTTCACTCTTCACTCTTACCCGTCTAACACCAGCCATGTTCACTCTTCACTCTTACCCGTCTAACACCAGCCACGTTCACTCTTCACTCTTACCCGTCTAACACCAGCCACGTTCACTCTTCACTCTTACCCGGCTAACACCAGCCATGTTCACTCTTCACTCTTACCCGTCTAACACCAGCCATGTTCACTCTTCACTCTTACCCGTCTAACACCAGCCACGTTCACTCTTCACTCTTACCCGTCTAACACCAGCCATGTTCACTCTTCACTCTTACCCGTCTAACACCAGCCACGTTCACTCTTCACTCTTACCCGTCTAACACCAGCCACGTTCACTCTTCACTCTTACCCGTCTAACACCAGCCACGTTCACTCTTCACTCTTACCCGTCTAACACCAGCCATGTTCACTCTTCACTCTTACCCGTCTAACACCAGCCACGTTCACTCTTCACTCTTACCCGTCTAACACCAGCCATGTTCACTCTTCACTCTTACCCGTCTAACACCAGCCATGTTCACTCTTCACTCGTCTAACACCAGCCACGTTCACTCTTCACTCTTACCCGTCTAACACCAGCCACGTTCACTCTTCACTCTTACCCGTCTAACACCAGCCACGTTCACTCTTCACTCTTACCCGTCTAACACCAGCCACGTTCACTCTTCACTCTTACCCGTCTAACACCAGCCATGTTCACTCTTCACTCTTACCCGTCTAACACCAGCCACGTTCACTCTTCACTCTTACCCGTCTAACACCAGCCATGTTCACTCTTCACTCTTACCCGTCTAACACCAGCCACGTTCACTCTTCACTCTTACCCGTCTAACACCAGCCATGTTCACTCTTCACTCTTACCCGTCTAACACCAGCCACGTTCACTCTTCACTCTTACCCGTCTAACACCAGCCATGTTCACTCTTCACTCTTACCCGTCTAACACCAGCCATGTTCACTCTTCACTCTTTCCCGTCTAACACCAGCCATGTTCACTCTTCACTCTTACCCGTCTAACACCAGCCACGTTCACTCTTCACTCTTACCCGTCTAACACCAGCCACGTTCACTCTTCACTCTTACCTGTCTAACACCAGCCACGTTCACTCTTCACTCTTACCCGTCTAACACCAGCCACGTTCACTCTTCACTCTTACCCGTCTAACACCAGCCATGTTCACTCTTCACTCTTACCCGTCTAACACCAGCCATGTTCACTCTTCACTCTTACCCGTCTAACACCAGCCACGTTCACTCTTCACTCTTACCCGTCTAACACCAGTCATGTTCACTCTTCACTCTTACCCGTCTAACACCAGTCATGTTCACTCTTCACTCTTACCCGTCTAACACCAGCCATGTTCACTCTTCACTCTTACCCGTCTAACACCAGCCACGTTCACTCTTCACTCTTACCCGTCTAACACCAGCCACGTTCACTCTTCACTCTTACCCGTCTAACACCAGCCACGTTCACTCTTCACTCTTACCCGTCTAACACCAGTCATGTTCACTCTTCACTCTTACCCGTCTAACACCAGCCATGTTCACTCTTCACTCTTACCCGTCTAACACCAGCCACGTTCACTCTTCACTCTTACCCGTCTAACACCAGCCACGTTCACTCTTCACTCTTACCCGTCTAACACCAGTCATGTTCACTCTTCACTCTTACCCGTCTAACACCAGCCATGTTCACTCTTCACTCTTACCCGTCTAACACCAGCCATGTTCACTCTTCACTCTTTTTATCACTTCACAACAAAAAATTTTCTTTCTTTCAGTCATCTAGTAATGTCTTAGTAGCTACTCTAGCAATCACCAATGAACACTAGTAGATTTCCTGTTATCTTACTTCACAAACCCCCTTCACTCCTCACTTGTCCCCTTCATAAACCCCCTTCACCCCTTACTTCACAAACCCCCTTCACTCCTCACTTCACAGTCCAGCTTCACCTATCACACTTCTAAATCATTTCCATCCTGTTAGGATAAAAAGATTTAATGGCGTTATCCGTCCAAAGTTTCATAAGTCCCATTTATCTGGGCTGCGTCGTGTTGTTGTCTGGTCCTGAGCGTAGAGTTGATGCTTCAGCCATTTTTAAAAGCCACTACAACCTGCTACCGTCCACAGGATGGATGTGGGGTGCACAATAAACTAGCCACTTCGGTGGCAAAATCTAAATCTAAATCTACAACCTGACAGTTTCCTTGGAGTTTGTTTGGTAGATTTGGCGATGACTCCTGTGTTTCCCGCAATACAGTTACCTAACTTTAATATCAGTATGCTCCGAAACCTGTGTCAATATAGAGTAAAAATTAGTTTTAGTCTGCCAAAAATGCCTAGGCGTCCTAGTAGCCTTATTTGTGGTTAATATTTGATATGTAAACAACACATGTAATCTTTACAGAGAAATAAACATTTCAATTAACATTAGTGCAGTTGTTATGATGGTGCAGTTATGATGATGGTGCAGTTATGATGATGGTGCAGTTATGATGGTGGTGCAGTTATGATGGTGGTGCGGTTATGATGATGGTGCAGTTGTTATGATGATGGTGCAGTTATGATGATGGTGCAGTTGTTATGATGGTGCAGTTATGATGGTGGTGGTGCAGTTATGATGATGGTGCAGTTATGATGATGGTGCAGTTATGATGGTGGTGCAGTTATGATGGTGGTGTGGTTATGATGATGGTGCAGTTATGATGATGGTGGTGCAGTTATGATGATGGTGCAGTTATGATGATGGTGGTGCAGTTATGATGATGGTGGTGCAGTTATGATGTTGGTGCAGTTATGATGATGGTGCAGTTATGATGATGGTGCAGTTATGATGATGGTGCAGTTATGATGATGGTGCAGTTATGATGATGGTGCAGTTATGATGATGGTGCAGTTATGATGATGGTGCAGTTATGATGATGGTGCAGTTATGATGATGGTGGTGTAGTTATGATGATGGTGGTGCAGTTATGATGATGGTGCAGTTATGATGATGGTGGTGCAGTTATGATGATGGTGGTGCAGTTATGATGATGGTGGTGCAGTTATGATGATGGTGCAGTTATGATGATGGTGGTGCAGTTATGATGATGGTGGTGCAGTTATGATGATGGTGGTGCAGTTATGATGATGGTGGTGCAGTTGTTATGGTGGTGGTGCAGTTATGATGGTGGTGCAGTTATGATGATGGTGCAGTTATGATGGTGGTGCAGTTATGATGGTGGAGCAGTTATGATGGTGGTGCAGTTATGATGATGGTGCAGTTATGATGATGGTGGTGCAGTTATGATGGTGGTGCAGTTATGATGATGGTGCAGTTATGATGATGGTGGTGCAGTTATGATGATGGTGCAGTTATGATGATGGTGGTGCAGTTATGATGATGGTGGTGCAGTTATGATGATGGTGGTGCAGTTATGATGATGGTGCAGTTATGATGATGGTGGTGCAGTTATGATGATGGTGGTGCAGTTATGATGATGGTGCAGTTATGATGATGGTGGTGCAGTTATGATGATGGTGCAGTTATGATGGTGGTGCAGTTATGATGATGGTGCAGTTATGATGATAGTGGTGCAGTTATGATGATGGAGGTGCAGTTATGATGATGGTGCAGTTATGATGATGGTGGTGCAGTTATGATGATGGTGGTGCAGTTATGATGATGGTGGTGCAGTTATGATGATGGTGCAGTTATGATGATGGTGGTGCAGTTATGATGATGGTGGTGCAGTTATGATGATGGTGGTGCAGTTATGATGATGGTGGTGCAGTTATGATGATGGTGGTGCAGTTATGATGATGGTGCAGTTATGATGATGGTGGTGCAGTTATGATGATGGCGGTGCAGTTATGATGATGGTGGTGCAGTTATGATGATGGTGGTGCAGTTATGATGATGGTGCAGTTATGATGATGGTGCAGTTATGATGATGGTGCAGTTGTTATGATGATGGTGCAGTTGTTATGATGATGGTGCAGTTGTCATGATGATGGTGCAGTTATGATGATGGTGCAGTTATGATGGTGCAGTTGTTATGATGGTGCAGTTGTCATCACTAACAATGATGATCTGATAAGAAATATCACCATATCAAAAACAATATACTCAGATCACAACATAATTGAGGTTCAGACATGTATGCGCGGAGCCCCAGACCGACAAAATGAGATTAGTCACGAGGGAGCATTCACCAAATTCAACTTCAATAACAAACACATAAAGTGGGACCAAGTAAACCAAGTCCTAACCGATATAAGCTGGGAAGATATACTAAGCAACACAGACACCAACTTATGCCTAGAACAAATTAACTCGGTGGCACTCGATGTATGCACAAGGCTTATTCCTCTAAGAAAAAGGAGGAGTAGATGTAAAATAGAAAGAGACAGGCGCTCCCTTTACAGGCGACGGAAAAGAATAACAGAGCGGCTAAAAGAGGTCAATATATCTGAAATGCGTAGGGAGACACTGGTCAGAGAAATAGTAAGCATCGAACTTAAGCTAAAAGAATCCTTTAGGAGTCAGGAATCGCGGGAAGAACTAAAAGCCATAAATGAAATCGAAAGAAACCCAAAGTATTTCTTCTCCTATGCCAAATCAAAATCGAGAACAACGTCCAGTATTGGGCCCCTACTTAAACAAGATGGGTCCTACACAGATGACAGCAAGGAAATGAGTGAGCTACTCAAGTCCCAATATGACTCAGTTTTTAGCAAGCCACTAACCAGACTGAGAGTCGAAGATCAAAATGAATTTTTTATGAGAGAGCCACAAAATTTGATTAACACAAGCCTATCCGATGTTATCCTGACGCCAAATGACTTCGAACAGGCGATAAATGACATGCCCATGCACTCTGCCCCAGGGCCAGACTCATGGAACTCTGTGTTCATCAAGAACTGCAAGAAGCCCCGATCACGAGCCTTTTCCATCCTATGGAGAGGGAGCATGGACACGGGGGTCGTCCCACAGTTACTAAAAACAACAAAAGACTTGGCAAACAAACAAAAGACTTGGCAGACGATGCACCATCCCCCCAATGAAAAGCAGGGGTGTCACTAGCACGTTAAGAGACCATACAATAAGTGTCAGGGGCCTGAGACTGTTCAACTGCCTCCCAGCACACATAAGGGGAATTACCAACAGACCCCTGGCAGTCTTCAAGCTGGCACTGGACAAGCACCTAAAGTCAGTTCCTGATAAGCCGGGCTGTGGCTCGTACGTTAGTTTGCGTGCAGCCAGCAGCAACAGCCTGGTTGATCAGGCTCTGATCCACCAGGAGGCCTGGTCACAGACCGGGCCGCGGGGGCGTTGACCCCCGGAACTCTCTCCAGGTAAACTCCAGGTAATGGTGCAGTTATGATGATGGTGCAGTTGTTATGATGGTGCAGTTATGATGATGGTGCAGTTATGATGATGGTGCAGTTGTTATGATGGTGGTGCAGTTATGATGATGGTGCAGTTATGATGATGGTGCAGTTATGATGATGGTGCAGTTATCATGGTGCAGTTATGATGATGGTGCAGTTATGATAATGGTGCAGTTATGATGATGGTGCAGTTATGATAATGGTGCAGTTATGATGATGGTGCAGTTATGATGATGGTGCAGTTATGATGATGGTGCAGTTATGATGATGGTGCAGTTATGATGGTGCAGTTATGATGATGGTGGTGCAGTTGTTATGATGATGGTGCAGTTGTTATGATGGTACAGTTGTTATGATGGTGCAGTTGTTATGATGGTGCAGTTATGATGATGGTGGTGCAGTTGTTATGATGATGGTGCAGTTATGATGATGGTGCAGTTGTTATGATGGTGCAGTTATGATGATGGTGGTGCAGTTATGATGGTGCAGTTGTTATGATGATGGTGGTGCAGTTATGATGATGGTGGTGCAGTTGTTATGATGAGGGTGCAGTTATGATGATGGTGGTGCAGTTGTTATGATGAGGGTGCAGTTATGATGATGGTGGTAGTGCAGTTATGATGATGGTGCAGTTATGATGGTGGTGCAGTTATGATGGTGGTGCAGTTGTTATGATGGTGCAGTTATGATGATGGTGGTGCAGTTGTTATGATGATGGCACAGTTGTTATGATGGTGTTGCAGTTGTTATGATGGTGGTGCAGTTGTTATGATGATGGTGCAGTTGTTATGATGGTGGTGCAGTTGTTATGATGGTGGTGCAGTTGTTATGATGGTGGTGCAGTTGTTATGATGGTGCAGTTATGATGGTGGTGCAGTTGTTAAGATGGTGGTGCAGTTGTTATGATGGTGGTGCAGTTATGATGGTGGTGCAGTTGTTATGATGGTGGTGCAGTTGTTATGATGGTGGTGCAGTTGTTATGATGATGGTGCAGTTGTTATGATGGTGGTGCAGTTGTTATGATGGTGGTGCAGTTGTTATGGTGGTGGTGCAGTTATGGTGGTGGTGCAGTTATGATGATGGTGCAGTTATGATGATGGTGCAGTTATGATGATGGTGCAGTTGTTATGGTAGTGGTGCAGTTGTTATGATGGTGCAGTTATGATGGTGCAGTTATGATGGTGCAGTTATGATGGTGGTGCAGTTGTTATGATGGTGGTGCAGTTATGATGGTGCAGTTATGATGGTGGTGCAGTTATGATGATGGTGCAGTTGTTATGATGGTGGTGCAGTTATGATGGTGGTGCAGTTATGATGGTGGTGCAGTTGTTATGGTGGTGGTGCAGTTGTTATGGTGGTGGTGCAGTTGTTATGGTGGTAATGCAGTTATGATGGTGGTGCAGTTGTTATGATGATGGTGCAGCTGTTATGATGATGGTGCAGTTGTTATGGTGGTGGTGCAGTTATGATGGTGGTGCAGTTGTTATGATGGTGGTGCAGTTGTTATGGTGGTGGTGCAGTTATGATGGTGGTGCAGTTGTTATGGTGGTAATGCAGTTATGATGGTGGTGCAGTTATGATGATGGTGCAGCTGTTATGATGATGGTGCAGTTATGATGATGGTGCAGTTATGGTGGTGGTGGTGCAGTTATGATGATGGTGCAGTTATGATGGTGGTGCAGTTATGATGGTGGTGCAGTTATGATTGTGGTGCAGTTGTTATGGTGGTGCAGTTATGATGGTGGTTCACTTGTTATGATGATGGTGCAGTTATGATGATGGTGCAGTTATGATGGTGGTGCAGTTATGATGGTGATGTAGTTATGATGGTGGTGCAGTTGTTATGATGATGGTGCAGTTGTTATGGTGGTGGTGCAGTTATGATGGTGGTGCAGTTATGATAGTGTTGTAGTTGTTATGGTAGTGGTGCAGTTATGATGGTGGTGCAGTTGTTATGGTGGTAGTGCAGTTATGATGGTGGTGCATTTGTTATGATGGTGGTGCAGTTATGATGGTGGTGCAGTTATGATGGTGGTGCAGTTATGATGGTGGTGCAGTTATGATGGTGGTGCAGTTATGATGATGGTGCAGTTGTTATGATGGTGGTGCAGTTATGATGGTGGTGCAGTTATGATGGTGGTGCAGTTATGATGGTGGTGCAGTTATGATGGTGGTGCAGTTGTTATGGTGGTGGTGGTGTAGTTATGATGATGGTGCAGTTGTTATGATGGTGGTGCAGTTATGATGGTGGTGCAGTTATGATGGTGGTGCAGTTATGATGGTGGTGCAGTTATGATGGTGGTGCAGTTGTTATGGTGGTGGTGGAGCAGTTATGATGATGGTGCAGTTGTTATGGTGGTGGTAGTGCAGTTATGATGGTGGTGCAGTTATGATGGTGGTGCAGTTATGATGGTGCAGTTGTTATGGTGGTGGTGCAGTTATGATGATGGTGCAGTTATGATGATGGTGCAGTTATGATGGTGCAGTTGTTATGGTGGTGGTGCAGTTATGATGATGGTGCAGTTATGATGGTGGTGCAGTTATGATGATGGTGCAGTTGTTGTGATGGTGGTGCAGTTATGATGGTGGTGCAGTTATGATGATGGTGCAGTTATGATGGTGCAGTTATGATGATGGTGCAGTTGTTATGGTGGTGGTGGTGGTGCAGTTATGATGGTGGAGCAGTTATGATGGTGGTGCAGTTGTTATGATGATGGTGCAGTTATTATGATGGTGGTGCAGTTATGATGATGGTGCAGTTGTTATGGTGGTGGTAGTGCAGTTGTTATGATGGTGGTGCAGTTATGATGGTGGTGCAGTTTTTATGATGGTGCAGTTGTTATGGTGGTGGTGCAGTTATGATGATGGTGCAGTTATGATGATGGTGCAGTTGTTATGGTGGTGGTGCAGTTATGATGATGGTGCAGTCGTTATGATGGTGGTGCAGTTATGATGATGGTGCAGTTGTTGTGATGGTGGTGCAGTTATGATGGTGGTGCAGTTATGATGATGGTGCAGTTATGATGGTGGTGCAGTTGTTATGATGATGGTGCAGTTGTTATGGTGGTGGTGGAGTTGTTATGATGATGGTGCAGTTGTTATGATGATGGTGCAGTTATGGTGGTGATGCAGTTATGATGGTGCAGTTGTTATGATGCTGGTGCAGTTATGATGATGGTGCAGTTATGATGGTGGTGCAGTTATGATGGTGGTGCAGTTGTTATGATGATGGTGCAGTTATGATGATGGTGCAATTGTTATGGTGGCGGTGGTGCAGTTGTTATGATGGTGCAGTTATGATGATGGTGCAGTTGTTATGGTGGTGGTGCAGTTGTTATGATGATGGTATAGTTGTTATGGTGGTGGTGCAGTTGTTATGGTGGTGGTGGTGCAGTTGTTATGATGGTGCAGTTATGATAGTGGTGCAGTTGTTATGATTGTGATGCAGTTATGATGGTGGTGCAGTTATGATGGTGGTGCAGTTGTTATGATGGTGGTGCAGTTGTTATGATGGTGGTGCAGTTGTTATGGTGGTGCTGCAGTTGTTATGGTGGTGGTGCAGTTGTTATGGTGATCAGGTACTGTCAGTATAGTTGAGAACGTCACTTCGCTAGTTGTACGTCTGACAGCTGGTGTTTGAATGCCAGTCAGCCATGTTGATATGTTCACTTCCTTCCCTCATTCGGCAGAGGGGAAAAACCGTCACTACAGACCTGTCAGTTTCCATGGAATTTTGTTGTTAGGTTTTCTTCTATGTTTTCTTCCCACTGAACACTGGTGCAGTTGATATGAAGGTCAATTATTTCAGTGTTTTGGAAAACGTCGCTTGTCAGGTTGCATGTTTGGTAGCAGGTCTGGTTTTTGAATGCCGGTCGTCCTCTATTGGTCATATTTGCTTCATTGCATTGTCGTTACCGTCAGTTTTCTTGTTACTATAAGTTTCTTGTATGTTGTTGCAGCAGTACTTGCAATACGGCCATCACTGGAGCTTGGATGTGCCCAGGGGACGGCAAAGGTATAGGAGCAGCCTTGTTGCTGCTGCCTGGGTCATGGCTCAGCAGACGCCAAAGATACTTATAACCCAGCAGGAGCTGGGCAGTAGTCACATCCAAGAGTCTGCTTATTTTATTGGACTCACCATAGACATGTGGCTCCTCCTGCATGATAGAATGACGATAGATGGACTGACTGGTGTCGGTCTCCTTCATTTTCATGTCAGTGAAGTTCAGCTGAAGTTCTTTTCTTATTATTGTTCTCAGACTGCTAACTGACATCCCAAGACTGTAATCTGCTTCCTCACTGAAGGCATATAACTTAGCCAGTTTTCAGTTCTATCATGCATCTGAAGAGCAACGTGAGATGGGATCCACAGAAGGTGCTCTCCTACTCCACGGTCTACAGTCCTACCATACCTGTGTCTGGCTTCTGACACAAGCATGGCACAGTTTATACTACTTAAGGAGTTGAGAGCGTTTATGGATGATAAGGAATCAATTACAATTTAAGTATCAACCTTAGATACATGGACGCATTTGAGTGCAATGGGTATGGCAAACAGTTTTGTTGGAAGGATAGAGGCCCAGTTATTGATACGTGCTCCAATTTCTTTATGAGAGCCATCACTCTATTATAACAGCAGCACTACCAGCTACACCAGTGGACTGGTGAACAGAATTATCAACATAAATAATTTGTGAAAGAGTGTTGTGTGACTAAGATATCAATACAGCTTAATTAAGGCATCCTGATTGGCTTCAAAACGAAACTTTAGTTGTGATTTAAGAAGTTTTGGGGGAGAAAAAGGAGGGATAGTAGTTCGGAATGGGGTAATATCTCACGGAGCGGGAAAGTGTCGTTGTTGCCTTACTTGACAGAGATCATGTATCAGGTTCATGCGGAGGTCAGTTCCAGTTTTTTTATCCATCTGGAAGAGTGTTCACCAGTGCTGAGGAAAGTTTGGAGGACTGGTGTGCAGGGGTTAGAATGGGCTTGCCTGAGAATATTGACCCAGTGAGAACATTTCTTTCAGTAACTCTATGATGCTTGGGATATCAAGTTCTTTCTGCATATTTAGAATTTTGGCAGTACGGTGAGGAGGAAGGGAGAAGGAAAGCACGGTGAAGACTGTAAAGGAAAGTAACTATTGTATCAGGCGGGAGGGACGGAGAAAATGCTGCTACAAGAATCCCAGTGTTATTCCTGCCTGTGAATGCTGTTTTTTTTAAAACATTCTATAAGTCTTTTAAAAAAAATTCGTCTGTCCCCAGGAGGTGGTAAATGTCGGCTGGATAAATCAAAACACAATAATTATGCAATGTTTTAATAAAAATGT
Source organism: Cherax quadricarinatus (assembly GCF_038502225.1). NCBI lineage: Eukaryota > Metazoa > Arthropoda > Malacostraca > Decapoda > Parastacidae > Cherax > Cherax quadricarinatus. The sequence continues at coordinate 23,876,906 of NC_091333.1, read as the reverse complement.
TAATAGCTTAAAAGTTTATATACATTGTACAGTGGACATCACTTAACTCGTAAGATATTATAACATCAATTGAACATATCGATGTTTTTCAGGAAATTTTAAACCCTCTATCTCTAGAATATTTATTCCTTCATACATATATACACATACACAGAGTGTATACAATACAGTGTTTCTAGATCTCATGTACATATATAATACACATACATTTATATACGATATTATTTATGTATGCATATAAACTATTATACATTATAAAGGAAACTGTACTTTGCTGAATATGTATACAAATGTAAGAGTAAATGTATGATTTGTCTCATATACTAAAACATATATGTCACTAAAGTAACCCAGTGTTGAAGCTGTGTATTGTATCACCTCACAAGTTTCTCTTCTTTCATCTCTTCAGTTACTTTAATTTCTTCAAACTCAACTCTCATTTTCCTGTCATTTTGATGTTCACAATATCCACTTGGCTCCATTACTCTTTTGTGTTAGTGTGACTTTGTAAATGGTCCAAATTGGACCTTAACGTCGTGGTCAGCTCCTCTCTCCCAAGTGCGGGTTGTATATTATCCAATTAGTGAGAGATTATCATTAATATATTATTCCACATAATCTCAGGTGTTGTTGTTTCTGCTACATCACTACTGTACTATAATATTACTGAAAATTAAAACACACATCACTACAGTAATTAAAGTTCCACATGATAATATCTCATGTCTAAACTTTAATTCGTCATAATATCTATGTGTTCTCACAAAAGCATTGTATGTCACTGTTAATCCATTGTAGGATCACTTGCAAAATATTGAAGCTAAACATACCAAAACTTATATATTATTTACGCACAATTGGTTTGGAAAGTAGTCATTCCATACCTTCATTATTTTTTTTTCTTGGGCCCTTTTGGAGCTGCAGTTTAGTCTTTTGTCAAAGTTAGTACGAATTCTACGTATGCAAATGCCTGTGTCACATGTGCAGAGTACTGTCAGCTCGTCCTCTTGAAGGAATGTCCTAATTAACCCATGATGGGCACAGTTGGTAATGAATAAATGCATAATTACTGACATAGTTTTAAGTAACATATGAGTTAGCTGCAAAATACTCCACAGACATAACTAGTACCTGGAGGCCATTATTCCCACATGACACAATGCTCCAACTGGCAGCATGTGTACAATGCTCCAGCTGGCAGCATGTGTACAATGCTCCAGCTGGCAGCATGTGTACAATGCTCCAGCTGGCAGCATGTGTACAATGCTCCAGCTGGCAGCATGTGTACAATGCTCTAGCTGGCAGCATGTGTACAATATGATATAAATGGTTTCGAAAACCGACAAGTTGAAGAATGAGACACTTGTTGCACAAGTGTCTCATTCTTCTCGTGTAGAATGACTGAAAACTTTCATATATAAACTGGTTTACGGTGGCAGCGGCACCATTAATTTTTTAAAATCATGTTAAGTTGCATTAAACAATTAAAGACACTTACACATGTCCAGTAATCAGCTTCAAATATCAATGTATCAGAGGAAAGTAAACCCTCACGAGAGATATTTATTTTGGTTCTCAGGACATCTACACTCCAAGTGAGTAATTTCTACGTCTTTTCTTACTGAAAACTTTATCTGGAAACCTGTATAACAGGTAAGAAAATACTAATATCTTGTCATGGAATTTGTGTTCAACGATCATCCGTTCACTCAGGAATGTATCACCATACTGATGGTCAAGAGGGTGTAGTTCAGGTGTGGTACTGGTGCTCATAACGAGCACCGGTTTTGACAGAACACATTGTTTGGAACACAGGTATTTATAAGAACACTGCTCTTACCTTCCAAAGGGAACTCCTGTTCCCTTTCTGATTACCACTTACACTTGGGCAGTATTTGTTCCCCAGACTCTGGGGTGCTGGGCTCAGTACGGTGTGACCTACGATGGCCCTAACAACCCCAACAAAATAAAAACAACCACATTAACACTTATTCCTTTTATGGGTTATACTGTTCTTCTCTTTTAATTATACAGAACTTTTTATCAGCATGCACTTAGCGTCTACTGCTGAAATTTAATGATAAGATATTATTTGCCAAAAGCAGTCATGTTCTTCAAATGAACCATTACTACTGAGGAGCCCATCACTACTGAGGAGCCCATCACTACTGAGGAGCCCATCACTACTGAGGAGACCATCACTACTGAGGAGACCATCACTACTGAGGAGACCATCACTACTGAGGAGCCCATCACTACTGAGGAGACCATCACTACTGAGGAGACCATCACTACTGAGGAGCCCATCACTACTGAGGAGCCCATCACTACTGAGGAGCCCATCACTACTGAGGAGCCCATCACTACTGAGGAGCCCATCACTACTGAGGAGCCCATCACTACTGAGGAGCCCATCACTACTGAGGAGACCATCACTACTGAGGAGACCATCACTACTGAGGAGACCATCACTACTGAGGAGACCATCACTACTGAGGAGACCATCACTACTGAGGAGACCATCACTACTGAGGAGACCATCACTACTGAGGAGACCATCACTACTGAGGAGCCCATCACTACTGAGGAGCCCATCACTACTGAGGAGACCATCACTACTGAGGAGACCATCACTACTGAGGAGCCCATCACTACTGAGGACACCATCACTACTGAGGAGCCCATCACTACTGAGGAGCCCATCACTACTGAGGAGCCCATCACTACTGAGGAGCCCATCACTACTGAGGAGCCCATCACTACTGAGGAGCCCATCACTACTGAGGAGCCCATCACTACTGAGGAGACCATCACTACTGAGGAGACCATCACTACTGAGGAGACCATCACTACTGAGGAGACCATCACTACTGAGGAGACCATCACTACTGAGGAGACCATCACTACTGAGGAGACCATCACTACTGAGGAGACCATCACTACTGAGGAGCCCATCACTACTGAGGAGCCCATCACTACTGAGGAGACCATCACTACTGAGGAGACCATCACTACTGAGGAGCCCATCACTACTGAGGACACCATCACTACTGAGGAGCCCATCACTACTGAGGAGCCCATCACTACTGAGGAGCCCATCACTACTGAGGAGCCCATCACTACTGAGGAGCCCATCACTACTGAGGAGCCCATCACTACTGAGGAGCCCATCATTGCTGAGGAGCCCATCACTACTGAGGAGCCCATCACTACTGAGGAGCCCATCACTACTGAGGAGCCCATCACTACTGAGGAGCCCATCACTACTGAGGAGCCCATCACTACTGAGGAGACCATCACTACTGAGGAGACCATCACTACTGAGGAGACCATCACTACTGAGGAGACCATCACTACTGAGGAGACCATCACTACTGAGGAGACCATCACTACTGAGGAGCCCATCACTACTGAGGAGCCCATCACTACTGAGGAGCCCATCACTACTGAGGAGACCATCACTACTGAGGAGACCATCACTACTGAGGAGCCCATCACTACTGAGGAGCCCATCACTACTGAGGAGCCCATCACTACTGAGGAGCCCATCACTACTGAGGAGACCATCACTACTGAGGAGCCCATCACTACTGAGGAGCCCATCACTACTGAGGAGCCCATCACTACTGAGGAGACCATCACTGCTGAGGAGACCATCACTACTGAGGAGCCCATCACTACTGAGGAGACCATCACTACTGAGGAGCCCATCACTACTGAGGAGACCATCACTACTGAGGAGCCCATCACTACTGAGGAGACCATCACTGCTGAGGAATATCATCTTGTGACTTCACAGAGTTCCTTCACCCTAGTCAATAAAGTGAAGGAGTTGTCTAAAGAAGGCTGAGTGCATCCCATCATTACCTGAGAACACAATCACTTCATGTGAAGACCAGAGACGGTACTGATTTTCCTGTTGGCTCGAGCCTTCCTCCCAGACAGCTCCTCCTCAATTTCTTCAAGAGTCTTACCTTTAGTTTCTATCACGAAGAAGATTACATATAGTGAACCAAAAATCATAATTCCCGAGAACATGAAAAATACATTTGAAGGCCCCATGGCTTCTACCATTACCGGGAAGGTTTTGGTGATGAGAAAGGTACAAGACCAGTTAAAAGCTGTTATGACAGAGGCAGCAGGACCTCTTATCTTGGCAGGAAGAGCCTCGCCCATGAAGAGCCATGGGATGGGACCCCAGCCTAGCGAGAAAGCTATCACATAGACCATGAAACTAACAAGTGGCAACCATGACAAAGATTTGATTGTTGTCTCCCACTGCTCCTGTGCCTCGTCCATCATCTCATCATCAACTGTCGACTGTGGAAAAAAAAAATCGTATTATTTAATGTTAAAATCATATAAAAATTATTAATAAATTATACAATCACGTTTTTACATTTTTATTTTTATTAATACATCGGCAGTTTCCCACCAAGGCAGGGTGGCCAGAAAAAGAAAAACTTTTATCATCATTCACTCCATCACTGTCTTGCCAGAGGCATGTCTACACTACAGTTATAAAACTGCAACATTAACACCCCTCCTTCAGAGTGCAGACACTGTACCTCCCATCTCCAGGACTCAAGTCCAGCCTGCCAATTTCCCTGAATCCCTTCATAAATATCACCTTGCATACACTCCAACAGCACGTCAAGTCCTAAAAACCATTTGTCTCCATTAGCTCCTGTCTAACACGCTCAAGCACGCTTGCTGGAAGTCCAAGCCCCTCACACACAAAACCTCCTTTACCCCCTCCCTCCAACATTTCCTAGGCCGCCTCCTACCCCGCAATTCCCTCCACTACAGATCTGTATACTCTCGAAGTCATTCTATTTCATTCAATCCTCTCTACATGTCTAAACCACCTCAACAACACCTTCTCAGCCTCTGCATGATAGTTTTGGTAATCCCACGCCTCCTCCTAATCTCCAAACTACGGATTCTCTGCATTATATTCACACCACACATTGCCCTCAGACATGACATCTCCACTGCCTCCAGCCTTCTTCTTGTAACATTCACCACCCATGCCTCACACCCATACAAGAGCGTTGGTATAACTATACTCTCATTCATTCCCCTCTTTTCTTTCATGGATAATGTTCTTTGTCTCCACAGGCTCCTAAGTGCACCACTCAGCTTTTCCCCCTCATCAATCCTATGATTCACCTCATCTTTCATAGACCCATCTGCTGACACGTCCACTCCTAGATATCTGAACACATTCACCTCCTCCATACTCTTTCCCTCTAATCTGATGTCCAATCTTCCATTACCTAATTTTTTTTGTTATCCCCATCATCTTACTCTTTCCTATATTCATTTTTAATTTTCTTCTTTTACATACCCTACCAAACTCATCCATCAACCTCTGCAACTTCTCTTCAGAATCTCCCAAAAGCACAGTGTCATCAGCAAAGAGCAACTGTGACAACTCCCACTTTGTGTTTGATTCTTTATCTTTTAATCCTACATCTCTTGCTAACACCCGAGCATTCTCTTCTCTCACAACTCCATCTATAAATATATTGAACAACCATGGTGACATCACATATCCCTGTCTAAGGCCTACTTTCACTGGGAAATAATCTCCCTCTCTCCTACATACTCTAACCTGAGCCTCACTATCCTCGTAAAATCTTTTCATCGCTTTCAATAACCTACCTCCTATACCATACATTTGCAACATCTGCCACATTGCCCCCCTATCCACCCTATCACATGCCTTTTCAAAATCCATAAATGTTACAAAAACCTCTTTACCCTTATCTAAATACTGTTCACCTATATGTTTCACTGTAAACACTTAG
>NC_091333.1:23723593-23868593 GCF_038502225.1 Cherax quadricarinatus | reverse complement strand
TAGTTTCCCTTACACATTTCTTGGAACAGTATCCACAGGGGATAGTGTTGATGCCCGCTGTTAGAAGTGTGGGACTATATTGCTTAGTGACGTCTTTGACAGATATGTTTATGGTAGAAACATTTATGTTGCTTCTAGCAAGTACCCGGAAAGTATTCTTGATCGACACCATGCCTAACCCTTCTAGGGTAGGGTAGGTGCCTGAGCCCGAGCCTTTAGCTCATAAGACTGCCATTCCCATTTGCTCCCTTGGGGCGGGGATGGCAGACCAGAGAGGCCTAGCTTGTGGCTAGGCCTGGGGACAGTTGGTCCCAAAGATGAGGAGGTACTTGTGCCTCCTCCCATGGGAGACTTAGATCTCAGACACTCCCTAAAGAGGGAGCCAAGGCCGGGCCACCACTTGGAAAAGGCCCGGGCCGGGAGAATACCGGCGAATCTTTAATAATAATAATAAGTATTCTTGACAACCTTACCACTTGGGAGCACTATGAACTACTTAAAAGGACTGCTGCATTATGAATTCATTGAGGATAGTTTGTACCTTGAGTCTGCAATCCCAGATGAAGAAAGAGGGAAACTGAAGACGTGTGAAGGATTGTGTTATGTAAATACATTCTTTTTCAAGAAAACAAGGGCTGGAGATGCAAAGAACTCTCAAGAAGAAGCCAATAAGGACACCTCTTTTAGTGCCGGTGTCTTGATCCGAATAGAACTGTATAAGATTGTCCTTGATGGTATGTTTGACACTATTGGGAGACCTGCGCAGGAGGACGGCAAGGAAAGGAAGTTTGCCATCTTTCTCGAGTTCCAGTGTAAACTTTATTGATGTTCGACAGCACTGATCTTGTTAAAGAAAACCTGGATACTGAAACAACTGGGATAGAAAACCAAGATACCGTCAACGTATCTTAGCCAAAAAATGGTGTTGGGAATGAGGGAGCCGAATTTCTAGGTTATTAGGCTCCCCATGAAGAGAGTGGGGAGCACAGCAATAAGCGGTCTACCCATTGCCATCTCTAGAAAAGGTAATGGAATGTTGTGATTGTCGGTGAGCTTCTGTCTCGGAATATTTATTGCAGCATCAGTAGGAACGTTGGTAAAGAGGGCTGTGACATCAAACGAAGCCATTCTTTTGTTTTTGACATTCAGGTTGGAAATCAGAGAAGAGAATGTCACCTGAGTGTTTGAGGTGCGCCTGGCTGATAGTGCCTAGATATACTGAGAGATATTTAACATGCTGACTGGCTAATCTGTGGTGTGCTCCCTATGCCGAAAGTGACAGGACATAGTGGGATGCCAGGCTTATGGATCTCAGTAAGGCCACACAGGCGTGCTGGTTTTGGATGACCTGGTTAAAGTTTTGCAAAGTTATATGCTTTGACAGCTGGCTGAATAACACAGTGGCTATTTTGAAGATGTTATTTCTGATAAAGCTATTGGGCCCAAACAGGTGTTTAATACTGACTTATGATTTTCATGAATTTTAACGAATTTATAAAATACGTCTTTCTGAACCAGTAATAACCCCAAAGCTCGTTAAAAAAATGAAGACACTGGCAGCAGAGGATGTTCTTAATTCAACGTTCTGCCCAAGGCTGGACTTTATCAAGTAAATAACCTAACCTAACCTAACTTAGCTTAACCTATCAAGTACCTGGGCGAAATGTTACAGTAAAATGATCCTCTGCCCATGAGCATTACAACACGTAGTTTCAAAATGCTCACATCTTGATTTACAGTATTGAGGAAGTTAGGTATAAGTGTATTAATATTTCTAACCACCCAGTTAGAAATATTAATCTTCAAGTTATTGTTGGGTAAGTTACCTTGAGGTAGAAATAAACTCCAAGGGATACCAGAGACAAGACCATCAGGGCACTGGAGATGTACAGTAATATCTTCCTTCCCAGTTTGTCAATGAGAGCATTGGCAATGAAGGTGGCCAGCAGGTTGACGATGCCTACAATGATGGTGGACAGATGGCCACTGATGGAGGAGCCAGACATCTCGAAGATAGACACGGTGTAGAAGATGACAGCATTGATGCCTGACAGCTGCTGAAACATCATAAGACCCAGTGACAGCAGGAAAGGACGGATTTGTCTCCGGTTAAATATGTCTTTCAGCGAGGATGACTCCTGCCTCGAGAACTCGAAGTTGTCATGGATGGCCTCCAGCTCGTACTCAGCCTCGGACTCGGATCCACGCAGCCACAGCAACGAACAGCGAGCATCATCCACACGGTCTGGATAAAAAAAAAATCCGTAATCAGAAAATGTTTCTTCTTTTTTGGGTGACCCAGCCTAGGTGGGAAGCAGCCTTATATGTTAAAAAGAATTATTATACGGAATTAGTGCTTACGATTAATAAAAACAATTACATTTGATGATCTAAAAATGTTTATTCTGGACATAATTTTTTTTATTATTAATGTTTATTATATTACAGTCAATGTAAACATTATTTTCTTCATTGAGTTTCCCCTCAGACACACAACATTATATATTAAAGTTTAAAACACTTGTGATGACTCTCTGGCTTAATTATGATGACTCTGGTTTAATTGTGATGACTCTGGTTTAATTGTGATGACTCTGGTTTAATTGTGATGACTCTGGTTTAATTGTGATGACTCTGGTTTAATTGTGATGATTCTGGTTTAATTGTGATGACTCTCTGGCTTAATTGTGATGACTCTGGTTTAATTGTGATGACTCTGGTTTAATTGTGATGACTCTCTGGCTTAATTATGATGACTCTGGTTTAATTGTGATGACTCTCTGGCTTAATTATGATGACTCTGGTTTAATTGTGATGACTCTGGTTTAATTGTGATGACTCTGGTTTAATTGTGATGACTCTCTGGCTTAATTATGATGACTCTGGTTTAATTGTGATGACTCTGGTTTAATTGTGATGACTCTGGTTTAATTGTGATGACACTCTGGTTTAATTGTGATGACACTCTGGTTTAATTGTGATGACTCTCTGGCTTAATTATGATGACTCTGGTTTAATTGTGATGACTCTGGTTTAATTGTGATGACTCTGGTTTAATTGTGATGACTCTGGTTTAATTGTGATGACTCTGGTTTAATTGTGATGACTCTGGTTTAATTGTGATGACTCTGGTTTAATTGTGATGACTCTGGTTTAATTGTGATGACTCTGGTTTAATTGTGATGACTCTGGTTTAATTGTGATGACTCTGGTTTAATTGTGATGACACTCTGGTTTAATTGTGATGACTCTGGTTTAATTGTGATGACTCTGGTTTAATTGTGATGACACTCTGGTTTAATTGTGATGACTCTGGTTTAATTGTGATGACACTCTGGTTTAATTGTGATGACTCTGGTTTAATTGTGATGACACTCTGGTTTAATTGTGATGACTATGGTTTAATTGTGATGACACTCTGGTTTAATTGTGATGACTCTGGTTTAATTGTGATGACTCTGGTTTAATTGTGATGACTCTGGTTTAATTGTGATGACTCTGGTTTAATTGTGATGACTCTGGTTTAACTGTGATGACTCTGGTTTAATTGTGATGACTCTGGTTTAATTGTGATGACTCTGGTTTAATTGTGATGACTCTGGTTTAATTGTGATGACTCTGGTTTAATTGTGATGACACTCTGGTTTAATTGTGATGACACTCTGGTTTAATTGTGATGACTCTGGTTTAATTGTGATGACTCTGGTTTAATTGTGATGACACTCTGGTTTAATTGTGATGACTCTGGTTTAATTGTGATGACACTCTGGTTTAATTGTGATGACTCTGGTTTAATTGTGATGACACTCTGGTTTAATTGTGATGACTCTGGTTTAACTGTGATGACTATCTGGTTTAACTGTTTTATCATCTGGATTTTTTCAACTGTGATGATTTTTGCAGTATAACATTAACAAGATGAAAATAAAGCAAAGTGATTCTCTTTGATGTCCCAAACAAACATCACAACAAACATCACAACAAACATCACAACAAACATCACAACAATCACAACAAACATCACAACAAACATCACAACAAACATCACAACAAACATCACAACAAACATCACAACAAACATCACAACAAACATCACACAAACATCACAACAAACATCACACAAACATCACACCAAACATCACAACAAACATCACACAAACATCACAACAAACATCACAACAAACATCACAACAAACATCACACAAACATCACAACAAACATCACAACAAACATCACAACAAACATCACAACAAACATCACAAACATCACAACAATCACAACAAACATCACAACAAACATCACACAAACATCACAACAAACATCACACAAACATCACAACAAACATCACAACAAACATCACACAAACATCACACAAACATCACAACAAGCATCACAACAAACATCACAAACATCACAACAAACATCACAAACATCACAACAAACATCACAACAAACACCACAACAAACATTACAACAAACATGACAACAAACATCACAAACATCACAACAAACATCACACAAACATCACAACAAACATCACAACAAACATCACAACAAACATCACACAAACATCACACAAACATCACAACAAACATCACAACAAACATCACAACAATCACACAAACATCACACAAACATCACAACAAACATCACAACAAACATCACAACAAACATCACAACAAACATCACACAAACATCACACAAACATCACACAAACATCACACAAACATCACAACAAACATCACAACAAACATCACACAAACATCACACAAACATCACACAAACATCACAACAAACTTCACAACAAACATCACAACAAACATCACACAAACATCACACAAACATCACAACAAACATCACATAAACATCACAACAAACATCGCAACAACCATCGACTCCCACACAAATTTCAGTTTACAACAAATTTGTAACAAAATCCTAGAGTTTGTCAACACAGTTGATTATCACACAGGAGCCTCACTACTCTTGCCATACCACCTCACTACTCTTGCCATACCACCTCACTACTCTTGCCATACCACCTTACTACTCTTGCCATACCACCTCACTATTCTTGCCATACCACCTCACTATTCTTGCCATACCACCTCACTATTCTTGCCATACCACCTCACTATTCTTGCCATACCACCTCACTATTGCCATACCACCTCACTACTCTTGCCATACCACCTCACTACTCTTGCCATACCACCTCACTACTCTTGCCATACCACCTCACTACTCTTGCTATACCACCTCACTATTCTTGCCATACCACCTCACTATTGCCATACCACCTCACTACTCTTGCCATACCACCTCACTACTCTTGCCATACCACCTCACTACTCTTGCCATACCACCTCACTATTCTTGCCATTCCACCTCACTACTCTTGCCATACCACCTCACTACTCTTGCCATACCACCTCACTACTCTTGCCATACCACCTCACTACTCTTGCCATACCACCTCACTATTCTTGCCATACCACCTCACTACTCTTGCCATACCACCTCACTATTGCCATACCACCTCACTATTCTTGCCATACCACCTCACTACTCTTGCCATACCACCTCACTATTGCCATACCACCTCACTATTCTTGTCATACCACCTCACTATTGCCATAAAACCTCACTACTCTTGCCATACCACCTCACTACTCTTGCCATACCACCTCACTACTCTTGCCATACCACCTCACTATTCTTGCCATACCACCTCACTACTCTTGCCATACCACCTCACTATTGCCATACCACCTCACTATTCTTGTCATACCACCTCACTACTCTTGCCATAAAACCTCACTACTCTTGCCATGCCACCTCAGTACTCTTGCCATACCACCTCACTATTCTTGCTATACCACCTCACTATTCTTGCCATACCACCTCACTACTCTTGCCATACCACCTCACTACTCTTGCCATACCACCTCACTACTCTTGCCATACCACCTCACTACTCTTGCTATACCACCTCACTACTCTTGCCGTACCACCTCACTACTCTTGCCATACCACCTCACTACTCTTGCCATACCACCTCACTATTCTTGTCATGCCGCCTCACTACTCTTGCCATACCACCTCACTACTCTTGCCATACCTCACTACTCTTGCCATACCACCTCATTATTCTTGCCATACCACCTCACTATTCTTGCCATACCACCTCACTATTCTTGCCATACCACCTCACTACTCTTGCCATAACACCTCACTATTCTTGCCATACCACCTCACTACTCTTGCCATACCACCTCACTATTCTTGCCATACCACCTCACTATTGCCATACCACCTCACTACTCTTGCCATACCACCTCACTACTCTTGCCATACCACCTCACTATTCTTGCCATATCACCTCACTACTCTTGCCATATCACCTCACTACTCTTGCCATACCACCTCACTATTCTTGCTATACCACCTCACTACTCTTGCCATATCACCTCACTACTCTTGCCATACCACCTCACTATTCTTGCCATACCACCTCACTACTCTTGCCATACCACCTCACTACTCTTGCCACACCACCTCACTACTCTTGCCATACCACCTCACTACTCTTGTCATACCACCTCACTACTCTTGCCATACCACCTCACTATTCTTGCCATACCACCTCACTACTCTTGCCATACCACCTCACTACTCTTGCCATACCACCTCACTATTGCCATACCACCTCACTATTCTTGCCATACCACCTCACTATTCTTGCCATACCACCTCACTATTCTTGCCATAACACCTCACTATTCTTGCCATACCACCTCACTACTCTTGCCATACCACCTCACTACTCTTGCCATACCACCTCACTACTCTTGCCATACCACCTCACTATTCTTGCCATACCACCTCACTACTCTTGCCATACCACCTCACTATTCTTGCCATACCACCTCACTACTCTTGCCATACCACCTTACTACTCTTGCCATACCACCTCACTACTCTTGCCATACCACCTCACTACTCTTGCCATACCACCTCACTATTCTTGCCATACCACCTCATTACTCTTGCCATACCACCTCACTTCTCTTGCCATACCACCTCACTACTCTTGCCATACCACCTCAATACTATTGCCATACCACCTCACTACTCTTGCCATACCACCTCACTACTCTTGCCATACCACCTCACTATTGCCATACCACCTCACTACTCTTGCCATACCACCTCACTATTCTTGCCATACCACCTCACTACTCTTGCCATACCACCTCACTACTCTTGTTATACCACCTCACTTCTCTTGCCATACCACCTCACTACTCTTGCCATACCACCTCACTACTCTTGCCATACCACCTCACTATTCTTGCCATACCACCTCACTACTCTTGCCATACCACCTGACTACTCTTGCCATACAACCTCACTATTCTTGCCATACCACTTTACTACTCTTGCCATACCACCTCACTAGTCTTGCCATACCACCTCACTACTCTTGCCATACAACCTCACTACTCTTGCCATACCACCTCACTACTATTGCCATACCACCTCACTATTGCCATACCACCTCACTACTATTGCCATACCACTTCACTATTGCTGTACCACGTCACTACTCTTGACATACCACCTCACTATTGCCGTACCACCTCGCTACTCTTGCTATACCACCTCACTATTTTTGCAATACCACCTCATTATTCTTGCCATACCACCTCACTATTCTTGCCATACCACCTCATTATTCTTGCCATACCACTTCACTATTCTTGCCATTCCACCTCATTATTCTTGCCATACCACCTCACTTCTCTTGCCATGCCATCTCACTATTATTGCCATACCACCTCACTATTCTTGCCATACCACCTCATTATTCTTGCCATACCACCTCATTATTCTTGCCATACCACCTCACTATTCTTGCATTCCACCTCATTATTCTTGCCATACCACCTCACTATTCTTGCTATTCCACCTCATTATTCTTGCCATACCACCTCATTATTCTTGCCATACCACCTCACTATTCTTGCTATTCCACCTCATTATTCTTGCCATACCACCTCACTACTCTTGCCATACCACCTCACTACTCTTGCCATACCACATCACTATTGCCATACCACCTCATTATTCTTGCCATACCACCTCATTATTCTTGCCATACCACCTCGCTATTGTTGCCATTCCACCTCATTATTGCCATACCACCTCACTACTCTTGCCATACCACCTCATTATTCTTGCCATACCACCTCATTATTCTTGCCATACCACCTCACTACTCTTGCCATACCACCTCATTCTTGCCATACCACCTCACTACTCTTGCCATATCACCTCATTATTCTTGCCATACCACCTCACTATTCTTGCCATACCACCTCATTATTCTTGCCATACCACCTCATTATTCTTGCCATACCATCTCATTATTCTTGCCATACTACCTCACTGTTCTTGCCATTCCACCTCATTATTGCTATACCACCTCACTACTCTTGCCATATGCCACCTCACTATTCTTGCCATTCCACCTCATTATTGCCATACCACCTCACTATTCTTGCCGTACCACCTCACTATTCTTGCCATACCACCTCATTATTATTGCCATACCACCTCACTATTCTTGACATACCACCTCATTATTCTTGCCATACTACCTCACTATTCTTGCCATTCCACCTCATTATTCTTGCCATACCACCTCACTATTCTTGCCATTCTACCTCATTATTCTTGCCACACCACCTCACTATTCTTGCCATACCACCTCATTATTCTTGCCATACCACCTCGCTATTCTTGCCATTCCACCTCATTATTATTGCCATACCACCTCACTACTCTTGCCATGCCACCTCATTATTCTTGCCATACCACCTCACTATTCTTGTCATACCACCTCATTATTCTTGCCATACCACGTCACTACTCTTGCCATACCACCTCATTATTCTTGCCATACCACCTCACTACTCTTGCCATATCACCTCATTCTTGCCATACCACCTCACTATTCTTGCCATACCACCTCATTATTCTTGCCATACCACCTCATTATTCTTGCCATACTATCTCACTGTTCTTGCCATTCCACCTCATTATTGCCATACCACCTCACTATTCTTGCCATACCACCTCACTACTCTTGCCATACCACCTCATTATTCTTGCCATACCACCTCACTATTCTTGCCATACCACCTCATTATTCTTGCCATACCACCTCATTATTCTTGCCATACCACCTCATTATTCTTGCCATACTACCTCACTGTTCTTGCCATTCCACCTCATTGCCATACCACCTCACTATTCTTGCCATACCACCTCACTATTCTTGCCATTCCACCTCATTATTATTGCTATACCTCCTCACTACTCTTGCCATACCACCTCACTATTATTACCATTCCACCTCATTATTGCCATACCACCTCACTATTCTTGCCATACCACCTCACTATTCTTGCCATACTACCTCATTATTGCCATACCACCTCACTATTCTTGCCATTCCACCTCATTATTATTGCCATACCACCTCATTATTATTGCCATACCACCTCACTATTCTTGCCATACCACCTCATTATTATTGCCATACCACCTTTCTCAGCTCTGAAAATTCATTGTGTCTGACGATCTGACACTGAGTCCAGATAACTTTAAAATAACAGCTGAGATTTTTAACACATTGTAGTGAACAATATTAGAGCTACAGAGTAAATAACTTAAAGCTGGACTTAATACTTATGTTTCAGCTGGTGAAGCGGCATCACCCAAGATTCTCACTCCTACAACCCGGGTTTGATTCCCGGGCGACACACTAAATTAGAATCCCAATTGTAATAACCCGCTTTGACTTTTTGGGGGCTATCGCAGGCAATTTATATATACCTATGTTGTTATATGTAATAAATGTACTTGTGTGTATGTATCTGTACCTGTAGCTCGATCGCTAACGCAGTCAGCTCATTCGCTAAGGTCCGGGGGCGATCCCCGGTAGGGGTGGAAACTTTGGAAGTTTTTTACATAATTTCCTAAATGTAGAACATATAAATGATTAATATAATTGCGTATTAAAATGTGATGCTATTTGGACCCTTCAAGAAATTTTAAGTGACCGGGTAGTGTGGAAGAACCGCGGACGGAGAGACGCCATATTGAGCTGAATGTGTGAACACTGGTACTTTAATTGTGCAATGTAATTGGACGTTCACGAGGGTCATTTGGGGTACATCGTCCTCAATTCGTAATTTAGAAATAGCTGACAATTTCCTGCTGAAGAACTGGGATAAATACTGTGGAAAACCCTTATAAGTCGGCAACCAGGACGAAAAATAGAAGACTTCAATGAATCCTACCCAGCAACACACCTTAGCTAAGTGATGCTTACCCATAATGTACAGTAGTTTTTGCAGTGGTCATCAGAAATTCTATCTGCTAGGGTAGTGTTAGGATGTGTTCCATCAGCATTGTCTTCCAGTAATTAAATGGTAAGTGTTAATACCATTTATATTTTGTGTACCCAGCAAGCCAAATCATACAGTCCACACAACTTTAATTACTAGAGTAACTGGTTTTAATATTATAATAATTTAATATCAGGTGTAACTTTTTGTGAGAGTGGTGAGGAAGTGGGCAGTCGAAGGAGTAGTAGTTCAGTGACCTAATTTGTCTAAGTCCCACTTACTTCACCCAAATTACTTGCAGGTAATAATTCAGGTAATACTCTGTAAGCCTCCTGCAGGTGATTTACTTACAACATAATAATAATAATAATAATAATAATAATAATAATAATAATAATAATAATAATAATAATGATAATAATTTTCACAGAAACATTAGAACGTATTTCTTTAAGACACCTGCTGCTCATGTTCACCTAGCAGTAAACTAGGTACCTGGGTGTTAGTCGACTGGTGTGGGTCGCATCCTGGGAACAAAATTGACCTAATTTGTCCGAAATGCTCTGCATAACAAGTGGCTTTCTATATAGTAGTATGTGATTGATGTCAGCTAGGACTGTATACCTTGTACATGTACTTGTAGTAAGTAAAGATAGCAATAATAATAATAATAATAATAATAATAATAATATTATTATTATTATTATTATTATTATTGTTATTATTATTATTGTTTTTAATGATAGTTTGCCCTCGTTTGATGAGTTCCGTTTTCTGTTTGTGGTGAGTGTGTAGTGTTGAAGGGTAACTGCTTGTTTCATGTCCCACATGATGCCTACTGACTGATTTATCTATTTTTTTTAACCCTTCACATGTTTGTTAATGTTGTATTATATCGCTTATATATGTTAAAGCTTGTGGCCCGGTGGCCTGGTGGTTAAAGCTCCCGCTTCACACACGGAGGGCCCGGGTTCGATTCCCGGCGGGTGGAAACATTTCGACACGTTTCCTTACACCTGTTGTCCTGTTCACCTAGCAGCAAATAGGTACCTGGGTGTTAGTCGACTGGTGTGGGTCGCATCCTGGGGGACAAGATTAAGGACCCCAATGGAAATAAGTTAGACAGTCCTCGATGACGCACTGACTTTCTTGGGTTATCCTGGGTGGCTAACCCTCCGGGGTTAAAAATCCGAACGAAATCTTATCTTATCTTATCTTATAATGGCGCGTTCCTGAAATGAATCGTGACGATGGTAAGATAAAGACCCAACGGAAAACGCCATTTCGTCTAAGTTTCCTGGGATATCCTGGAGTTTACCTGGAGACAGTTCCTGGGGTCAACGCTCCCGTGGCCCGGTCTGAGACCAGGCCTCATGGTGGATCAGGGTTTGATCAACCAGGCTGTTACTGCTCCATAAGCTGCTATATATAATAATATCTTTATTTCTACAAGTACATGTACAAGGTATACAGTCCTAGCTGACCTCAATGACATACTACTATACAGAAAGCTGCTTGTTATGCTGAGCATTTCGGGCAAATTAGGTCACTTTTGTCTACCTGGAGGGCATTCCGGGGATCAACGCCCCCGCGGCCCGGTCCACGACCAGGCCTCCCGGTGGATCAGGGCCTGATCAACGAAGCTGTTACTGCTGGCCGCACGCAATCCAACGTACGAACCACAGCCCGGCTGATCCGGCACCGTCTTTAGGTATCTGTCCAGCTCTCTCTTGAAGACAACCAGGGTTTTACCGGTAATGCCCCTTATTGCTGGTGGGAGGCTGTTGAACAGTCTTGGGCCCCGGACACTTATTGCGTTTTCTCTTAGTGTACCAGTGACGCCCCTACTTTTCACTGGGGGTATGTTGCAATCACTCCGTATGGAGTGATTTCTGTGTGCATATTAGGGACCAGCCCCTCCAGAATCTTCCAGGTGTAGATTATGATATATCTCTCTCTCCTGTGCTCCAGTGAATACAAGTCAATTGCTTCCAGGTGCTCCCAGTAGTTAAGGTGCTTGATGGAACTTATACGTGCAGTAAAGGTTCTCTGTACATTCTCTAGCTCTGCAATTTCACCTGCCTTGAATGGGGATGTTAATGTACAGCAGTATTCCAGCCTAGAGAGAACAAGTGATTTAAAAAGGATCATCAATGGCTTAGCATCTCTTGTCTTGAATGTTCTCATTATCCATCCTATCAGTTTCCTTGCAGATGTGATAGTGGCATTGTTGTGGTCCTTGAAGGTGAGGTCTTCGGACATTACCACACCCAGGTCCTTCACATTACTTTTCCACTCTACTGTGTGATTGGAGTTTGTAGTATACTCAGTCCTAGTTATTATTTCCTCCAGTTTTCCATAACGGAGTAGTTGGAATTTGTCTTCACTGATCATATTGTTCTCTGTTGTCCATTGGAAAACTTGGTTTATATCTTCTTGGAGCTTTGCCGTGTCCTCAGTGGATGACACTCTCATGCAGATCCTAGTATCGTCTGCAAAAGATGATACAGCGCTGTGGTTTACATCTCTGTCTATGTCTGATATGAGAATAAGGAACAGGATAGGTGCGAGTACTGTGCCTTGTGGGACAGAGCTCTTCACTATGGCAGCATCTGATTTAACTCTGTTTACCACTACTCTTTGTGTGCGATTGGTTAGAAAGTTGAAGATCTATCTGCCTACTTTGCCAGTTATCCCTTTAGCACGCATTTTGTGTGCTATTACACCATGGTCGCACTTGTCAAAGGCTTTTGCAAATTCTGTGTATACTACATCCACATTCTGTTAGTTTTCCAGTGCATCTAGGACCATATCGTAGTGGTCAAGCAGTTGCAAAAGGCAGGAGCGACCTGCTCTGAAACCATGTTGCCCTGGGTTGTGCAAGTTTTGGGAGTCCAGGAGGTTTGCTATCCTGCTTCTTAGAACTCTTTCAACCACTTTAAACCACTTATATCCACAGGACCACCCAACCCTACAAGAATGGCGCAGCCAGCACAGAGCTAGTACACCAAACAGGAATGAGAATGAAATTAGCTTAGAAGCTCCCACACCTCTGCATGTCCTCGGATGGCGGCCCAACAGCTAGCTCTGTGCTGGCTGCGCCATTCTTGTAGGGTTGGGTGGTCCTGTGGTTTAAAGCGTCATGTGGTTCTCGCTTACCATGAGGCAGGCCAGTACAACATGGGTTCGAATGCTTGGTTAGCGCAGTGTTGTTATTGATCAATACCACTCGTTCGTGGTTACAATAATATATATATATATATACACCGAGAGCTCTGCATATACACCGAGAACTCTGTATATCTTTGTATACCAAAATGTCTGTATCTCTCAGTGTACATTGAATTGAGGTGAGTATGTATCATTGTTTATATACATAAACATGTGTTTATGTCAGTGTACATACACCAAGTAGCGTGTATCAGTGTATATATACACAATGTTCATACACTGAAAGGTGAACATAAAGCTACACTGAGAAATAGTGAGATTCCAAGCGTCTCGTGTTTCCTCACATGTCACATTTTCTCACATTTAAACATGTGAGAAATCACGAAATCACTCAAAGCTGTGTATTTCAGTGCATATACACTGAGGTGTCAATTTATCAGTGTATATGCAATGATGTGTTAAATTCAGTGTATATACACAACAGATGTGTATCTCTTAGACAAAATGCGACGAGATGTGTATTTGTCAAGTGTACATATACTGTACATAAGCACAGAGAGGTGTGCATCGTGTATATACAGTGAGATGTGCTTATCTCTGTGAATATACACCTAGAGATATATATCTCCGTGTATGTATAACCGATATGTGTATTCGTCAGTATGTATACACCAAGAGGTTGATAGTCACAGTTGACAGATTTTTAAACCTAACA
Source organism: Cherax quadricarinatus (assembly GCF_038502225.1). Classification (NCBI taxonomy): domain Eukaryota; kingdom Metazoa; phylum Arthropoda; class Malacostraca; order Decapoda; family Parastacidae; genus Cherax; species Cherax quadricarinatus. The sequence continues at coordinate 23,854,289 of NC_091333.1, read as the reverse complement.
AAATCGGCTGGATAAACAGGACGAAACATTTTTCTGCCACTACAGTTACAAACCTAGAAATAACTAGAATTAAAATACAGTCTCAGTGAACTGATCCCACTTAGGTTATAGTCACTGACACATAGTTACAGGTCCCTTCACTGCTGAAGAAGAGTTATTACAGTAAGGAAGTTATTATCCTTCCTTGGGTTACACCTGATTACTTCCCATTTTCAAGGTACGGTATGATCCCAATGGGGTTTTGTACATCCCTTGATTGTGGTGGTAATAACAAACACAAGAGAAAGACTGGTCTTAGCTTCACCTTTGGAGATGTACCATCGTGGAGTCTCGGGCACAAAACACATCATAGCAGTGAAGATGAAAGGGATGATAGCACCAGCATAGGCCAGCACCCACCAGTTAGCATAAGTACCCACCACGAAGCACACCAGGATACCTGTGGAGGGCAGAACACTTAACAAACTCTCCTCTGCAAAACCTCACTGTATGTGAATTACCGTATGTTTATACCTCTAAAAATCCCACATTGGTAAAATAGTAAATGAAAATGGAAATATAACAATTAAGATTCTCTAACAAGGCATTAATTTTGTTGCATTGTCTTAGTTACATGTATACAAGTGGCACTATCTTAGCTACATGTATAAAAGTGGCACTGTCTTAGTTACATACACATACACATGTTGCATGGGGTTATGAATGCTGGGTTTAAGAATAAAACCAGCTTTTGGGTTTAATGGTAGCTGGAGTGGCGAGGATGAACAACCCCAGTGCCCTCTAGACCTGTCACCTGTGAACTGGTGAAAGCAAGACAACTCAGGGTATTAGAGTGTTACGCACATTAGTAGAAGGGGTAGCTAGTCTATGACGTTATTATTGTTAAGGGTTATAATGCCTTAGTTATGGAGGCCATTAAACGAGAAACAACCCATAGTGACGGCTCGATCCACTACTGACATGACCTCGTCATGTAAATAACCAGACTGAATTACTGAATGCAGAACTAATATACTGCGCTGCTATAAAGTCTTATTTCAACGAGAAGTGAGTTTATATATATTAGTGTAGAAACTACACAGCTGAGGGTCGAGCAAGACTCAACCTTTCTACGAATTCTGGAGCGACACACTGACAAAATATTATAAATAAGTTAAGACGCTGGTGTTGCAGACAAGTTATGCAACACTAACGTCACTAACTGTAGGAGGATATGAACAATGTTTTAAAGTTAATTATATAATGGAACACAGTACATAGAATACGTTCACTATTTTAAACTTTGTCTATAACTACGTAAGAGTACTAAAATAAATGAGAAAAGAAACATGAACATGATAAACCAACTGTTAGTGTCAGCAACAGTTAGTGTCAGCAACAGTTAGTGTCAGCAACAGTTAGTGTCAGCAACAGTTAGTGTCAGCAACAGTTAGTGTCTGCAATAGTTAGTGTCAGCAACAGTTAGTGTCAGCAACAGTTAGTGTCTGCAATAGTTAGTGTCAGCAACAGTTAGTGTCAGCAACAGTTAGTGTCAGCAACAGTTAGTGTCTGCAATAGTTAGTGTCTGCAATAGTTAGTGTCAGCAACAGTTAGTGTCAGCAACAGTGTCAGCAACAGTTAGTGTCAGCAACAGTTAGTGTCAGCAACAGTTAGTGTCAGCAACAGTTAGTGTCAGCAACAGTTAGTGTCAGCAACAGTTAGTGTCTGCAATAGTGTCAGCAACAGTTAGTGTCAGCAACAGTTAGTGTCAGCAACAGTTAGTGTCTGCAATAGTTAGTGTCAGCAACAGTTAGTGTCAGCAACAGTTAGTGTCAGCAACAGTTAGTGTCAGCAACAGTTAGTGTCAGCAACAGTTAGTGTCAGCAATCATTACGTCATAAATTATCTGAAGAACTTCAGCAAAAGATTACTGACCTTGGCAAGAAATATTCACATTCAACAAGAACACAAATAAAAGATAACATTGAAATTACTGTCTTCAAAAAATAATTTATTATATATACATATATATATATATATATATATATATATATATATATATATATATATATATATATATATATATATATATATATATATATATATATTACATTAATTACAAATTCTGGCAGCACTGTTTACACGACCATTATGGAGGTGTTGAGGTACAAGGTTGGTTGAGAACGGCATCAATGTCAGTAGCATTAATAACATCTTACGACCTTAAAATATGCAGATGTGAGCAACCTTGTGAAGCATCAGTCGCTGACTCACAGCAACAACGGTACAGTAAGCATTATAATATCTCTTGTAACTTTGATACTCAGTCAGCATCACTATAATTACATTTTAAGAACATAAGAACATAAGAACGAAGGAACACTGCAGAAGGCCTACTGGCCCATGCGAGGCAGGTCCAAGTCCCTACCGGCTTAAGCCAATGCACCCAACCTAGTCAGGTCAGGTCACATTGACTTAAGGGAGGAACACGGCAACCGACCTGTTAGCACAAGCTATCAGGTCCAACTCACACCCACCCACATCTACTCATGTATTTATCCAACCTATTTTTAAAGCTACACAACGTTCTGGCCTCTATAACTGTACTTGGGAGTTTGTTCCACTCATCCACAACTCTATTACCAAACCAGTACTTTCCTATATCCCTCCTGAATCTGAATTTTTCCAACTTAAAACCATTGCTGCGAGTCCTGTCTAGGCTAGATATTTTCAGCACACTATTTACATCCCCTTTATTTATTCCTGTCTTCCACTTATAAACCTCAATCATATCCCCCCTAATTCTACGTCTTTCTAGAGAGTGCAGTTTCAGGGCCCTTAGTCTATCCTCATAGGGAAGGTTTCTGATACATGGGATCATCTTTGTCATCCTCCTTTGTACATTTTCCAGAGAATTTATATCCATTCTGTAATACGGTGACCAAAACTGTGCAGCATAATCTAAATGAGGCCTAACCAAGGATGTATAGAGTTGAAGAACAACCTGAGGACTCCTATTATTTATGCTTCTTGATCTGATCTGAATGCAATTTTTTTTATGTTGATAACTGTGACTCTAATCTCATACTTATTTATATCAAATTTTGAATGTCTTATTGAAATTCATCACGATAATCTTCGCAATAGCCTTAATTTCACTAGATTTTGCAAGAACATTCTTTACTCTTGTAAAATCTACATTACAAATTTGCTTTCATTCTCCGAAAATATTCTTTCAGCATCACGAGTCTTCGTCGCCACTTATTGATCATTATAGATACAAGAAATATCTGTTACCTACACCGTAGAGAATGTAACACAGTGTACCACCTACTGACACACAAACTGGCTAGTGAACATTGCTTCATCTCGGGTACAGCTGCTTGGGTCACTTGTTGCTGTTACAACGTTAAACATATTTTTTATGAATACTTGTAAAATTACCAGTGTTATGTTAAAATGGCACAAGAACAACGAATGAGATTTCTCGGCTGTTTCACTCTCCAGGACTTGACTTGGTCCTTGTACTTGCCATCCCGGGGTAGTAGAGCGACTTGACGAGGCTTCGGCGTAGTACAAGTTCATTCTGAACAAGTACATCTTGACTGTAGGGAAAATAAAATAATGTTTGAACTAATCAATATAGAGTATTTTACTTATCCACGCTGCCTTATTAAGCGCCACCTGACGGATACAGTGGTTATGTCCCTAACATTCACAATACAGGGATCCCCTGAGAGATAAACATGGATCTCCACTGAACATTATCTCATGTATTATCTTAGAAACAATTTAATACTTTCTCGTCGTAATTAATCACTTGCTCAGGCTCGTATCAGCCCTCGGAAATAATTTCATCCAGCTCAGCTGGGAAATTATCCACGGCAGTGGTCAGCAGTGGTCACGCCAGTGGTCAGTGGTCACGGCAGAGGTCAGCAGTGGTCACGGCAGTGGTCAGCAGTGGTCACGGCAGTGGTCAGCAGTGGTCACGGCAGTGGTTACGGCAGTGGTCAGCAGTGGTCACGCCAGTGGTCAGTGGTCACGGCAGACGTCAGCAGTGGTCACGGCAGAGGTCAGCAGTGGTCACGGCAGTGGTCAGCAGTGGTCACGGCAGAGGTCAGCAGTGGTCACGGTAGTGGTCAGCAGTAGTCACGGTAGTGGTCAGTGGTCACATTTTAAGCCTGGTGAACCAAACAGTCATAAACAAACGTACTTGTTAAGATTTACCTTCCTGTTCGCGCACTGTTAAACAGTACAGTACAGAGCTTTCTTCCATTTTGAAAGGGCATAAGAAGAGCACCTTTCTTGGTTTTGTGTTGAAGCCACATCCGGTAAGTTCACTGGCTTCTTTATCTTCGTGATGTTTGTCAGTCTTATCAGACGCTCACAATCTGGAGTGTTCACTGCACAAGCTCCCCATTTTCACTTCGTAATCACGTGTACACCAGCTCTCAATATTTTTTTTTCAAATCACTCATAGATTCAAGTTGATTCTTCATGACACTTTCAACATCACTAGTATTTCTCTTGACTGCCATGGTTAATATACAGTGATGGGACGGGGTGATGGAAAAAATTGATTATTGATTGACTAATGGGGCTGAGAGAGGTGTGGCACCCTCCACAAGACACCTGAAGAATGGATATTGTTGGCAACAAGGGTGACACTAGACCTTCATCCCTGAACAATGGTCTTGCCAGTAGGCTGACTGCTGCTGACTGCAGTCTGTTGACATACAATGGACTTAAGCTTATTTTACCCAAAATTTATGGTACGTTCGACTGGTCGTTGTTCGTGTAGTTTGGACTTGGGTACTATATTCAAATGCGTTTTCTTGAAAAAGATGCATGCTAAATGAGACTCCATTGTACTGTGCTGCTGCTGCTGCTACTACTACTACTACTACTACTACTACTACTACTACTACTACTACTACTACTACTACTACCACCACCACTACCACCACCACTACCACCACCACTACCACCACCACTACCACCACTACCACCACTACCACCACTACCACCACTACCACCACCACCTTCAAGAATGCCCAGGATTCCGGACACCTGGCCGCAGTTCTTTTATATACTCTCTGTCCATTTTTATTACGTATACATCCACATGTCTATTAAGCTATCACCTTATCAGTAATCTTGACAATACATCTATGTACTCACAGGATTTATTGGTAAATTCAATAAAATATTGGCTAACCACAGCACTGAGGGAGTTACTGAGAACCCAGACTTATCTATCCACTGAAGGTCACTGGAGCGTCGATGGGAGAGGATCAATTAGTGTAGTGTTGTGCCAGAGTTGTGGAAGATGGCTAATGTGCTTCCTATATTTAAATCAGGGGATAAGTTCATTCCTTCAAATTACCATCCAATAAGCCTGATGACATCTATTGTGGGCAAATTATTAGAATCAATTATAGCTGACATTATTAGAAGTCACCTTGAAGAGCATAATTTGATTAATGAATCTCAGCATGGGTTCACAAGAGGTCGTTCTTGTCTGACAAATTTACTGACGTTCTTCAATAGAACATTTGAGGCAGTAGACAGTAAGACAGTAGACAGGATTTTAGTAAAGCCTTCGATAGAGTACCTCACAAGAGACTTTTAAGAAAAGTGGCAGCTCATGGTATAGGAGGTAAAATTCTAGCATGGATAGAAGCATGGCTTACCATTAGAAAGCAGAGAGTTTCCATTAATGGGGTCAAATCTGAATGAGGATTAGTCACTAGTGGCATTCCACAAGGATCAGTTTTAGGCCCTCTCTTGGTAATATCCTTGATGGTCATGGTTGTGGAGGTAGATATTTGGAATGAGGTATTGGAAAAGATATTGGAAACGTGTTTGGCAATGGAGTTGGTGGGGAGGACTATGTATCTCTTCACTATCCTCATCACTTCATCAGAGACTGTAGACGACGGGCATTAAACATCTTCAACACACCCAGAAAAGACACTGCCGAGTAGAGATACATAGTCCTCCCCAACAACTTCATTGCCAAACACATTTCCAACATCTTTTCCAATACCTCATTAAAAGTATCTACCTCCACAACCACGACCATCAAGGACATTACCAGTAACAGACAGGACAAGCTTTCATCCTCTGCAGGGGTATGCATAATCCCTTGTAATGACTGCAGCAAATTATATGTGGGCGAAACATCAAGAGACCTCCAAACACGTATTTCAGAACACCAATACGCAAGCAGGTTGACGATACAAGAAATGCCTGTGTACAACACCGTAATTCACATAACCATTTAATAAACTACAGAAACTCAAGACTTATCGCCAGAGAAGACAACACTCAATACCAAAGAATCCTGGAATCATCGCTTATCTATATATCCAACAACTTCAACCAGAACAATGGCTTCTATAACATAGCTGAACCACTTGCCAAAAAACTTCTTCATCGCTATCCTACATAAGAACATAGGAATGGAGGAACACTGCAGAAGGTCTGCTCACAAACTTATCCAATCTCCCTTCCAAGCTACCCAAGATTTTAGACTCTTTAACCCCACTCGGTAGATCATCAGATGCAGCATTCTCCACCTGACCCAGTATTCTGAACCTGACTATAAATACGTACCTTCCACCCAAGTAGACAGGAAGGTACTGAAGAAGCCACTTGGTAAAGTTCATGGAGTACACTACCTTATCACTAGATAGGCACATGGCTTCTGCCGACAAGAAGAGGCCACAATGCTCCATTTACACGATGGAGGACTCGGATTTGGAAATGTGGGGTGCAATTCTAGTGAAGAAGTTGCGAGACCACTCAGTGTCATCAGAGGAAGAGAAAAATCCTGCTCACATTGTAGCAGATTTGACAGTTCCAACCATGGAGCCAGCGAATATGGAAACGAGAGGAAATAAACACCCCACTCCCCGAGAACCAAGAAGGATGGATGGATCACTGTGGACAACAACAAGAAGCACCGTCCGTCCAAGGAGCAGGCAAACCAGCTAAACCGACCTGGCAAATTCAAGGTGAAGTCTTACGGGGACCACAGAACCCACTATGGTGTTGTTTCATACCTGGAATCACGACACAACCTGAAGTTCAAGATATGGTTCAACTTGAGGGGAGAACCAACACTGACTCCTCTCAACAAGGAAATGTACACCACCTTGAAGAGAGTCATGGAGACAGATTGCTCATTCACCCTGAAGGAACTGGACTCTCGGCAGAAGATCACCAAGGGTGTAGTGATGCAATACCTGCTGATGATGCCCACTGAGGCAGTAGCAGCTCACCTCAGTGTGGTGTCGGCTCAACGTCTCAAGGCAAAGACGGAAGGCAATGCACCAACCAGACAGGTCCTCATACAGCATGTAGGACCACTGCCATCCCAACTGAACCTCGGTTCTTGGGGCAGGTACGATGTCAGGACCTTCACGGCAGAACCAGTTCGCTGTTTCAAGTGCCAGCGTTACAGACACCTGGGTGCACTCTGTCCGAACAGAGTAACCTGCGGTGTCTGCAGCCAGTGCCACCCTACCGAGGAATGCATTACTAAGCTGAAAAATGCATCGCCACCCACTCCACAATGCCCAAACTGCAGGCAGCAACACCATGCCTGGAATCCTCGATGCCCCAAGAGGCTCGCCAGAATTCAAGGAGTCTACGGCAACAGGCTACGACAGATCATCACTCTCAGCAGACGATGGGTGCAGAGAACCCTGCCATACTGCAGACCTCTCATCAGGTAACCCAATTCAATGCCCAGGAATTCCCAACCCTCGACGCCTCAACCAGATGTCATGGTCAGGAGCCTCCTGCACCCCTTCCTCAACAAAGAAACAGATACAAGAGAAACAGGAGGCATCAACAGGGTACATCTGGTCAACACGATCAGCAGGCGGCACTAAGCAAGCCCCCACTGCCCATAGCACAACAACGCAGGCACTCCTTACCTGGCAACTCCACGGAACAACAGAGCATATTCCAGCAGATGGTCAGTACGCCCCAGAGAGTGTGCTTACTGACCTAGGAGGAGATGGTGGACGCCATGAATTTGCAAGTTCTCAGAGCGGGCAGGGCTCAGTCCCAAGCTCAGGAAACAACAGCGATGGAATAACTTCGGTACTAAATCACACCCTCAAGGTCCTACAGTGGAACATTCAGGGCCTGAGGGGCAAACAGCACCTCTTGCTGGAGGCAGTAATTTGGGATCGGGTTGACATCTTGCTACAAGAAACTCTGTCTCGACTATGTGCCCAACACTACCCGGTTTGCTCGGTATTTTCGGCACGTGGATGCGGGCGTTCACTGCAGAGGCACAGCTGTATCCGCATCCAATACAATACCTCACAAGGTTATAGCCAACCCTGTGGACTGTGGGGAAGATGTCGAGATAAAGGCCCTCCTTGCACACATACTATAACATCTACAAGAACACATATGCAACAATTAGGTATCTTTATTTCGAAACGTTTCGCCTACACAGTAGGCTTCTTCAGTCGAGTATAGAAAAGTTGATAGAAGCAGAAGAGACTTCAAGTCTCTTCTGCTTCTATCAACTTTTCTGTACTCGACTGAAGAAGCCTACTGTGTAGGCAAAACGTTTCGAAATAAAGATACCTAACTGTTGCATATGTGTCTTACCTAACAACCTGTCGGTATTTTATACCATTTTAATGTTCATCTACAAGAACCCAAGACACACCCTCGATATTGCAGAGCTCCTCGCGCTAGCACGCACTGAGTGTATTATTGTGGGTGGAGATTTCAACGCACATCACCCAATGCTGCTGGCAGACACATAGCAATGCTCCTACACTATATTCCAGAGGTAAAGTTGCTAAACAATGGAGATCCCACACACCTGTTGGATGGCTGTGTCGACTTCACCTTCGGGACAAGACAACTCGCAGCAGGAGCCACATGGGAAACTCATCCTCACCTTGTCAGTGACCACTTTGCAGTGATCACCACCTTCAACATCAACAGGCCTCCCACAGTTGTGCTGCCTCCTAGACGGGACATAAAGAGGGCCAACTGGAAGGTGTTCCAGGATTATCTTCATGACTGATGGTCCACATACACTCTATCTGAAGACTGTGATACAGCTGAACAGTAACTAATCACTGTTCTCATCCAGGCAGCAGAGTGCGCAATTCCAAAGAAGTCTGCAGGATGCACTAACAAAAGAGACTGGTGGTTCTACTTCCCAAAAGAGTTGATGCAGTGGTTCTGCAGAACCACTGCATCAACTCTTTTAGGAAGCTATACAGGCATAACCCTACGGCAGAGAACAGGAATACTCTGAGAGCCATTGTGCAGCATGCCCGCAGAGTCTCTCTCAGAGTAAAAACTGAGAAATGGCTGGCGTGGTGCTAAAATTTAGGGCATCACACCACCTTATCTGAGATATGGGGCAAGCTCAACATAGCAACTGGCAAGAGCAAGCTGAGGCCACCAGCACACCCGAACCCATCCCAGGAAGCTGAGAAACTAGTGGAGCTTTTCACTTTCAGGGGAGCCTCAGCTCAGATCCCACAGGACATCCGGAATATACAGACAGATGTGCCATTAAGAACACAGGTGATTCTGCCCTGGGCATCAATGGTGTAACATACTCCATGATTGCACGGGCTGGGCAGAGTGGATGGGAGGCCATACTAGACGTCATAAACAAGTCGTGGAGGGCCAGGACACTCCCAGCAGCTTGGAAGAAGGCTACCATTGTACCAATTCCAAAGCCCAAGGACCCAGGCAGTATGAGACCCATATCACTGACCAGCTGTTTAGCCAAGACTGCTGAGAGGATGGTGTTAAATCGCCTCCTATGGAAACTTGGACCCCCTCATCATTACATATTTGGCTTCACCAAAGGAGTGGGTACAGCAGAGTGCATAACCACCCTACTAAGCCAGATTGCTGATAGTAACAAAAAACCTAGTATTGTCGTCTACCTCGACCTTGAGAAGGCATTTGAGCTAGCCAGCCCCACAGCAATTCTAGCAATACTAGCTCGGAAGGGGATTAAAGGATGCCTCCTGGCCTGGATAGAGTCCTACCTTAATGACAGGCAGGCCTGTGTCAGCTTTCAGGGACACTTACTCTTCCTCTAAAACCCTGGAAAATGGCACGCCACAAGGAGGTGTGCTCAGTCCTACCCTGTTTAACGTCCTTATGCAGGAACTTGTGAGCCTTCCTTTTCATAGTGGTATGCAGCTACTCAGCTATGCTGATGATATTGCACTCGTAGTGAATGGGCAAGGCAATTTGGAGCGACAGGCTCAGAGAGCTTTGGACCTAATTATGCAGTCTTGCAAGGAACTAGGCCTCAAAATCTCGGCTGAGAAATCTCTTGCAATGATGTTCAAGGGACCAGATCCTGTGAATAGATTACATATTTAGGATATAGATCTTGAGTGGACAGGCTCCTACCTATACTTGGGAATCTACATTGATAAAAAGCTGACCTTTCAGAAAGAGGCTGAGTATGTCAGGTCCTGTGCTCTACTCAGACTCAACACCATGAGAGCCATGACGAGGCACCGTGCAGGGGCGAGCAAAGATGTACTTCGCTTGTACTATATACAAGCTATACGCTCGCTCATTGACTACGGTGCACCAGCGTTAGCTCATCTCTTCCCACAGAGCAGGCAAAGGGTGGAGGTCGTGCAAAATCAGGCGATAAGAACTATGCTTGGGGCTCCCATCTGGACCAACACAGTATGTCTCAGATCTGAGGCCCAGCTTTCTTCCCTGGCTGACAGAGTAAGATACATAAACGCCTGCAAAGTAGCCACGATTCTGCACTGGCAGCAAGGTACCCCATTAAGAAGACGGATATTGACAACCACGACACAAGATCCAACGCTCTTCACGGACTACTCCTGGATTCGTTCGTTTTGTGCTGCTGGGCAGAAGCTGCTGCCTATACATCTACTCCTTGACAAGAGTTGTGACCTTCCTGTTGCTGGGTACCATCCACCATCTCCCTGGTGCCCAGATCCAGCCGATGTTTGTGTCAAGCAACTATCTCTAAGCCTCTCTGCAATCAAGACGCCCTCAGCAATCATGCTGAGACAAGCATGGCACTGGCAGAGGGATGCACATGTACAGTGTATTTCACAGGTGGTTCTATCGACCCTGACAGGAAGAGAGCAGTAGCTGGACTGTACCACAATGGTCACACACAAGGCTGGCAACTCCCTGACCACTGCACGATCCTTCAAGTTGAGCTGGTGGCGATTCAGCAGGCATTGTCACATGCCCTACGACATCGGCTTCGACATGTCATACATGTTGACTCCACCTCTGCAATCAATGCCCTCTCCCATCCTCAACCACAGGACAATGTTCACCTCATCACATCGATCCTGAGCATAATGACAGCCTTAGAGGTTCAGGGTAACAGATCAACATTGAACTGGATCCCCAGCCATGCTGGCATCCGGGGAAATGAGGCGGCAGATGATGCAGCCAAGGCAGCCACAGAGTATCCACATGTTGGGATTACTGTCCCCATCAGCCTACGACAGACCAAACTGATGGCTGCCAGAGCCATGAAACTTATGGGGGAGGTCTTAGGTGATACTCCATCTCAACAGTGGTACCGAGAAGCGACTCAGGGAGAACCCCCTCCATATGATAGAAGCTGGTCCAGAGCGCAGTGTACCGCCATCCATCGGCTTCGTTTGGGCTTTCCCACAGCCAAGATGATGGTAGATAAGGCTGAGGAGATGTGCCAGTACTGCCAGCACGTTGTCCAGCGTCCCCTAACACACTATCTTCTGGAGTTCAAAGTTACTGAGACACTCCGCGGGCAACTAGCACTGATATCCCCTCCCAAAGAGGACCCAGAGATGACTGCGGCGACACTAGTGTACCATGGAGTCAACAAACCAGACAAGCTGTTACCCGTGATAACGACATATCCTCCTCCTCGCTAGTGTCCACAGTTAGGAATACATATGGTGCTGTCACTTATGAGATGCACCAGTTGAACTGACCAGAAGAGTGCTTGAGCAGCATATGTTGCATCATTGAAGAAACCTTTCTCCCTCGGGAGCCAGAGACGGGTCATCGCAAGACTGAGACCCGTGCCAGGACTATGGTCTTGGCGAACATTATACATACATACACCCAGGTAGATCTATTTGTGACTTGAAAAAGCCCACTGTGTGGGCGAAACGTTGTCAATAAAGGATCACATTATACTGCATATGTGTTTATATTTCCACTGTGTAAGGAATTTCCCATATTAAGATAGACTTAAAGCCTTAAATCTCCACTCTCTGGAGAGACGTAGAATGAGGGGAGATATCATGAAGTGTATAAGTGGATGACGGGCATAAACAAAGGAGATATTAATAAAGTACTGAGGGTGTCGAACCAGGTAAGAACCAGAAATAATGGATTTAAGTTGGATAAATTTAGATTTAGAAAGGACGTAGGTAAGTACTGGTTTTCTAACAGTTGTGGATGCGTGGAACAATCTTCCCAGTAGGGTGATCGAGGCCAGGACTTTTTGCAGTTTTAAAAAGAGATTGGAGAAATATATGAGTGGGAGGGGCTGGGTTTGATTTGTGTCATTGGGTATGGGAGTAAATTCTTAGGTAGCTTTGGGTAGAGGTCACTTTGATAAGGACTTGCCTTGTATGGACCAGTAGGCCTTCTGCAGTGTTCCTCCATTCTTATGTTCTTATGTTCTCATCAACTACCACTTAAAGTCGTCAAGACAACACTCATGCCACCACTTAATATTTAGTGTTGTCACCACTTTTAATGAATGCTGTTACCACTTACTGCATGGTGTTTTGTATATATGTTGGTAGAATTACCGACAATATGCAAAGTAAAAGGACACAAGTGCAACTAATGTGACATTTTATTGTGGCAACGTTTCGCTCTCCAGAAGCTTTGTCAAGCCGTTACAAACAATACATGGACACAGAGGGTATATATAGGCTTAGAGTGAGATGTAATACTAGTAGTAGTCATATAAGTAATAGTAGTAGTAGTAGTAGCAGTAGTAGTAGTAGTAGTAGTAGTAATACAATATGGTAGAGCAATTAATTTGCACATGAGTAAAAGGATATAAAAGCTATAACTTGGGTAGCATAAAAATAGGTTAGATAAATATTTCTATTGGAAGTTGGATTAGTGAAGGTCTGTTTCAATGTTCAACCTCTGTAATGTGCTTGTGTAGTATTAACAGGAGAGACTATGTGATGGCAGAGTTTACTGTTTTCACGAGGATTCTTGTTAAGACTTCAGAGATGGTGAAGCTGCCTTTGTTTTGTTTAATTGTATTAGAAACAGCGATTAGTGATGATTCAAGGCACTTGCGTCTACGGAATTAGTTTCTTTGATCATTAATTGGGCATCCTTGAATTTCATGAGATGATTAGTGGAATTTGGGTGTTGTACACAGGCGTTTTTCAAATTATCGTTCCTACATTCAGTGAGGCAGTTGTCGAAGTATCTTGCTGTTTCACCTATGTAAATCTTGTCACAGCCTCCACAGGCCGTTGACTGGTTCATGGTGCTTGGATTTTGTCCTGGTTAGATCCTTTATTGAAGTGCTAGAAGTAATGGTAACTCTATTGTTAGCTTGTGAAAGTACTTTAGAAACGTTCAGTGCAACCTGGCTGTTGGGAAGAATTATAACTTTGTTAAGAGTGCTGTTGGTGCGTGGAAAGTTAATGATCTGAAGAGTTCTTTTCTTGCAGTCTTTGATGAAAAAGGAAGGAAAATGTAAATCAGTGAAGGTTTGGTGAATGTATGTACATTCCTCGTCAACAAACTCAGGACTACAAATTCGGTATGCTCTTAGCAAGAATCCGATGATGATGCCTCTTTTGGTCTTAGTATCTTGACTGGAATAGAAGTGTGTGAGATTACATTTATTTGTAGGTTTCCGGAAAACTTGAAATCTTAGGTACATCAAAACGTTTGGGAGTTATTACGAGGACGTCGTCCACGTAATGTAACCAAGTGACGCTTGAGTGGATGATGTTGGCGCAGTGTTCAGCCTCTAGGTGTTCCATGTACAAGTTGGCTAAGACGGCACTGATGGGGGACCTCATTCCCATGCTGTAGGTTTGTTTGTAGAGCCTGTTATTGAAAGAAAAAACAGTTGAAATTAACGCAGAGTTCAATCAGGTCAAAATCTCCGAGAGGTAGAGGAAGATTAAGGTTCTGATTGACTTTACGTCGCAGAACCTCGATGCCTTGTGTGGTGGGTACTTTAGTAAAGAGGGAAGCCACGTCCAAACTGCTTAGTTTCTTGTTATGGATGGAGAGGTTTCGGATGCGGTTGAGAAGGTCGCCTGAATGCTTAAAATGAACGGGGCTGATGCACTAACAGTCGATGGAAGGAAATGGGATGGGAATCCCTGATAAACAACCTATCGTCATGCACCTGAATGAATGTTGTATTACCATTTACTGCATGGTGTTTTAATGACAGCTGCATTGATGAATAACCCCCCATGGATACGAGTCGTTGCGTTCAATGATAGCTGGAGTGAGGAGTGTCAACAACCTAGGAGACCTGTTGACCATGGTATGATCTAATGAATGACTCGGAACATCTCAATATTCAGCAAAGACGCAGCCTATGACGTCACTATCAGCAGAGTTGAGGTCGTTAAGTCAGAAAACAACTGTAGTGACATACACCAAAAAGAATATTACTAAACTAAACTAAAAAGTTCAGCATTTAGAAGAGGAACCCTATGGCCACGTTTCGTTCCATTATTGTACCATTCTCGAGTCATAGTTTTGACTTGACAATAGTCTGGTATGGACCGTAACGCCGTCGTAAGGTGTCTTGGTGTATACTGGGAAAAAATAAACTCTGTAGCACTGCCTTAGACAGTCCCGAAAAATTACTTCTTTCAAGCAAGTTTATTTAGGTACAGGTACACGTAAGTACAATTCTCATGCAAAGTGTAAATTACCTAAGATAACCCATAAAAGTCAGACAAAATGATGAAGAAGTTTGGTTATTTGTTTAATATTGACGGCCTGTCCACCCCACGCAAGAATATAACACAACTATTATCCTTACAAAAAAGAAAAATGCCGGTATTGGTTGACGTAGGATCGAGCCTGCACCACTCCAGGCACTGAATGAAACACAGTCATGTTAAATGTTCGTGTGTATTAAGCAGTAATGATGCCAGACAGTTACGTCCATCACCCAGGGAGGCTGGGAGAGGCAGACTTCATCTGGTAAAGATGCTTCTGCTTTAGTTAGTCCCTCAAGAGAGCTTCAAGCGCATAAGGTTCGACTTATTTACAATGTGCGGCCACACTCAGACCCACAGCTTATGGCTTCTACGCACTGCAGTGTACCCTGCTGACGTAAATCCTGTGTATTCATCAGAGGACATTCATTCAAAGGGAGCGCCTTGTTGCTAGCGAAGTCTCTTGTTCTGAGGAACCGGAGTTACCCCTGCCATTTCTTGGATCGAACTTCATTACCCCGTATTCATCAGGTGGGTTTAGTGCTTCCCTGTGACTGTTGTAATGACCAAATACAACGCCATCTTGATTAGTGTTCCATATATTTACTACACGTACTTGTTGATAGATTATGCAGAATGCTGATGAGCAGAGGTGTGCAGATCCTGGCTCACTTTTGTAACACAGTCAGGATGAACAGTCACGTCAGTTTCTGCTGTTCAGTATGATGTCGCCACAGCTTCATGGTTGTTCAACATACTGCTACCACAGCTTCAAGGTCCTCCAGTATGCAGAAGCTGCTTTGCTGACCTTACCAACCATTGTTAGAACGTGAGTGAAGAAGAACAACTGACACAGCCAGCTAAGCATTCATAGCGTCTATCAGTAAGCGTCAGCAGGTGTTGCGCACTTGTTTAAGTCATCAGCTATTGATCCACTGAGAGGAATGTAATAGACACAACAACCTGGCTGGGAATGAACGCGTATTTTCCAACTCAACCGCACACCACGCACGGTTCAACGTAATTATTACTAGGACCAACAGTTTCTAGGGTACCTTCTAGGATGCGACCAACGACAGTCTACTAGCTCAGGTAACACTTTCACTTCGAATCGAACCGAGGTTTTCCTGGCATAAGGCTTAATTGCCCATACATCGGTATTTTCTCCCTTCTAAAGTTATACGGTGATTTGAACAAGCTGGACCATGAAGTATACTCAGAGCTGGACCAGAAAGTACACACAGGGCTGGACCAGGAACTATACTCAGAGATGGACCAGGAAGTATATACAGGGCTGGACCAGGAAGTATACACAGAACTGGACCAGGATGTATACACAGAACGGGAAAGGAAGTATAAACTAAGCTGGACCAGGAAGTATATACAGGGCTGGACCAGGAAGTATACAGAAAACTGGATCAGGAAGTATACACAGAACGGGACAGGAAGTATACACAGAACTGGACCAGGATGGATACACAGAACGGGAAAGGAAGTATAAACGAAGCTGGACCAGGAAGTATATACAGGGCTGGACCAGGAAGTATACACAGGGCTGGACCAGGAAGTATATAGAGGGCTGGACCAGGAAGTATACAGAGAACTGGATCAGGAAGTATACACAGAACGGGACAGGAAGTATACACAGAGCTGAACCAGGAAGTATATACAGAGCTGGACCAGGAAGTATACACAGGGCTGGATCAGGAAGTATATACAGAGCTGGACCAGGAAGTATACACAGAGCTGGACCAGGAAGCATATACAGGGCTGGACCAGGAAGTATATAAAGGGCTGGACCAGGAAGTATACACAGGGCTGGACCAGGAAGTATACACAGGGATGGACCAGGAAGTATACAGAGGGCTGATCCAGGAAATATACACAGGGCTGAACCAGGAAATATATACAGAGCTTGACCAGGAAGTATACACAAAGCTGGACCAGGAAGTATACACAGAGCTGGTTCAGGAAGTATACACAGAGCTGAACCAGGAAGTATACACAGGGTTGGACTAGGAAGTATACACAGGGTTGGACCAGGAAGTATACACAGAACTAGACAAGGAAGCATACACAGAGCTGGACCAGGAAGTATACACAGAACTGGACCAGGAAGTATATACAGAGCTGGATCAGGAAATATACAGAGAATTGGGCAGGGAAGTATACACAGGGCTGGACCAGGAAGTATACACAGAGCTGGACCAGGAAGTATACACAGTGTTGGACCATGAAGTATACACAGAGCTGGACAAGGAAGTATACACAGAATTGGGCAGGGAAGTATACACAGGGCTGGACCAGGAAGTATACACAGAGCTGGACCAGGAAGTATACACAGTGTTGGACCATGAAGTATACACTGAGCTGGATCTGGAAGTATACACAGAGCTGGACCAGGAAGTATATATAGGACTGGACCAGGAAGTATACACAGAGCTCGACCAGGAAGTATATACGGGGCTGGACCAGGAAGTATACAGACCTAGACCAGGAAGTATATACAGGGCTAGACCAGGAAGTATACACAGAGCTGGACCAGGAAGTATACACAGAGCTGGACCAGGAAGTATATACATGGCTGGATCAGGAAGTATATACAGTGCTGGACCAGGAAGTATATACAAGGCTGGACCAGGAAGTATATACAGGGCTGGACCAGGAAGTATATACAGGGCTGGACCAGGAAGTATATACAGGGCTGGACCAGGAAGTATATACAGGGCTGGACCAGGAAGTATATACAGGGCTGGACCAGGAAGTATATACAGGGCTGGACCAGGAAGTATATACAGGGCTAGACCAAGAAGTATATACAGGGCTAGACCAGGAAGTATATACAGGGCTAGACCAGGAAGTATATACGGGGCTAGACCAGGAAGTATATACAGGGATGGGACATAGAACTGACCATGCATGGAAGAAAGAACCATACGTAGGTTGGAGAACCGTGCATGGGAGGAAGAACGATATATGGAAGAACCATACATTGGAGGAAGAACCATACATGGGAGGAAGAACCATACATAGAAAACCATACATGGGAGGAAGAACCATACACAGAAAACCATACATGGGAGGAAGAACCATACATAGAAAACCATACATGGGAGGAAGAACCATATATGAGAGGAAGAACCATTCATGGAAAAACCGTACATGGGACGAAGAACCATACATAGAAAACCATACATGGGAGGAAGAACCATACATAGAAAAACCATACACGAGAGGAAGAACCAAACATGGAAGAACCATACATGGGAAGGAAGAACCATACATGGAAGAACCATACATGGGAAAGAAGAACCATACTCTCAGTAGTACCAGTTACCAGTAACCAGTTACCAGGAGATGACTCACTACCAACCGTCTGTGTGAATCAATGACTGTTATTCACGTTGCTGCTGACCATAGCATATTTTTGAATGCCGTTCACCCGCTAGGCACTGGTGGGGCAGTCTGAGATAGGGAGCAGAGAGAGGCAGGTCGGCTGTTGGCGCTTCCCATACTTTCCGTTATAATTATACGTACAAACCAGCCTACGTGAGTATTTTTAGCCAATCCACGTTATCGAACCCACATGACAATACATGGAAGAACCACACATGGAAGGAAGAACCATACACTGAAGGCAGAACCACACACATCGTTCCTTCTCCGAAAAAAAATCAAATTACCCAAATTTCCATTCTTTTTCGCCAAAGCTTAAAAATAAAAAAAAAAAAACTGACGAGAGCTTGGTTAATGTGTCGGTCAAGAAGGTGTAGTAAGCTTACCAGCGTTGCCGAAAGTGGTCGGGAGGAGGCCCAGGATGCCTCTGATCTCCGGCTGTATTGTCTCTCCCAGGTAGACGGGCAGAGTGAGGGTCAGCAGACCAACACACACACCACCCACTACACGACCAGCGTAGATCATCATGATGTTTACTGATGAACCAATCAACAGCCAAGCTGCGGGAAACACAATTATTATTATTATTATTATTATTATTATTATTATTATTATTATTAAACCTTGAAGAGAAGATTACCTCGGGAAGTGTTGACACAGAAAATACTCTGAAAGCAGCTATAGCCAGTCACACTGAACAAATAACAACAATAAATATGAAGGTTGAAGAAGCTATCAAGGACTGGAATCAGAACATGCACACTAGACTAAATGAATACCTTGATTTCCAAGACGACAAAACTGAACAAGATAAGTTGTCTGATGCAGTTATAATAAACAGTCCACACATTCCTAGTGACATAACACAAGCACAGTGCAAAGAAACTGCTATCAGGATAATACAGAACCACGTACAAGTCATCGTGCAAAACAATGAAATCAAAGAAACACGTTTGCTAGGAAAACCAGGAAGTAAACACAGTATAATGATCCGACTTCATTCATATGATAAAAGAAAGGACCTAATTAAATCAGCAATTACAATGAAAAATGGAGTGTACATCAATGAGTGTCTAACAAAAAAATGTCAAAACCTTCTGTTCAGGATGAGAAAACTTAAACAGGAAAACAAAATACATCAGTGTTTCACGCGAGATGGGAAAATACTAGTAAGGAAAACATCAACAGGACAACAATATACCATCTCAAACGAACATGATTTCTCTACCTTCCTTAGAAAAGCTGACATTTCTGTAACAGATTAGATAAGTGCCCTTAATACATATATACGTGTGGTACATATAGTGTACGTTACTATTATATTGTACATTATTATTTTTATTATTTTTCATCACTAGCTAATGCCAACTACCTCCAATACTCTATACTTCTTTCTTACTGCTATTAATTGCTCATAATTTTAAATTACAAGTCAAATCTTACTCCAAATTAATATTATTCATTGTTCTTACCTGTCCATTTAATTTTATTTACCACTACTTGTTTTTTTAGTCACTTTTTATTGTGTGTGCAATTAGTGTATATTCCAATTACTTTTTTGCAAGTACCAAAACTATCTTTAGCTAGCTAGTACCAACTACCTCATTTTTTTACTATTTATTGTGCAATAAACTGCTCAACTTATTTATTATTACAAATCAGATCTTACTCCTAAACCAATATTATATCATAGTGACTATCTGTCCATTTAACTTTGTTTACCATTACTTAATTTTAGTCCCTTATATATTTTTTCCATTATTTTAGCTTTATATAACTACCTTAGTTCATATATTCACAATTGTTAAAATAATCAAGGTGCTATTCTCAGGTGCTAAAGTAGAATAAGTTCACTATTTTGCCATTATACTCCAAAGCTCATTTATTTGATTACCAGTTTATTGTTCACCACAACTTATATTAGTCCCTTTTATATTATAATTTTATATTATAATTCTAACTTTAAAGAATTACCTTTAAAGTACTACTTACTATCATATTCCCAAGCTCCATTATTTGATTATCACTTTATTTGTTCACCACAAATTATTTTAGTCCCTTTTATATTGTCTCCTTTATTTTGAACTTTATAAATTGTATATCTTAAATGTTTCTCACAATTATATCACATAAATGTTAAACCTAAAACCAAATCTAACAGAATACTCCATTCTACTGAATGTACAACAATGCAAGCAACCATATGACCTGTCTTTGTAATACTCCATACCCCCGGCCGGGATTGAACCCGCGGTCATAGAGTCTCAAAACTCTATGACCGCGGGTTCAATCCCGGCCGGGGGTATGGTTTATTTGCAATCGTGTCATTACGATTTCTTGAGTCTTTGTAATACTCACTTGTGCTTTATAGTTATCTGTTTACAATAATGTTTTATCACTGATTTCATCATTGCTTAGTTAATCTTAAGTTAATTTTAAGCCAGCCCGTAATGCTATGTATATAAGTGGCTTTGGCATGCTGCTCTTACCTGTATTTTTTTGTACCTCTGTATGTTCAAATTACTAAATAAATAAAATAAATAAATAAATAAATTATTATGTGTGTGAGTCATAGTACAGGGAGTGGTGGAGGCTCGATACTCTGTCTGCAAATCATGAGACAGACATGTTTAAGGAGGTCATAGTATACATGTTTAAAAGGGGGTGAGAGTTCCATGTTAAGGGGCGGCACAGAATACATGTTTCCTGAGGATCAGGGTATACATGTTTCCTGAGGATCAGGGTATACATGTTTCCTGAGGATCAGGGTATACATGTTTCCTGAGGATCAGGGTATACATGTTTCCTGAGGATCAGGGTATACATGTTTCCTGAGGATCAGGGTATACATGTTTCCTGAGGATCAGGGTATACATGTTTCCTGAGGATCAGGGTATACATGTTTCCTGAGGATCAGGGTATACATGTTTCCTGAGGATCAGGGTATACATGTTTCCTGAGGATCAGGGTATACATGTTTCCTGAGGATCAGGGTATACATGTTTCCTGAGGATCAGGGTATACATGTTTCCTGAGGATCAGGGTATACATGTTTCCTGAGGATCAGGGTATACATGTTTCCTGAGGATCAGGGTATACATGTTTCCTGAGGATCAGGGTATACATGTTTCCTGAGGATCAGGGTATACATGTTTCCTGAGGATCAGGGTATACATGTTTCCTGAGGATCAGGGTATACATGTTTCCTGAGGATCAGGGTATACATGTTTCCTGAGGATCAGGGTATACATGTTTCCTGAGGATCAGGGTATACATGTTTCCTGAGGATCAGGGTATACATGTTTCCTGAGGATCAGGGTATACATGTTTCCTGAGGATCAGGGTATACATGTTTCCTGAGGATCAGAGTATACATGTTTCCTGAGGATCAGAGTATACATGTTTCCTGAGGATCAGAGTATGCATGTTTCTTGAGGATCAGAGTATACATGTTTCCTGAGGATCAGAGAATACATGTTTCCTGAGGATCAGAGTATACATGTTTCCTGAGGATCAGAGAATACATGTTTCCTGAGGATCAGAGTATACATGTTTCCTGAGGATCAGAGTATACATGTTTCCTGAGGATCAGAGTATACATGTTTCCTGAGGATCAGAGTATACATGTTTCCTGAGGATCAGAGTATACATGTTTCCTGAGGATCAGAGTATGCATGTTTCTTGAGGATCAGAGTATACATGTTTCCTGAGGATCAGAGAATACATGTTTCCTGAGGATCAGAGTATACATGTTTCCTGAGGATCAGAGAATACATGTTTCCTGAGGATCAGAGTATACATGTTTCCTGAGGATCAGAGTATACATGTTTCCTGAGGATCAGAGTATACATGTTTCCTGAGGATCAGAGTATACATGTTTCCTGAGGATCAGAGTATGCATGTTTCTTGAGGATCAGAGTATACATGTTTCCTGAGGATCAGAGTATACATGTTTCCTGAGGATCAGAGTATACATGTTTCCTGAGGATCAGAGTATACATGTTTCCTGAGGATCAGAGTATGCATGTTTCTTGAGGATCAGAGTATACATGTTTCCTGAGGATCAGAGAATACATGTTTCCTGAGGATCAGAGTATACATGTTTCCTGAGGACCAGAGAATACATGTTTCCTGAGGATCAGAGTATACATGTTTCCTGAGGATCAGAGTATACATGTTTCCTGAGGATCAGAGTATACATGTTTCCTGAGGATCAGAGTATACATGTATATTGATCAACCTTCATCCACTGAGTGACATAAGAATTTAATGATTACCAAGAAAAAAAATATGAATGGATATCCTGATTACACACTTATCTATCAGTAGCTGCAGAAAGTAAACACAGTTGTTATGTATATGGAGAAAGAGGATAGCAGAGAGCGTGAGACTTGAACGGGAATAAGTCTGTTGAGTACACAGAATAATGTGTATGGTAGAATTATTACTGACAGAGGATGAAGACAGAAATTAGGAATGGAGAGGAAGAAGGAGGATTTAGCAAGGGAAGGGGAGGGAAAGGAAGGGAAGGGAAGGGAAGGGAAGGGAAGGGGATATGTAGTTCAGGGAAATGTGTGCAGCCGCTGGGTATCTTTATGTAGATGTTTCGCCAATTAGTGGCTTTATCACTATAATACAGGGACAAAAACAGAAGATTGGCGAGGTAGAAGATAAGGTAATGAGTCCCTGAGCCCAGCAGCAGGTGTTTAATACCGTCGTCTTGATGAATCTGAAGAAAAATCTGTTTAATTCTTCAACTTGTCGGTATTTTATGCACGTAGATTAGAATTTATTTTAAGAATATAAGTTAACAGTACTTAAAGGTAAGGAACTGCTTGTTGTGTTTATGATTTTAGAAAAAGAGTAAGACAGGATTGATAGGAAAGCTCCGTGGCAGAGGTTGCAAATGTACGTAATATGTAGAACGTTATTAAAAGCAGCAGGAGTTTTTAAGAGGATAGTGAGACTCAGGAAAGAGAGTGTTTCCTAGAAGAAGCTGACCTTAGATAGGGATGTGAGATGTCATAATGAATGTTTAATATATTTGTAAATGGGGTTGTAAAAGAAGTGTGGAGTTAAAGGATTATGGGTATGACACGAAGTGGGAGGGTTATCACAGTTCTTCTTTCTCGATGACAGTTCTGTGAGGAGAGTCGAGAGAGAGAGAGAGAGAGAGAGAGAGAGGCTGGTGGACGAGTTTGGGAAGGTGTGTAAATGGAAATGGAAAATGAACACAGAAAATGGAAAAGTGACAAAAGTAACCAAAAGTTTAGATCATCAAAAAATGTCAGCAAAAACTGTCAGATTGGAAGGAGTATGAAGGTAGTGAATGTATTTAGATATTTGTGAGTGAACTATCAGCAGCCGGGTGTACGAGACACGACGTGAACCCTAAAGGCAGGTGTCTGGAGGCATCTTGGGGGCTAAAATAACCGTGGAGGCAAAATAGGGACCAGTAGAATGTAGTGGTGCCAACACTTACATGAGTGTGAGACATGAGATGTCAACGTTGTAGCGAGGCAGTAGAGATGTCAAGTTTGAGCACAGTGTGCGGCGTGGATGTTACGTTAAGAATTTGGAGTTTGGAAATTGGATGGCACGTTTGCAAAAGCTGTTTTTTATCGGAAAGAAGAGGAGAGGTTGATATGATTAGGGAAGTCAATTTAAAAAGTCAAGTCAAGTCAATTTAGAAAGACTGGAAGAGAGTAGAATGACCAGGAGGATGTATAAATGGAGGGTGGATGCTAGAGGGGCCAGAGGTCGTCCCATGAAGGGTTGGAAGGTGGAGTGAAGTAGGTTTTCAGTAGTTGGGGCTTGAACCTCCAGCAGGTGTGTGTAAACGTGTTAGATCGGAGTGAGTAGAGACAAATGATTTCAGGGATTTGACGTGCTGTTGGAGCGTGAGAGGCGAGGATGTTACAGACCAGAGCATCATCTAAACTGTGATATTTGCAATTCTCACGAGACATCTATTGAATGAATGATGGTGAATGTTTCTTTTTCGTTGTTATTCTCCTGAATTGATGGGAAAAGACCAATGTGCTAAATTACTAATATTAATATTTCCTTTTTATTAACACTAACATTATTATTTTTATTATTATTATTATTATTATTATTATTATTATTATTAATAATAATAATAATAATAATAATAATAATAATAATATTATTATTATTATTATTATTATTATTATTATTCACTTGAATTTTTTCCAAGGATGTTACCCAGAAAAGCTGAATAATACCCAGGTACCTATTTACTTGTGGTAAACAAGGGCATCAGGTGCAAGGAGACATGCCCATACGTCCCACCTCACCCGGGGATCGAACCCACGTACTTTCAGTTGTGGAGATTCAAGAGTAAAAGAAATCAGGGCTTTGTAGTTCCTATTTTTCGTTGTTAAGAAGAATATGGTGTGGGAATTCATATGCAAATGAGCACATGAGTTTACACATGTGCGGATTGACACATGTGGAGTTTAATACATGTGCGGATTGACACATGTGGAGTTTAATACATGTGCGGATTGACACATGTGGAGTTTAATACATGTGGGGATTTACACATGTTGGGATTTTTACATATTGGGGATAGCACATGTGAGGATTCACACATATGAGAATTTACATATGTGTGGGTTTACATAGGTGAGATTTACATATGTGTGGGTTTACATAGGTGGGATTTACATATGTGTGGGTTTACATAGGTGAGATTTACATATGTGTGGGTTTACATAGGTGGGATTTACATATGTGTGGGTTTACATAAGTGGGATTTACATATGTGTGGGTTTACATAAGTGGGATTTACATATGTGTGGGTTTATATAAGTGGGATTTACATATGTGTGGGTTTACATAAGTGGGATTTACATATGTGTGGGTTTATATAAGTGGGATTTACATATGTGTGGGTTTATATAAGTGGGATTTACATATGTGTGGGTTTACATAAGTGGGATTTACATATGTGTGGGTTTACATAAGTGGGATTTACATATGTGTGGGTTTACATAAGTGGGATTTACATATGTGTGGGTTTACATAAGTGGGATTTACATATGTGTGGGTTTACATAAGTGGGATTTACATATGTGTGGGTTTATATAAGTGGGATTTACATATGTGTGGGTTTATATAAGTGGGATTTACATATGTGTGGGTTTACATAAGTGGGATTTACATATGTGTGGGTTTATATAAGTGGGATTTACATATGTGTGGGTTTATATAAGTGGGATTTACATATGTGTGGGTTTATATAAGTGGGATTTACATATGTGTGGGTTTATATAAGTGGGATTTACATATGTGTGGGTTTACATAAGTGGGATTTACATATGTGTGGGTTTACATAAGTGGGATTTACATATGTGTGGGTTTATATAAGTGGGATTTACATATGTGTGGGTTTATATAAGTGGGATTTACATATGTGTGGGTTTACATAAGTGGGATTTACATATGTGTGGGTTTACATAAGTGGGATTTACATATGTGTGGGTTTATATAAGTGGGATTTACATATGTGTGGGTTTATATAAGTGGGATTTACATATGTGTGGGTTTATATAAGTGGGATTTACATATGTGTGGGTTTACATAAGTGGGATTTACATATGTGTGGGTTTATATAAGTGGGATTTACATATGTGTGAGTTTACATAAGTGGGATTTACATATGTGTGGGTTTATATAAGTGGGATTTACATATGTGTGGGTTTACATAAGTGGGATTTACATATGTGTGGGTTTACATAAGTGGGTGTTTACACATAGTATTGAAACTCAGATCCATCCCAAAGTTATTAAATAGCCACATCAGGAAGAAAGTAATAATAAAAGGGTTGATAATCAGGATGAGGAAGGAAGGAGTGGAAGAGGGAGGGAGGGAAGGAAGGAGTGAAAGAGGGAGGGAGAGAAGGAAGGAAGGAGTGAAAGAGGGAGGGAGAGAAGGAAGGAAGGAGGGGAGTTCACAAGGAAGTATGTGAAGATCTCAGCAAGAAATCTAAGGAGGTATTCTCAGAGACTGGAAGGCTACCAGCGAGACTGGAAGGCTACCAGCGAGACTGGAAAGCTATCAGCGAGACTGTAAGGTTACCAGCGAGACTGTAAGGCTACCAGCGAGACTGGAAGGCTACCAGCGAGACTGTAAGGCTACCAGCGAGACTGGAAGGCTACCAGCGAGACTGGAAGGCTACCGGCGAGACTGTAAGGTTACCAGAGAGACTGTAAGGCTACCAGCGAGACTGGAAGGCTACCAGTGAGACTGTAAGGCTACAGCGAGACTGGAAGGCTACCAGCGAGACTGGAAGGCTACCAGCGAGACTGTAAGGCTACAGCGAGACTGGAAGGCTACCAGCAAGACTGGAAGGCTACCAGTGAGACTGTAAGGCTACCAGCGAGACTGGAAGGTTACCAGCGAAACTGTAAGGCTACCAGCGAGACTGGAAGGTTACCAGCGAAACTGGAAGGCTACCAGCGAACCAAGTAGAGTGATCCAGTGAGCACAAAATACAAATGGGGAGGAGGTGAGGGAACTGCTATGTGAGGCAGATACCTCAAAGACGGTGGGACCAGGTAATGTCTCTCTGTGGGTCCTGAGAGAGAGCAAAAGCACTGTGTGTGCCGCTAACAACAATCAAGTCAATCGACACAGTAAAACTGCCGAATCTACAGAAGACAGCTAATGTAGTCCCAGTTTTCTTTTTAGGAGACAAGCAGGCAGGAAACAGGAAAGGAAGGGATGGGTAGATTGAATTTTCTTGGACTGTAAGAAGGCTTTTGACACAGTGCCGCAAAAGAGACCCGTATAAAAGCTAGAGGAGCAGGCAGGAGTAACAGGTAAAGCACCACAGTGGATCTAAGCATACTTAACAGGAAGGACACGAGTGATTGTCAGTGAAGAGGTGTCGGCATGGGCGCATGTGACCAGTGGAGTTGCACAGGAATCAGCACTAGGACCACTGCTGTTTCTTGTATATGTGAATAACATGACAGAAGAGATAGTCAAAGGTATTGCTGTTCATAGATAATAAGACGAGTACAAGCAGATGAGAACCAGGAAAAGCTACAAATGGATCTGGACACACTGCAGGTCTGGTCTGACAAGTGGCTGCTGGAGTTTAACCCCATCAAGTGCAAAGTTATGAAGTTTGAGAAAAGACAAAGAAGGTCGCTGACGGAGTACATGCTCAGGGGCAAAGGGTGTAAATCATACTCGAGGAGAAGGACTTTGGAGCGAGTATTATACCAAGCATATCATCGCAGGTACATGAACAGAATAACTGCTGCAGCAGATATGAGTCTGACAAATCTAAGACTAGCTTTCAGAAATCTAAGTAAGGAGCCATTCACGACACTATACAGTGTATGTCAGGATCTTATTGGAGTATGCAGCACCAGTGTGGAACCCACAGCTGGCTGAACTTGCCAAGAAACTGGAGAAAGTGCGGAGGTGTAGAACAAGAATAGTGCCGGAACTAAAGGATGTGTCCTACGACGAGGTTGAGGAACTTGATGACACTAGAGGAAAGAAGGGGAACTTGATGACACTAGAGGAAAGAAGGGGAACTTGATGACACTAGAGGAAAGGAGGATTAAAAGTGATATGATAACGTACAAAATAATGAGAATAATTGATAAAGTGAACAGGGACAGAGTGTTTGAGAGATGGGAGAGGGAAACACCAGGACACAACTGGATGTTGAAGAGAGAGAGAGAGAGAGAGAGAGAGAGAGAGAGAGAGAGAGACAGGGATGCAAGGAATTTCCTGCACGGGTTCCAAGCTTATTACCAAATTGTCTCACTGTTTTTGAAAGGATAATCGAACCTACAAAATTCCTAGCACCGAATGGCTACCACAGACGTTGCCCTTTATGTGAAAATAATATAACAGTCCAGCTTGGGAAAGAGTATTGGTGGTGGCAGTGACGGACTTACATTTCTGGGTCCCTGAAGCCTGGACTGTCATGGCGTCACCTTCACAACCAGCAACAATTAAGCTACATTATACTTTAATAACCTTTAATTTTTATTTTGACTTATTTTGTACTGAATTACAGCATTATTATTATTATTATTATTATTATTATTATTATTATTATTACTATTATTATTATTTTAAAACCCTTCTCATACACCGGACCAAAATTTTTAAGCAATGTGGACTGGTGGTGAGTCATAATAGTGTTGGAGAAAGACTGTGGTAATTATAGAGTTATAGCAGTTATCTTGTGGCAGTTATAGAGTTTTTAGCAAGCCGCTAACCAGACTGAGAGTCGAAGATCAAAATGAATTTTTTATGAGAGAGCCACAAAATTTGATTAACACAAGCCTATCCGATGTTATCCTGACGCCAAATGACTTCGAACAGGCGATAAATGACATGCCCATGCACTCTGCCCCAGGGCCAGACTCATGGAACTCTGTGTTCATCAAGAACTGCAAGAAGCCCCTATCACGAGCCTTTTCCATCCTATGGAGAGGGAGCATGGACACGGGGGTCGTCCCACAGTTACTAAAAACAACAGACATAGCCCCACTCCACAAAGGGGGCAGTAAAGCAACAGCAAAGAACTACAGACCAATAGCACTAACATCCCATATCATAAAAATCTTTGAAAGGGTCCTAAGAAGCAAGATCACCACCCATCTAGAAACCCATCAGTTACACAACCCAGGGCAACATGGGTTTAGAACAGGTCGCTCCTGTCTGTCTCAACTACTGGATCACTACGACAAGGTCCTAAATGCACTAGAAGACAAAAAGAATGCAGATGTAATATATACAGACTTTGCAAAAGCCTTCGACAAGTGTGACCATGGCGTAATAGCGCACAAAATGCGCGCTAAAGGAATAACAGGAAAAGTCGGTCGATGGATCTATAATTTCCTCACTAACAGAACACAGAGAGTAGTCGTCAACAGAGTAAAGTCCGAGGCAGCTACGGTGAAAAGCTCTGTTCCACAAGGCACAGTACTAGCTCCCATCTTGTTCCTCATCCTCATATCCGACATAGACAAGGATGTCAGCCACAGCACCGTGTCTTCCTTTGCAGATGACACCCGAATCTGCATGACAGTGTCTTCCATTGCAAACACTGCAAGGCTCCAGGCGGACATCAACCAAATCTTTCAGTGGGCTGCAGAAAACAATATGAAGTTCAACGATGAGAAATTTCAATTACTCAGATATGGTAAACATGAGGAAATTAAATCTTCATCAGAGTACAAAACAAATTCTGGCCACAAAATAGAGCGAAACACCAACGTCAAAGACCTGGGAGTGATTATGTCGGAGGATCTCACCTTCAAGGACCATAACATTGTATCAATCGCATCTGCTAGAAAAATGACAGGATGGATAATGAGAACCTTCAAAACTAGGGAGGCCAAGCCCATGATGACACTCTTCAGGTCACTTGTTCTATCTAGGCTGGAATATTGCTGCACTCTAACAGCACCTTTCAAGGCAGGTGAAATTGCCGACCTAGAAAATGTACAGAGAACTTTCACGGCGCGCATAACGGAGATAAAACACCTCAATTACTGGGAGCGCTTGAGGTTTCTAAACCTGTATTCCCTGGAACGCAGGAGGGAGAGATACATGATTATATACACCTGGAAAATCCTAGAGGGACTAGTACCGAACTTGCACACGAAAATCACTCACTACGAAAGCAAAAGACTTGGCAGACGATGCACCATCCCCCCAATGAAAAGCAGGGGTGTCACTAGCACGTTAAGAGACCATACAATAAGTGTCAGGGGCCCGAGACTGTTCAACTGCCTCCCAGCACACATAAGGGGGATTACCAACAGACCCCTGGCAGTCTTCAAGCTGGCACTGGACAAGCACCTAAAGTCAGTTCCTGATCAGCCGGGCTGTGGCTCGTACGTTGGTTTGCGTGCAGCCAGCAGCAACAGCCTGGTTGATCAGGCGCTGATCCACCAGGAGGCCTGGTCACAGACCGGGCCGCGGGGGCGTTGACCCCCGAAACTCTCTCCAGGTAAACTCCAGGTAAATAGCAGTTACCTTGGTGGTAATTATAGAGTTATAGCAGTTACCTTGGTGGTAATTATAGAGTTATAGCAGTTACCTTGGTGGTAATTATAGAGTTATAGTAGTTACCTTGGTGGTAATTATAGAGTTATAGCAGTTACCTTGGTGGTAATTATAGAGTTATAGCAGTTACCTTGGTGGTAATTATAGAGTTATAGCAGTTATCTTCGTGGCAGTTATAGTTATAGCAGTTACCTTGGTGGTAATTATAGAGTTATAGCAGTCATCTTGTGGCAGTTATAGAGTTATAGCAGTTATCTTGGTGGTAATTATAGAGTTATAGCAGTTATCTTGTGGCAGTTATAGAGGTATAGCAGTTATCTTGGTGGTAATTATAGAGTTATAGCAGTTATCTTCGTGGTAATTATAGAGTTATAGCAGTTATCTTGGTGGTAATTATAGAGTTATAGCAGTTATCTTGTGGCAGTTATAGAGCTATAGCAGTTACCTTGGTGGTAATTATAGAGTTATAGCAGTTATCTTGGTGGTAATTATAGAGTTATAGCAGTTATCTTGGTGGTAATTATAGAGTTATAGCAGTTATCTTGTGGCAGTTATAGAGGTATAGCAGTTATCTTGGTGGTAATTATAGAGTTATAGCAGTTATCTTCGTGGTAATTATAGAGTTATAGCAGTTATCTTGTGGCAAAGATATAGCAGTTATCTTGGTGGTAATTATAGAGTTATAGCAGTTATCTTCGTGGTAATTATAGAGTTATAGCAGTTATCTTGGTGGTAATTATAGAGTTATAGCAGATATCTTGGTGGTAATTATAGGGTTATAGCAGTTATCTTGGTGATAGTGAAGGAAGTGTTATACTGGACTATGTAGTTATAGGGATGATAGTTACACAAATAACCCGGGTTGTTTGTGTTGTTCCAGTCACGGTATTGTGACTTTTTTGTTTGTTTCTTTGTTATTTAGGGATGATAGTGTTAATAGTGAAGGAAACACTGTGCTTGACTGTGGTAGTTACAGTGGTGAAGGAAACACTGTACTTGACTGTGGTAGTTACAGTGGTGAAGGAAGCACTGTGCTTGACTGTGGTAGTTACAGTGGTGAAGGAAGCACTGTACTTGACTGTGGTAGTTACAGTGGTGAAGGAAGCACTGTGCTTGACTGTGGTAGTTACAGTGGTGAAGGAAGCACTGTACTTGACTGTGGTAGTTACAGTGGTGAAGGAAACACTGTACTTGACTGTGGTAGTTACAGTGGTGAAGGAAGCACTGTACTTGACTGTGGTAGTTACAGTGGTGAAGGAAACACTGTACTTGACTGTGGTAGTTACAGTGGTGAAGGAAACACTGTACTTGACTGTGGTAGTTACAGTGGTGAAGGAAGCACTGTACTTGACTGTGGTAGTTACAGTGGTGAAGGAAACACTGTGCTTGACTGTGGTAGTTACAGTGGTGAAGGAAACACTGTGCTTGACTGTGGTAGTTACAGTGGTGAAGGAAGCACTGTGCTTGACTGTGGTAGTTACAGTGGTGAAGGAAGCACTGTACTTGACTGTGGTAGTTACAGTGGTGAAGGAAGCACTGTACTTGACTGTGGTAGTTACAGTGGTGAAGGAAACACTGTACTTGACTGTGGTAGTTACAGTGGTGAAGGAAACACTGTGCTTGACTGTGGTAGTTACAGTGGTGAAGGAAACACTGTACTTGACTGTGGTAGTTACAGTGGTGAAGGAAGCACTGTGCTTGACTGTGGTAGTTACAGTGGTGAAGGAAGCACTGTACTTGACTGTGGTAGTTACAGTGGTGAAGGAAGCACTGTGCTTGACTGTGGTAGTTACAGTGGTGAAGGAAGCACTGTACTTGACTGTGGTAGTTACAGTGGTGAAGGAAACACTGTACTTGACTGTGGTAGTTACAGTGGTGAAGGAAACACTGTGCTTGACTGTGGTAGTTACAGTGGTGAAGGAAACACTGTACTTGACTGTGGTAGTTACAGTGGTGAAGGAAGCACTGTGCTTGACTGTGGTAGTTACAGTGGTGAAGGAAACACTGTGCTTGACTGTGGTAGTTACAGTGGTGAAGGAAACACTGTGCTTGACTGTGGTAGTTACAGTGGTGAAGGAAACACTGTGCTTGACTGTGGTAGTTACAGTGGTGAAGGAAGCACTGTACTTGACTGTGGTAGTTACAGTGGTGAAGGAAGCACTGTACTTGACTGTGGTAGTTACAGTGGTGAAGGAAGCACTGTGCTTGACTGTGGTAGTTACAGTGGTGAAGGAAACACTGTACTTGACTGTGGTAGTTACAGTGGTGAAGGAAGCACTGTACTTGACTGTGGTAGTTACAGTGGTGAAGGAAGCACTGTACTTGACTGTGGTAGTTACAGTGGTGAAGGAAGCACTGTACTTGACTGTGGTAGTTACAGTGGTGAAGGAAACACTGTGCTTGACTGTGGTAGTTACAGTGGTGAAGGAAACACTGTACTTGACTGTGGTAGTTACAGTGGTGAAGGAAACACTGTGCTTGACTGTGGTAGTTACAGTGGTGAAGGAAACACTGTCCTTGACTGTGGTAGTTACAGTGGTGAAGGAAACACTGTCCTTGACTGTGGTAGTTACAGTGGTGAAGGAAACACTGTGCTTGACTGTGGTAGTTACAGTGGTGAAGGAAACATTGTGCTTGACTGTGGTAGTTACAGTGGTGAAGGAAACACTGTGCTTGACTGTGGTAGTTACAGTGGTGAAGGAAGCACTGTACTTGACTGTGGTAGTTACAGTGGTGAAGGAAGCACTGTACTTGACTGTGGTAGTTACAGTGGTGAAGGAAACACTGTGCTTGACTGTGGTAGTTACAGTGGTGAAGGAAACACTGTGCTTGACTGTGGTAGTTACAGTGGTGAAGGAAACACTGTACTTGACTGTGGTAGTTACAGTGGTGAAGGAAGCACTGTACTTGACTGTGGTAGTTACAGTGGTGAAGGAAACACTGTGCTTGACTGTGGTAGTTACAGTGGTGAAGGAAACACTGTGCTTGACTGTGGTAGTTACAGTGGTGAAGGAAACACTGTACTTGACTGTGGTAGTTACAGTGGTGAAGGAAGCACTGTACTTGACTGTGGTAGTTACAGTGGTGAAGGAAACACTGTGCTTGACTGTGGTAGTTACAGTGGTGAAGGAAGCACTGTACTTGACTGTGGTAGTTACAGTGGTGAAGGAAGCACTGTACTTGACTGTGGTAGTTACAGTGGTGAAGGAAACACTGTGCTTGACTGTGGTAGTTACAGTGGTGAAGGAAACACTGTCCTTGACTGTGGTAGTTACAGTGGTGAAGGAAGCACTGTACTTGACTGTGGTAGTTACAGTGGTGAAGGAAGCACTGTACTTGACTGTGGTAGTTACAGTGGTGAAGGAAACACTGTGCTTGACTGTGGTAGTTACAGTGGTGAAGGAAGCACTGTACTTGACTGTGGTAGTTACAGTGGTGAAGGAAACACTGTACTTGACTGTGGTAGTTACAGTGGTGAAGGAAGCACTGTACTTGACTGTGGTAGTTACAGTGGTGAAGGAAACACTGTACTTGACTGTGGTAGTTACAGTGGTGAAGGAAACACTGTACTTGACTGTGGTAGTTACAGTGGTGAAGGAAGCACTGTACTTGACTGTGGTAGTTACAGTGGTGAAGGAAACACTGTACTTGACTGTGGTAGTTACAGTGGTGAAGGAAACACTGTGCTTGACTGTGGTAGTTACAGTGGTGAAGGAAGCACTGTACTTGACTGTGGTAGTTACAGTGGTGAAGGAAGCACTGTACTTGACTGTGGTAGTTACAGTGGTGAAGGAAGCACTGTACTTGACTGTGGTAGTTACAGTGGTGAAGGAAGCACTATACTTGACTGTGGTAGTTACAGTGGTGAAGGAAGCACTGTACTTGACTGTGGTAGTTACAGTGGTGAAGGAAGCACTGTACTTGACTGTGGTAGTTACAGTGGTGAAGGAAACACTGTGCTTGACTGTGGTAGTTACAGTGGTGAAGGAAGCACTGTACTTGACTGTGGTAGTTACAGTGGTGAAGGAAGCACTGTACTTGACTGTGGTAGTTACAGTGGTGAAGGAAGCACTGTACTTGACTGTAGTAGTTACAGTGGTGAAGGAAGCACTGTACTTGACTGTGGTAGTTACAGTGGTGAAGGAAGCACTGTACTAGCGGTGATGGTACAGTTGTATAAGCTACAATATCTTACTGTACTTCTCCCAGATGATGGCACAGTCTTAACTTTCTGTGTACATGTTATTTCTGCGCAGCTTAATTAATTACTTTCATAACTCATGTGTTCTAGCCACTCCCAACACACCAGCAACACACCAGCAAAACACCAGCAACACACCAGCAACACACCAGCAAAACACCAGCAATACACCAACAACACACCAGCAACACACCAGCAACACACCAGCAACACACCAGCAACACACCAGCAACACACCAGCAACACACCAGCAACACACCAGCAACACACCAGCAACACACCAGCAACACACCAGCAACACACCAGCAACACACCAGCAAAACACCAGCAACACACCAGCAACACACCAGCAACACACCAGCAACACACCAGCAACACACCAGCAACACACCAGCAACACACCAGCAACACACCAGCAACACACCAGCAACACACCAGCAACACACCAGCAACACACCAGCAACACACCAGCAACACACCAGCAACACACCAAAACACCTGCAACACACCAGCAACACACCAAAACACCTGCAACATACCAGCAACACACTAACACATCAGCAACACAACAACACACCTGCAACACACCAACAACACACCTGCAACACACCAGCAACACACCAGCAACACACCAACAACACACCAGCAACACACCAGCAACACACCAGCAACACACCAGCAACACACCAGCAACACACCAGCAACACACCAGCAATACACCAACAACACACCAGCAACACACCAGCAACACACCAGCAACACACCAGCAACACACCAACAACACACCAGCAACACACCAGCAACACACCAGCAACACACCAGCAACACACCAGCAACACACCAGCGAGTATACTTACACTATCTCACTTTTTGTGCTTGTTATACTGGCTTATTTCCATATAATTAAGTTACAAAGAATGCTTTTAGCAATTACGTGTTTATTTTAAAGAATATATATATATATATATATATATATATATATATATATATATATATATATATATATATATATATATATATATATATATATATATATATATGCAATAAGATCACAGTAAACAGGTGATTTCAGAATATGCAAAACAACCACTCTGAAAGAATAGAGAAATTCCAAGCGCTTTCGTGACTACTCACATTGTCAAGGAACTGTGAAAGTAATACATCAAAGGAAAGCAATGAAAGGACTTAGACCACACCTCACAGTCAACTCCCACAACAAAGAAACACCTGACGCGCGACAAAACCGGACTTATAAGAAAAGAGGAACACTGCAGTAGGTCCGCTGGTTCAACTAGACAGGTCCTCACGACATCCCACTAACAAAATATTCTACCCAAGAAATAAGGTTTATTATTTGTCCAATGTATTATTAAACTCTAATTTTATTAATTATAAATTTTATTAATTATAAATGGATCTAATTTGTATAAACCTAAGGAAATATTCATATTATTGTCAAAACTGCTTTTTATGAAACAAGATTCAATTATATTCCTGTCAACCATGGACTTGCTTGATACTACTTTCTCAACTTTTTGAAAATCAATTGGATGGTTAAAATCTCTTACATGAATAAATAGAGCATTGGAATCTTGTCCAGTTCTAATGCTATATTTATGTTGTTTTAATCTAAGTTCGAGACTTTTACCAGTTTGACCGTAATAAACTTTATCGCAAATTTTACAAGGAATCTTATAGACACATCCGTCAGCATTTTGGGGGTAATTCTTTATCAAAAGTTTCAGAAAGTTTTTGAGAGTTTTACGTATTTGTAGTCCAGAGTTCATAGATGAAGAAATATCCAAAATTTATGAAATAGCCATTGATCTGAAATACCCGAGAAATGTAATATTTAGTTGGGTTAGGCTAAAATAAATTGTTCTTGTTATAATAAGGTTAGGTAAGTTTTCTAAGTTCCTTTTGGTGCAAAATTATAAATTTTTACATTAACATTAATGAAAAAAATATATCTTTAAACGTATAAGAGAAAATTTTAGAAAAGATTTAATTTTAAATGAGTTCTTGCTAATTGACCAGTTTTACCTATTCGGCACAACACACACACACACACACACACACACACACATATATATATATATATATATATATATATATATATATATATATATGTGTGTGTGTGTGTGTGTGTGTGTGTACTCACCTATTTGTACTCACCTATTTGTGGTTGCAGGGGTCGAGTCCTAGCTCCTGGCCCTGCCTCTTCACCGGTTGCTACTGGGTCCTCTCTCTCACCACTCCATGAGTTTTATCATACCTCGTCTTAAAACTATGTATGGTTCCTGCCTCCACTACATCACTTTCTAGTGTGTGTGTGTGTGTGTGTGTGTGTGTGTGTACTCACCTATTTGTACTCACCTATTTGTGGTTGCAGGGGTCGAGTCACAGCTCCTGGCCCCGCCTCTTCGCTGATGTGTGTGTGTGTGTGTGTGTGTGTGTGTGTGTGTGTGTGTGTGTGTGTGTCGTGCCGAATAGGTAAAATTGGTCAATTAGCAAGAACTCATTTAAAATTAAGTCATAAAATTTTCTCTTATACTTTTAATGATACATATTTTTTCATTTATGTTATTTTAAAACATAATAATTTTGTACCAAAAAGAACCTTAGAAAACTTACCTAACCTTATTATAACAACCGCAATTTAATTTAGCCTAATCCAGCTAAATATATTTTAGATAAATTTACAATAATCTAATACACAAACAAGATGAAATATATTTTTTTCGTTACGATCAGACTGATTTTTGCAAAATTATTACATACACAAATTTTCGGTTGCCTCATTCGGCAAGAATAACGTTGCTATTTAATCCAAAATCCCAAGTTTTACATATTTGGCACGACTTTTATGTATATATATATATATATATATATATATATATATATATATATATATATATATATATATATATATATATATATATATATATATATATATATACGGGTGTGAAGCATGGGTGGTGAATGCTGCAACAAGGAGAAGACTGAAGGCAGTGGAGATGTCATGTCTGAGGGCAATATGTGGTGTGAATATAATGCAGAGAATTCGTAGTATGGAGGTGCAGGATTGCCAAACCTATTATCCAGCGGGCTGAGGAGGCGGTTGTTGAGGTGGTTTGGGCATATAGAGAGAATGGAACGAAACAGAATGACTTCGAGTGTATAAATCTGTAGTGGAGGGAAGGCGGGGTAGATGTCGGCCTAGGAAAGGTTGGAAAGAGGGGTAAACTAGGTTTTGTGTACGATGGGCTTGGACTTCTAACAAGCATTCCTGAGCGTGTTAGATAGGGGAGAATGGTGACAAATGGTTTTTGGGACTTGATGTGCTACTGGAGTGTGAGCAAGGTAACATTTATGAAGGGATTCAGGGAAACCGGCAGGCCGGACTTGAGTCCTGGAGATGGGAAGTACAGTGTCTGCACTCTGAAGGAGGGGTGTTAATGTTGCAGTTTTATAACTGTAGTGTAAAGCACCCTTCTGGCAAGACAGTGATGGAGTGAATGATGGTGAAAGTTTTTCTATTTCGGGCCACCCTGCCTTGGTGGGAAACGGCCGATGTGTTAATAAAAATATTATATATATATATATATATATATATATATATATATATATATATATATATATATATATATATATATATATATATATATATCCACGGACAAGTGCTTTTTAATCAATTAACAAACTGGGATTAGCCGGGGATCGATATTTGTATGACTGATGGCTAAGTGATTAGAGCGTCGTGGATTTTGACTTGCTTCCCACAAGGGGGCTAAAATATCACGGGTTTGATCCCCGGCTAGTCGCAGTTTGTTATATGTATATACGTCATAGAGTTTATCTCGCTTAGCACGCAAAAGCTTCGGTCGTATCATAAGATTGATGAGAGTCATCTTGTACACAGTATATAGAATCTCACACTAATGTTTGTTCAACAGTGACTCTGACGTCAACACTCGCGAGGTTCCCTTAGCTGCGTAGGGGAACTAGAAGCTCTTAGCTAGCCAGTTTTGACGTCACTGCTTTACAACTGCCTTACAACTGTCTAATTTACAACTGTCTTATTTACAACTGTCTTATTTACAACTCTGTCAAAGGACCAAGCTATTATATTAACCTTCTACGCAGGTGCTGACTGATGATTCAGAGGTGCACGTTCCTTGCCAGGATCTCATCCACTATAACTATACGTACGATACAGCTGCTTTTGTATAGAGGGGAAAATAAATATATACAAATATTCTGGCTAGCATTGTTCTTACCCCTAGGACCTTCCCTAGCCAATTTATATATGGAGGATTTATAAGGCTAGCAGTATCAATAACACTATCCCCAGTTTAGTCACTTGGGTGTGGTAAGATAAGAGAGAGATAAGATTTCGTTCGGATTTTTAACCCCGGAGGGTTAGCCACCCAGGATAACCCAAGAAATTCTTGTCAGTGCGTCATCGAGGACTGTCTAACTTATTTCCATTGGGGTCCTTAATCTTGTCCCCCAGGATGCGACCCACACCAGTCGACTAACACCCAGGTACCTATTTGCTGCTAGGCGAACAGGACAACAGGTGTAAGGAAACGTGTCGAAATGTTTCCACCCGCCGGGAATCGAACCCGGGCGTGTGTGAAGCAGGAGCTTTAGCCACCAGGCCACCGGGACGATGTGTGTATTCATAGGGCCCGTGAATGTGTTAATGAGAAATATTAGGACCATCAACTCTGTGGAACCCATTTTGTACTGGGAGAGAACAATCAACTTTGTACTGGGAGAGAACAATCAACTTTGTTCTGGGAGAGAACAATCAACTTTGTACTGGGAGAGAACAATCAACTTTGTACTGGGAGAGAACAATCAACTTTGTACTGGGAGAGAACAATCAACTTTGTACTGGGAGAGAACAATCAACTTTGTACTGGGAGAGAACAATCAACTTTGTTCTGGGAGAGAACAATCAACTTTGTTCTGGGAGAGAACAATCAACTTTGTTCTGGGAGAGAACAATCAACTTTGTACTGGGAGAGAACAATCAACTTTGTACTGGGAGAGAACAATCAACTTTGTTTTCTGAATGTGTTGCTGCACACACGTGATAAGACTCTTGTTCAAGCTTCACCGGAAACCAACTTCTAAAAATGATTTACATTCTTTCTCCCATTGCAACAACAAAATTTAGAGAGCAGTATAATAGTTTTTTTTTCTCATGGCTATCAAAGTGTCCAGTCAACAGTTACTCGACAAAAAAAAGCACACACTTCACACAGGCTTCAAGCCTTATAATCTTACCCATACACTTTTAACACACTGGCAGGAAAAGTACTGCACGTATTCTCAACAAGACTAATATCGGCCCGGTTGAGATAAGATCCGCCACATATACCGTTCCTCCAGTCACCACCAACTTGGCAACTAGTTCAACTAACCTGTGAGCAAACCTATGGAAATAGCCACTAACTTCTAGATATCAATCTTAGTGCAAAATAATAATAAGAAGAGCGACTATTTCTTCTGCATGATTATACATACTTCCCCGTGTAGATGGACTAAGAAATGTGTGCGTGGAAGAGCTGGATGACTGAATTTTAAAAATCCATAACAACGCCTTAAGCTGTGACAAGCATAACAATGACTAAAGCTGTGACGACCATAACAACGTCTGAAGCTGTGACGACCATAACAACGTCTGAAGCTGTGACGACCATAACACTTGTATCCAACACAGGAACGTTAACAGACACCTTATGAAGTGGAATGAACCTAAATTAATTATTGGCTACAGTAATCTACGTAGACGAACGTGCATAGAGGCTGCCTTAATTATTGCCACTAATGCCATCTTACAAGAAGTCCAGTAATTTCACCACATCTAAACTCTCGACAAACACGACACTGCCCAATATGAACACCGATGCCATGTGTTACCAACTACTCTGACCTCTATCACTACCTTCCTCGCCTCACGTTACCTCTCTCCCATCCCTACGTATGTTCCCTTCCTATTTGTCTAAATTAGAGCCGAAGAAGTCACTCGTGGCCAAGAGTTTCCCGTGTCCTGATCTGTACAAGAATGTCTTTGCCCACATCTTGTTACTGTTACCGTACTTCTTACACCCATCAACCCACATCTTGTTGCTGTTACCGTACTTCTTACACCCACCAGCCAACATCTTGTTGTTGTTACCGTACTTCTTACACCCACCAGCCAACATCTTGTTGCCGTTACCGTACTTCTTACACCCACCAACCCACATCTTGTTGCCGTTACCGTACTTCTTACACCCACCAGCCAACATCTTGTTGCTATTACCGTACTTCTTACACCCACCAGCCAACATCTTGTTGTTGTTACCGTACTTCTTACACCCACCAGCCAACATCTTGTTGTTGTTACCGTACTTCTTACACCCACCAGCCAACATCTTGTTGTTGTTACCGTACTTCTTACACCCACCAGCCAACATCTTGTTGCTGTTACCGTACTTCTTACACCCACCAGCCAACATCTTGTTGCTATTACCGTACTTCTTACACCCACCAGCCAACATCTTGTTGCTATTACCGTACTTCTTACACCCACCAGCCAACATCTTGTTGCTGTTACCGTACTTCTTACACCCACCAGCCAACATCTTGTTGCTATTACCGTACTTCTTACACCCACCAGCCAACATCTTGTTGCTGTTACCGTACTTCTTACACCCACCAGCCAACATCTTGTTGCTGTTACCGTACTTCTTACACTCACCAGCCAACATCTTGTTGCTGTTACCGTACTTCTTACACCCACTAGACAAGAATACTTTAATCCGTAATATAATGATTAATATAATCTCTGAGGTTTATATACACTGGGAGACAGACAACTCTGATACACACTGAAGCTTCCTGGTCCTGAGTGTTAACTTGATACACACTGAAGCTTCCTGGTCCTGAGTGTTAACTTGTTACACCTGAAGCTTCCTGGTCCTGAGTGTTAACTTGATACACCCTGAAGCTTCCTGGTCCTGAGTGTTAACTTGATACACCCTGAAGCTTCCTGGTCCTGAGTGTTAACTTGATACACACTGAAGCTTCCTGGTCCTGAGTGTTAACTTGTTACACGTGAAGCTTCCTGGTCCTGAGTGTTAACTTGATACACCCTGAAGCTTCCTGGTCCTGAGTGTTAACTTGTTACACCTGAAGCTTCCTGGTCCTGAGTGTTAACTTGATACACCCTGAAGCTTCCTGGTCCTGAGTGTTAACTTGATACACCCTGAAGCTTCCTGGTCCTGAGTGTTAACTTGATACACC
The DNA here is from genome assembly GCF_038502225.1 of Cherax quadricarinatus. Classification (NCBI taxonomy): domain Eukaryota; kingdom Metazoa; phylum Arthropoda; class Malacostraca; order Decapoda; family Parastacidae; genus Cherax; species Cherax quadricarinatus. The sequence continues at coordinate 23,812,378 of NC_091333.1, read as the reverse complement.
CTGAAGCTTCCTGGTCCTGAGTGTTAACTTGATACACCCTGAAGCTTCCTGGTCCTGAGTGTTAACTTGATACACCCTGAAGCTTCCTGGTCCTGAGTGTTAACTTGATACACACTGAAGCTTCCTGGTCCTGAGTGTTAACTTGATACACCCTGAAGCTTCCTGGTCCTGAGTGTTAACTTGATACACACTGAAGCTTCCTGGTCCTGAGTGTTAACTTGATACACACTGAAGCTTCCTGGTCCTGAGTGTTAACTTGATACACCCTGAAGCTTCCTGGTCCTGAGTGTTAACTTGATACACCCTGAAGCTTCCTGGTCCTGAGTGTTAACTTGATACACCCTGAAGCTTCCTGGTCCAGAGTGTTAACTTGATACACCCTGAAGCTTCCTGGTCCTGAGTGTTAACTTGATACACCCTGAAGCTTCCTGGTCCTGAGTGTTAACTTGATACACCCTGAAGCTTCCTGGTCCTGAGTGTTAACTTGATACACCCTGAAGCTTCCTGGTCCTGAGTGTTAACTTGATACACCCTGAAGCTTCCTGGTCCTGAGTGTTAACTTGATACACCCTGAAGCTTCCTGGTCCTGAGTGTTAACTTGATACACCCTGAAGCTTCCTGGTCCTGAGTGTCAACTTGATACACCCTGAAGCTTCCTGGTCCTGAGTGTTAACTTGATACACCCTGAAGCTTCCTGGTCCTGAGTGTTAACTTGATACACCCTGAAGCTTCCTGGTCCTGAGTGTTAACTTGATACACCCTGAAGCTTCCTGGTCCTGAGTGTTAACTTGATACACCCTGAAGCTTCCTGGTCCTGAGTGTTAACTTGATACACACTGAAGCTTCCTGGTCCTGAGTGTTAACTTGATACACCTGAAGCTTCCTGGTCCTGAGTGTTAACTTGTTACACCTGAAGCTTCCTGGTCCTGAGTGTTAACTTGTTACACCAGAAGCTTCCTGGTCCTGAGTGTTAACTTGATACACCCTGAAGCTTCCTGGTCCTGAGTGTTAACTTGTTACACCTGAAGCTTCCTGGTCCTGAGTGTTAACTTGATACACCCTGAAGCTTCCTGGTCCTGAGTGTTAACTTGATACACACTGAAGCTTCCTGGTCCTGAGTGTTAACTTGATACACACTGAAGCTTCCTGGTCCTGAGTGTTAACTTGTTACACCTGAAGCTTCCTGGTCCTGAGTGTTAACTTGTTACACCTGAAGCTTCCTGGTCCTGAGTGTTAACTTGATACACACTGAAGCTTCCTGGTCCTGAGTGTTAACTTGTTACACCTGAAGCTTCCTGGTCCTGAGTGTTAACTTGATACACTCTGAAGCTTCTTGGTCCTGAGTGTTAACTTGATACATACTGAAGCTTCCTGGTCCTGAGTGTTAACTTGATACACCCTGAAGCTTCCTGGTCCTGAGTGTTAACTTGATACACACTGAAGCTTCCTGGTCCTGAGTGTTAACTTGATACACACTGAAGCTTCCTGGTCCTGAGTGTTAACTTGATACACCCTGAAGCTTCCTGGTCCTGAGTGTTAACTTGATACACCCTGAAGCTTCCTGGTCCTGAGTGTTAACTTGATACACCCTGAAGCTTCCTGGTCCTGAGTGTTAACTTGATACACCCTGAAGCTTCCTGGTCCTGAGTGTTAACTTGTTACACCTGAAGCTTCCTGGTCCTGAGTGTTAACTTGATACACACTGAAGCTTCCTGGTCCTGAGTGTTAACTTGATACACCCTGAAGCTTCCTGGTCCTGAGTGTTAACTTGATACACCCTGAAGCTTCCTGGTCCTGAGTGTTAACTTGTTACACCTGAACCTTCCTGGTCCTGAGTGTTAACTTGATACACCCTGAAGCTTCCTGGTCCTGAGTGTTAACTTGTTACACCTGAAGCTTCCTGGTCCTGAGTGTTAACTTGATACACCCTGAAGCTTCCTGGTCCTGAGTGTTAACTTGTTACACCTGAAGCTTCCTGGTCCTGAGTGTTAACTTGATACACCCTGAAGCTTCCTGGTCCTGAGTGTTAACTTGATACACCCTGAAGCTTCCTGGTCCTGAGTGTTAACTTGATACACCCTGAAGCTTCCTGGTCCTGAGTGTTAACTTGATACACCCTGAAGCTTCCTGGTCCTGAGTGTTAACTTGATACACCCTGAAGCTTCCTGGTCCTGAGTGTTAACTTGATACACCCTGAAGCTTCCTGGTCCTGAGTGTTAATTTAATACACCCTGAAGCTTCCTGGTCCTGAGTGTTAACTTGTTACACCTGAAGCTTCCTGGTCCTGAGTGTTAACTTGGTACACCTGAAGCTTCCTGGTCCTGAGTGTTAACTTGGTACACCTGAAGCTTCCTGGTCCTGAGTGTTAACTTGGTACACCTGAAGCTTCCTGGTCCTGAGTGTTAACTTGATACAGCCTGAAGCTTCCTGGTCCTGAGTGTTAACTTGAGTGTTACACACACTGAAGCTTCCTGGTCCTGAGTGTTAACTTGATACACACTGAAGCTTCCTGGTCCTGAGTGTTAACTTGATACACCCTGAAGCTTCCTGGTCCTGAGTGTTAACTTGATACACCCTGAAGCTTCCTGGTCCTGAGTGTTAACTTGATACACCCTGAAGCTTCCTGGTCCAGAGTGTTAACTTGATACACCCTGAAGCTTCCTGGTCCTGAGTGTTAACTTGATACACCCTGAAGCTTCCTGGTCCTGAGTGTTAACTTGATACACCCTGAAGCTTCCTGGTCCTGAGTGTTAACTTGATACACCCTGAAGCTTCCTGGTCCTGAGTGTTAACTTGATACACCCTGAAGCTTCCTGGTCCTGAGTGTTAACTTGATACACCCTGAAGCTTCCTGGTCCTGAGTGTTAACTTGATACACCCTGAAGCTTCCTGGTCCTGAGTGTCAACTTGATACACCCTGAAGCTTCCTGGTCCTGAGTGTTAACTTGATACACCCTGAAGCTTCCTGGTCCTGAGTGTTAACTTGATACACCCTGAAGCTTCCTGGTCCTGAGTGTTAACTTGATACACCCTGAAGCTTCCTGGTCCTGAGTGTTAACTTGATACACCCTGAAGCTTCCTGGTCCTGAGTGTTAACTTGATACACACTGAAGCTTCCTGGTCCTGAGTGTTAACTTGGTACACCTGAAGCTTCCTGGTCCTGAGTGTTAACTTGGTACACCTGAAGCTTCCTGGTCCTGAGTGTTAACTTGTTACACCAGAAGCTTCCTGGTCCTGAGTGTTAACTTGATACACCCTGAAGCTTCCTGGTCCTGAGTGTTAACTTGATACACCCTGAAGCTTCCTGGTCCTGAGTGTTAACTTGATACACCCTGAAGCTTCCTGGTCCTGAGTGTTAACTTGATACACCCTGAAGCTTCCTGGTCCTGAGTGTTAACTTGATACACACTGAAGCTTCCTGGTCCTGAGTGTTAACTTGATACACACTGAAGCTTCCTGGTCCTGAGTGTTAACTTGATACACCCTGAAGCTTCCTGGTCCTGAGTGTTAACTTGATACACCCTGAAGCTTCCTGGTCCTGAGTGTTAACTTGATACACCCTGAAGCTTCCTGGTCCTGAGTGTTAACTTGATACACCCTGAAGCTTCCTGGTCCTGAGTGTTAACTTGATACACCCTGAAGCTTCCTGGTCCTGAGTGTTAACTTGATACACCCTGAAGCTTCCTGGTCCTGAGTGTTAACTTGATACACCCTGAAGCTTCCTGGTCCTGAGTGTTAACTTGATACACCCTGAAGCTTCCTGGTCCTGAGTGTTAACTTGATACACCCTGAAGCTTCCTGGTCCTGAGTGTTAACTTGATACACCCTGAAGCTTCCTGGTCCTGAGTGTCAACTTGATACACCCTGAAGCTTCCTGGTCCTGAGTGTTAACTTGATACACCCTGAAGCTTCTGGTCCTGAGTGTTAACTTGATACACCCTGAAGCTTCCTGGTCCTGAGTGTTAACTTGATACACCCTGAAGCTTCCTGGTCCTGAGTGTTAACTTGATACACCCTGAAGCTTCCTGGTCCTGAGTGTTAACTTGATACACACTGAAGCTTCCTGGTCCTGAGTGTTAACTTGATACACCTGAAGCTTCCTGGTCCTGAGTGTTAACTTGTTACCCCTGAAGCTTCCTGGTCCTGAGTGTTAACTTGGTACACCAGAAGCTTCTTGGTCCTGAGTGTTAACTTGATACACCCTGAAGCTTCCTGGTCCTGAGTGTTAACTTGTTACACCTGAAGCTTCCTGGTCCTGAGTGTTATCTTGATACACCCTGAAGCTTCCTGGTCCTGAGTGTTAACTTGATACACACTGAAGCTTCCTGGTCCTGAGTGTTAACTTGATACACACTGAAGCTTCCTGGTCCTGAGTGTTAACTTGTTACACCTGAAGCTTCCTGGTCCTGAGTGTTAACTTGTTACACCTGAAGCTTCCTGGTCCTGAGTGTTAACTTGATACACACTGAAGCTTCCTGGTCCTGAGTGTTAACTTGTTACACCTGAAGCTTCCTGGTCCTGAGTGTTAACTTGATACACTCTGAAGCTTCTTGGTCCTGAGTGTTAACTTGATACACACTGAAGCTTCCTGGTCCTGAGTGTTAACTTGATACACCCTGAAGCTTCCTGGTCCTGAGTGTTAACTTGATACACACTGAAGCTTCCTGGTCCTGAGTGTTAACTTGATACACACTGAAGCTTCCTGGTCCTGAGTGTTAACTTGATACACCCTGAAGCTTCCTGGTCCTGAGTGTTAACTTGATACACCCTGAAGCTTCCTGGTCCTGAGTGTTAACTTGATACACCCTGAAGCTTCCTGGTCCTGAGTGTTAACTTGATACACCCTGAAGCTTCCTGGTCCTGAGTGTTAACTTGTTACACCTGAAGCTTCCTGGTCCTGAGTGTTAACTTGATACACACTGAAGCTTCCTGGTCCTGAGTGTTAACTTGATACACCCTGAAGCTTCCTGGTCCTGAGTGTTAACTTGATACACCCTGAAGCTTCCTGGTCCTGAGTGTTAACTTGTTACACCTGAAGCTTCCTGGTCCTGAGTGTTAACTTGATACACCCTGAAGCTTCCTGGTCCTGAGTGTTAACTTGTTACACCTGAAGCTTCCTGGTCCTGAGTGTTAACTTGATACACCCTGAAGCTTCCTGGTCCTGAGTGTTAACTTGTTACACCTGAAGCTTCCTGGTCCTGAGTGTTAACTTGATACACCCTGAAGCTTCCTGGTCCTGAGTGTTAACTTGATACACCCTGAAGCTTCCTGGTCCTGAGTGTTAACTTGATACACCCTGAAGCTTCCTGGTCCTGAGTGTTAACTTGATACACCCTGAAGCTTCCTGGTCCTGAGTGTTAACTTGATACACCCTGAAGCTTCCTGGTCCTGAGTGTTAACTTGATACACCCTGAAGCTTCCTGGTCCTGAGTGTTAACTTGATACACCCTGAAGCTTCCTGGTCCTGAGTGTTAACTTGTTACACCTGAAGCTTCCTGGTCCTGAGTGTTAACTTGATACACACTGAAGCTTCCTGGTCCTGAGTGTTAACTTGATACACACTGAAGCTTCCTGGTCCTGAGTGTTAACTTGTTACACCTGAAGCTTCCTGGTCCTGAGTGTTAACTTGATACACACTGAAGCTTCCTGGTCCTGAGTGTTAACTTGATACACCCTGAAGCTTCCTGGTCCTGAGTGTTAACTTGATACACACTGAAGCTTCCTGGTCCTGAGTGTTAACTTGTTACACCTGAAGCTTCCTGGTCCTGAGTGTTAACTTGATACACCCTGAAGCTTCCTGGTCCTGAGTGTTAACTTGATACACACTGAAGCTTCCTGGTCCTGAGTGTTAACTTGATACACCCTGAAGCTTCCTGGTCCTGAGTGTTAACTTGATACACACTGAAGCTTCCTGGTCCTGAGTGTTAACTTGATACACCTGAAGCTTCCTGGTCCTGAGTGTTAACTTGTTACACCTGAAGCTTCCTGGTCCTGAATGTTAACTTGATACACCCTGAAGCTTCCTGGTCCTGAGTGTTAACTTGTTACACCTGAAGCTTCCTGGTCCTGAGTGTTAACTTGATACACCCTGAAGCTTCCTGGTCCTGAGTGTTAACTTGATACACCCTGAAGCTTCCTGGTCCTGAGTGTTAACTTGATACACCCTGAAGCTTCCTGGTCCTGAGTGTTAACTTGATACACCCTGAAGCTTCCTGGTCCTGAGTGTTAACTTGATACACCCTGAAGCTTCCTGGTCCTGAGTGTTAACTTGATACACCCTGAAGCTTCCTGGTCCTGAGTGTTAACTTGATACACCCTGAAGCTTCCTGGTCCTGAGTGTTAACTTGATACACCCTGAAGCTTCCTGGTCCTGAGTGTTAACTTGATACACCCTGAAGCTTCCTGGTCCTGAGTGTTAACTTGTTACACCTGAAGCTTCCTGGTCCTGAGTGTTAACTTGATACACACTGAAGCTTCCTGGTCCTGAGTGTTAACTTGATACACACTGAAGCTTCCTGGTCCTGAGTGTTAACTTGATACACCCTGAAGCTTCCTGGTCCTGAGTGTTAACTTGTTACACCTGAAGCTTCCTGGTCCTGAGTGTTAACTTGATACACACTGAAGCTTCCTGGTCCTGAGTGTTAACTTGATACACCCTGAAGCTTCCTGGTCCTGAGTGTTAACTTGATACACACTGAAGCTTCCTGGTCCTGAGTGTTAACTTGTTACACCTGAAGCTTCCTGGTCCTGAGTGTTAACTTGATACACCCTGAAGCTTCCTGGTCCTGAGTGTTAACTTGATACACACTGAAGCTTCCTGGTCCTGAGTGTTAACTTGATACACCCTGAAGCTTCCTGGTCCTGAGTGTTAACTTGTTACACCTGAAGCTTCCTGGTCCTGAGTGTTAACTTGATACACACTGAAGCTTCCTGGTCCTGAGTGTTAACTTGATACACCCTGAAGTTTCCTGGTCCTGAGTGTTAACTTGATACACACTGAAGCTGCCTGGTCCTGAGTTAACTTGGTACACCTGGTCCTGAGTGTTAACTTGTACACCCTGAAGCTTCCTGGTCCTGAGTGTTAACTTGATACACACTGAAGCTTCCTGGTCCTGAGTGTTAACTTGATACACCCTGAAGCTTCCTGGTCCTGAGTGTTAACTTGTTACACCTGAAGCTTCCTGGTCCTGAGTGTTAACTTGATACACCCTGAAGCTTCCTGGTCCTGAGTGTTAACTTGATACACCCTGAAGCTTCCTGGTCCTGAGTGTTAACTTGATACACCCTGAAGCTTCCTGGTCCTGAGTGTTAACTTGATACAGCCTGAAGCTTCCTGGTCCTGAGTGTTAACTTGATACACCCTGAAGCTTCCTGGTCCTGAGTGTTAACTTGATACACCCTGAAGCTTCCTGGTCCTGAGTGTTAACTTGATACAGCCTGAAGCTTCCTGGTCCTGAGTGTTAACTTGATACACCCTGAAGCTTCCTGGTCCTGAGTGTTAACTTGATACACCCTGAAGCTTCCTGGTCCTGAGTGTTAACTTGATACAGCCTGAAGCTTCCTGGTCCTGAGTGTTAACTTGATACACCCTGAAGCTTCCTGGTCCTGAGTGTTAACTTGATACACCCTGAAGCTTCCTGGTCCTGAGTGTTAACTTGATACACCCTGAAGCTTCCTGGTCCTGAGTGTTAACTTGATACTGCCTGAAGCTTCCTGGTCCTGAGTGTTAACTTGATACACCCTGAAGCTTCCTGGTCCTGAGTGTTAACTTGATACACACTGAAGCTTCCTGGTCCTGAGTGTTAACTTGATACACCCTGAAGCTTCCTGGTCCTGAGTGTTAACTTGATACACCCTGAAGCTTCCTGGTCCTGAGTGTTAACTTGATACACCCTGAAGCTTCCTGGTCCTGAGTGTTAACTTGATACAGCTATAAATATGAGCTAATTTCTTGATCTTTTTTTTTTCATTGTATGGAGTGGGTTTTGCATGGTTTGGTAGCACCAGCAAGGAGTCCACACCTAAGAGAGTACGAGTCCAAACCTAAGAAAGTACGAGTCCACACCTAAGAGAGTACGAGTCCAAACCTAAGAAAGTACGAGTCCAAACCTAAGAAAGTACGAGTCCACACCTAAGAGAGTACGAGTCCAAACCTAAGAAAGTACGAGTCCATACCTAAGAAAGTACTAGTCCATACCTAAGAAAGTACGAGTCCATACCTAACAAAGTGCGAGTCCACACCTAAGAAAGTACGAGTCCATACCTAAGAAAGTACGAGTCCATACCTAAGAAAGTACGAGTCCATACTTAAGAAAGTACGAGTCCATACTTAAGAAAGTACGAGTCCATACCTAAGAAAGTACGAGTCCATACCTAAGAAAGTACGAGTCCACACCTAAGAAAGTACGAGTCCATACTAAGAAAGTACGAGCCCATACCTAAGAAAGTACGAGTCCATACCTAAGAAAGTACGAGTCCATACCTAAGAAAGTACGAGTCCATTCTCAAGAAAGTACGAATCCACACCTAAGAAAGTACGAGTCCACACCTAAGAAAGTACGAGTCCATACCTAAGAAAGTACGAGTCCATACCTAAGAAAGTACGAGTCCATACTTAAGAAAGTACGAGTCCATACTTAAGAAAGTACGAGTCCATACCTAAGAAAGTACGAGTCCATACCTAAGAAAGTACGAGTCCATACCTAAGAAAGTACGAGTCCACACCTAAGAAAGTACGAGTCCATACTAAGAAAGTACGAGCCCATACCTAAGAAAGTACGAGTCCATACCTAAGAAAGTACGAGTCCATACCTAAGAAAGTACGAGTCCATTCTCAAGAAAGTACGAATCCACACCTAAGAAAGTACGAGTCCACACCTAAGAAAGTACGAGTCCATACCTAAGAAAGTACGAGTCCATACCTATGAGAGTACGAGTCCATACCTAAGAAAGTACGAGTCCATACCTAAGAAAGTACGAGTCTATACCTAAGAAAGTACGAGTCCATACTTAAGAAAGTACGAGTCCACACCTAAGAAAGTACAAGTTCACACCTAAGAAAGTACGAGTCCACACCTAAGAAAGTACGAGTCCACACCTAAGAAAGTACGAGTCCATACCTAAGAAAGTACGAGTCCATACTTAAGAAAGTACGAGTCCACACCTAAGAAAGTACGAGTCCATACCTAAGAAAGTACGAGTCCACACCTAAGAAAGTACGAGTCCACACCTAAGAAAGTACGAGTCCATACTTAAGAAAGTACGAGTCCATACTTAAGAAAGTACGAGTCCACACCTAAGAAACTACGAGTCCACACCTAAGAAAGTACGAGTCCATACTTAAGAAAGTACGAGTCCACACCTAAAAAAGTACGAGTCCATACTTAAGAAAGTACGAGTCCATACCTAAGAAAGTACGAGTCCATACTTAAGAAAGTACGAGTCCATACTTAAGAAAGTGCGAGTCCACACCTAAGAAAGTACGAGTCCATACCTAAGAAAGTACGAGTCCATACCTAAGAAAGTACGAGTCCATACCTAAGAAAGTACGAGTCCATACTTAAGAAAGTACGAGTCCATACTTAAGAAAGTACGAGTCCACACCTAAGAAAGTACGAGTCCATACTTAAGAAAGTACGAGTCCATACCTAAGAAAGTACGAGTCCATACTTAAGAAAGTACGAGTCCATACCTAAGAAAGTACGAGTCCATACCTAAGAAAGTACGAGTCCATACTTAAGAAAGTACGAGTCCATACCTAAGAAAGTACGAGTCCATACCTAAGAAAGTACGTTTAAAAGCTGGATAAAAGAGAGAGACTTACAGGTAGGTCGGCTCAGAACCCAGAAAGTTGGAGTGAGAACCTTGAAACATTAACTATGTCAACCTGGGAAGATAGAAGCATCAGGGGAGACATGATAATGATGTACAAAGTATTCCAAGATATCCAAAGAGTGTGAAAGAACAGACTGAAATGTGAGGCGCAGAAATGAGGGATAGAAGGAATAAAAAGGAGACAAAATGGCCAAATGTAAGGTTAAAGGACATGAAAGAAAAGATAGAGAATATTTATTTCTACCTCTGGTGGCCTGGTGGTTAACGCACTCGCTTCACACGGTGAGGGCCTGGGTTCGATTCCCAGCCAGAGTAGAAACATTGGACGTGTTTCTTTCCACCTGTTGTCTATGTTCCCCATCAGTAAAATGGGTACCTGGGTGTTAGTCGACTGGTGTGGGTCGCATCCTGGGACACTGACCTAAGGAGGCCTTGTCACAGACCGGGCCGCGGGGGCGTTGACCCCCGGAACTCTCTCCAGATAAACTACACCAGGAACAACAAGAAGCAACACTTGTCAGTTAAGATAAACTGATGACGAAAAGTCTGCAAGAAAAATATTTCTCTCAGTCTGGTAAACCAAAAGAGAGAATAAAAAAAAAACGAAAGGATATATAAATTATTGAAGCCGGAACACGACTGTAGCTCAGTTTCTGTAGCTACAAAGAAAAAAGGTAACTGGATACAGGAGCTGTGAATCAACCCCTGCAACCCCACACACACACACACACACACACACACACACACACGTTCAGGACCCTGTACACCGTGTACGTTAGGCCCATATTGGAGTATGCGGCACCAGTTTGGAACCCACACCTAGCCAAGCACGTGAAGAAACTAGAGAAAGTGCAAAGGTTTGCAACAAGACTAGTCCCAAAGCTAAGAGGTATGTCCTACGAGGAGAGGTTAAGGGAAATCAACCTGACAACACTGGAGGACAGGAGAGATAGGGGGGACATGATAACGACATACAAAATACTGAGAGGAATTGACAAGGTGGACAAAGACAGGATGTTCCAGAGATTGGACACAGTAACAAGGGGACACAGTTGGAAGCTGAAGACACAGATGAATCACAGGGATGTTAGGAAGTATTTCTTCAGCCACAGAGTAGTCAGTAAGTGGAATAGTTTGGGAAGCGATGTAGTGGAGGCAGGATCCATACATAGCTTTAAGCAGAGGTATGATAAAGCTCACGGTTCAGGGAGAGTGACCTAGTAGCGATCAGTGAAGAGGCGGGGCCAGGAGCTCGGACTCGACCCCCGCAACCTCAACTAGGTGAGTACACACACACACACACACACATATTAAGTGGATAATACATATAAATTAATCTCATTATGACCTTGGTCATAACAGAGAGTCTTCCTATATGGCTGAGGGACATGACTAAGTGTAAAGGATACAGCACTAAGCATTAAAACATCAGTAAGTGTGCAAATATATATATTATAATCTTTCATGTTATGTGTTTGTGTTTTGGTACATGTTGTGGGGGAGGGGCAGCATAATGCTGTGAGTAGCACTGTATGTCTGACAGGTCCTTAACACTACCACCCACATCATACTGGGGTGGATGTAATGGTATTCGTGAGATGACATCTCAGCCTTATAAGCCTTCTACTGTTCTATTATTTTTTACAGTTATGTACTTGATAATGTGAGAAATTGCAAAAGTGCTTGTAAGTTCACTATTTCTTTTACAGTGATTGTTTTCCATACACGCACACACACATGCACTCGCCTTTAACCCTTAAACGGTCCAAACTTATATATACGATCACGCGAGTAGCGCCCCAAACATATATATATGTTTTGTTTGTTATTCATTCAACATTGCCACGATAAGTGGCTCGGTGGCCTGGTGGCTAAAGCTCCCGCTTCACACACGGAGGACCCGGGTTCGATTCCCGGCAGGTGGAAACATTTCGACACGTTTCCTTACACCTGTTGTCCTGTTCACCTAGCAGCAAATCGGTACCTGGGTGTTAGTCGACTGGTGTGGGTCGCATCCTGGGGGACAAGATTAAGGACCACAATGGAAATAAGTTAGACAGTCCTCGATGACGCACTGACTTTCTTGGGTTATCCTGGGTGGCTAACCCCCCGGGGTTAAAAATCCGAACGAAATCTTATCTTATCTTATCTCTTAAGTCTGAGTTAACTAGACATGAGAGAATGGGTGTGGGCACTCACTGTGTGCCATATTAAAATAATTGGGGATGCCTGGGTACCATATGCTCTTTTTTCCTTTTAATTTTTTTTTTTTTCTCAAAAGATTTGGGGCGCTACGCGTGTGAACGTATGTATACGTTTGGACCGTTTAAGGGTTAACAACTAGTAAAAAAAAAACACACACACACATGCATGCGCGCAAATGCACCCATGCACACACGTGCACGTACACAAAAACACACACACACACACACACACACACACACACTCACTAACACACACTAACACGCTAACAGGCCTAGTGTCTAATCGACATGTGCCTAGGACAAAATGGTAACTAACACACACACAAACACACACACACACACACACACACACACACACACACACACACACACACACACACACACACACACACACACACACACACACACACACACACACACTGACCTAGTATGAAGGGAGGACCGCACAGCAAGATGACCATCTTCCTGCCCAGGGCATCAATGAGGTAGCCACCTATGATGCTGCCCGTGAGGGCACTGAGGGGCATTAGTGAGCCGATCCAAGACTTCTCTTCCTCCGTCACGTTGATAGTTGAGTTAGCACTGCTGAGGGAGGCCAGGGCGGGGGAGGTGTAGGCAGCACTGAACCCAACTGCCATCGATCCCATAGCTACAGACACAGCAGCCAGTACCTGAACCAGACATATTTATTATTATTATTATTATTATTATTATTATTATTATTATTATTATTATTATTACATTTTTTTATTAACACATCGGCCGTCTCCCACCAAGGCAGGGTGGCCCGAAAAAGAAAAACTTTCACCATCATTCACTCCATCACTGTCTTGCCAGATGCATGTCTACACTACAGTTATAAAACTGCAACATTAACACCTCTCCTTCAGAATGCAGACACTGTACTTCCCATCTCCAGGACTCAAGTCCGGCCTGCCGGTTTCTCTCAAACCCTTCATAAATGCTACCTTGCTTACACTCCAACAGCACGTCAAGTCCTAAAAACCATTTGTCTCCATTCGCTGGGCTTGTGAGGTCTCTGTAGGGAGACCTAATTTAACCAATTATATGGTCACACCTTGGCTTGGCAAATGGCTGGTAACCACGCCTTTTCGGCTTAAGTCTGAGGTCTTTTGTTCGTGACGGCGTCAGACCTCGGTGTCAGGTCGTAACACGTGGTCTACACCTTATGGGGAAGGAGGTGCTTAGAGGAATATAAGCCAGGGAGCAGCTGAGCAATGGTTGTTGGAGACAGGTCCAGGGAGCAAGAGCTCTGGACAGCCGCGTGTGTAGTGGACCACACATTGGGAATCTCGGGTCAGCTGGTCGGTGAATTAAGAGTGAGTACTAGTCCGTGTTATTGATAACATCTACCCTTCCCCCTGGTAATAAGTCTCAAAGGTTAATTGTTATATTATGTCAGTTTCCATCAGGATATGTTGTATTCTACCCCTTTTATGTTATTAAGTAAACTTTAGCCATAGTTCCCATTTTATTTGTACCTTCATATGTTATTCCATATTCTGTTAAGCACTGGGATAATACGTGAGACATTTACCCACTCTGCCTCAGGTATCCCAGCAAGTGAGCACGTCTTCTGTTATCCCAGTGCTTAACAGATTATGGAATAGCATATGAAGGTACAAATAAAATGGAACTATGGCTAAAGTTTACTTAATAACATAAAAGGGGTAGAATACGACATATCCTGATGGAAATTGACATAATATAACAATTGACCTTTGAGACTTATTACCAGGGGAAGGGTAGATGTTATCAATAACACGGACTAGTACTCACTCTTAATTCACAGACCAGCTGACCCGAGATTCCCAATGTTTGGTCCACTACACACGCGGCTGTCCAGAGCTCTTGCTCCCTGGTCCTGTCTCCAACAACCCTTGCTCATTAAAATGGTATAAAATACCGACAGGTTGTTAGGTAAGACACATATGCAACAGTTAGGTATCTTTATTTCGAAACGTTTCGCCTATACAGTAGGCTTCTTCAGTCGAGTACAGAAAAGTTGATAGAAGCAGAAGATACTTGAAGACGATGTAATCAGTCCATCACCCTTGAAGTTTTGAGGTGGTCAGTCAATTAGTCTGGAGAAGAGTATTGTTCCATAGTCTGAAACAATATGGAGTTGAAGTGACAGGATGGAGCATATGTACCGCCAGGAGGTGAGATGTAGGCTACTAGTAGAGGTAAGAATGTTGTCGTTGGAAGGTCAGGTCCCTCTCAAATCCAGCCATTCTCACTCCAGACTGAGGAGCTGACCACCTCAAAACTTCAAGGGTGATGGACTGATTACATCGTCTTCAAGTATCTTCTGCTTCTATCAACTTTTCTGTACTCGACTGAAGAAGCCTACTGTGTAGGCGATACGTTTCGAAATAAAGATACCTAACTGTTGCATATGTGTCATACCTAACAACCATTGTTCAGCTGTTCCCTGGCTTATATTCCTCTAAGCACCTCCTTCCCCATAAGGTGTAGACCACGTGTTACGACCTGACAACCACGCCGAAAAGGCGTGGTTACCAGCCATTTGCCAAGCCAAGGTGTGACCATATAATTGGTTAAATTAGGTCTCTGTATAAAGACCTCACAAGCCCAGCTGAACTACATCACAACATACACACACACATACAGACACACACACACATACACACATACACACACATACACACACATACACACACATACACACACACACACACACACACGCACACACACTCACACACACATACACACACATACACACACACACACACACACAATACACATACACATACACACACACACACACACACACACACACACACACACAACACACATACATACATACACACACACATACACACACACACACACATACACAAGTGAGGCAAAAACCAAGGAGGCAAAAACCAAGTGTGCTAGGGAATGGAAGAAATATAGAAGGCAAAGGACCCAGGAGAATAAGGAGAACAGTCGTTGAGCCAGAAACGAATATGCACAGATAAGAAGGGAGGCCCAAAGACAATATGAAAATGACATAGCAGCGAAAGCCAAATCTGACCCGAAACTGTTGTACAGCCACATCAGGAGGAAAACAACAGTCAAGGACCAGGTAATCAGGCTAAGGAAGGAAGGAGGAGAGACAACAAGAAATGACCGTGAAGTATGTGAGGAACTCAACAAGAGATTCAAAGAAGTGTTCACAGAGGAGACAGAAGGGGCTCCAGAAAGACGGAGAGGTGGGGCACACCACCAGGTGCTGGACACAGTGCACACAACCGAGGAAGAAGTGAAGAGGCTTCTGAGTGAGCTAGATACCTCAAAGGCAATGGGGCCAGATAACATCTCCCCATGGGTATTGAGAGAGGGAGCAGAGGCGCTATGTGTACCCCTAACAACAATATTCAATACATCTATCGAAACAGGGAGATTGCCTGAGGCATGGAAGACAGCAAATGTAGTCCCAATCTTTAAAAAAGGAGACAGACATGAAGCATTAAACTACAGACCAGTGTCACTGACATGTATAGTATGCAAAATCATGGAGAAGATTATCAGGAGAAGAGTGGTGGAACACCTAGAAAGGAATGATCTCATCAACAGCAGCCAACATGGTTTCAGGGACGGGAAATCCTGTGTCACAAACCTACTGGAGTTCTATGACATGGTGACAGCAGTAAGACAAGAGAGAGAGGGGTGGGTGGATTGCATATTCTTGGACTGCAAGAAGGCGTTTGACACAGTTCCACACAAGAGATTGGTGCAAAAACTGGAGGACGAAGCAGGGATAACAGGGAAGGCACTACAATGGATCAGGGAATACTTGTCAGGAAGACAGCAGCGAGTCATAGTACGTGGCGAGGTGTCAGAGTGGGCACCTGTGACCAGCGGGTTCCCACAGTGGTCAGTCCTAGGACCAGTGCTGTTTCTGGTATTTGTGAATGACGTGACGGAAGGAATAGACTCTGAGGTGTCCCTGTTTGCAGATGACGTGAAGTTGATGAGAAGAATTCACTCGATCGAAGACCAGGCAGAACTACAAAGGGATCTGGACAGGCTGCAGACCTGGTCCAGCAATTAGCTCCTGGAGTTCAATCCCACCAAGTGCAAAGTCATGAAGATTGGGGAAGGGCAAAGAAAACCGCAGACGGAGTACAGTCTAGGGGGTCAGAGACTACAAACATCACTCAAGAAAAAAGATCTTGGGGTGAGTATAACACCAGGCACATCTCCTGAAGCGCACATCAACCAAATAACTGCTGCAGCATATGGGCGCCTAGCAAACCTCAGAACAGCATTCCGACATCTTAATAAGGAATCGTTCAGGACCCTGTACACCGTGTACGTTAGGCCCATATTGGAGTATGCGGCACCAGTTTGGAACCCACACCTAGCCAAGCACGTAAAGAAACTAGAGAAAGTGCAAAGGTTTGCAACAAGACTAGTCCCAGAGCTAAGAGGTATGTCCTACGAGGAGAGGTTAAGGGAAATCAACCTGACGACACTGGAGGACAGGAGAGATAGGGGGGACATGATAACGACATACAAAATACTGAGAGGAATTGACAAGGTGGACAAAGACAGGATGTTCCAGAGATTGGACACAGTAACAAGGGGACACAGTTGGAAGCTGAAGACACAGATGAATCACAGGGATGTTAGGAAGTATTTCTTCAGCCACAGAGTAGTCAGTAAGTGGAATAGTTTGGGAAGCGATGTAGTGGAGGCAGGATCCATACATAGCTTTAAGCAGAGGTATGATAAAGCTCATGGTTCAGGGAGAGTGACCTAGTAGCGATCAGTGAAGAGGCGGGACCAGGAGCTCGGACTCGACCCCCGCAACCTCAACTAGGTGAGTACAACTAGGTGAGTACACACGCAGAGCCAGAAACGAATATGCACAGATAAGGGAGGCCCAAAGACAATATGAAAGTGACATAGCAGCGAAAGCCAAATCTGACCCGAAACTGTTGTACAGCCACATCAGGAGGAAAACAACAGTCAAGGACCAGGTAATCAGGCTAAGGAAGGAAGGAGGAGAGACAACAAGAAATGACCGTGAAGTATGTGAGGAACTCAACAAGAGATTCAAAGAAGTGTTCACAGAGGAGACAGAAGGGGCTCCAGAAAGACGAAGAGGTGGGGCACACCACCAGGTGCTGGACACAGTGCACACAACCGAGGAAGAAGTGAAGAGGCTTCTGAGTGAGCTAGATACCTCAAAGGCAATGGGGCCAGATAACATCTCTCCATGGGTCCTGAGAGAGGGAGCAGAGGCGCTATGTGTACCCCCTAACAACAATATTCAATACATCTATCGAAACAGGGAGATTGCCTGAGGCATGGAAGACAGCAAATGTAGTCCCAATCTTTAAAAAAGGAGACAGACATGAAGCATTAAACTACAGACCAGTGTCACTGACATGTATAGTATGCAAAATCATGGAGAAGATTATCAGGAGAAGAGTGGTGGAACACCTAGAAAGGAATGATCTCATCAACAGCAGCCAACATGGTTTCAGGGATGGGAAATTCTGTGTCACAAACCTACTGGAGTTCTATGACATGGTGACAGCAGTAAGACAAGAGAGAGAGGGGTGGGTGGATTGCATATTCTTGGACTGCAAGAAGGCGTTTGACAGTTCCACACAAGAGATTGGTGCAAAAACTGGAGGACAAAGCAGGGATAAAAGGGAAGGCACTACAATGGATCAGGGAATACTTGTCAGGAAGACAGCAGCGAGTCATGGTACGTGGCGAGGTGTCAGAGTGGGCACATGTGACCAGCGGGGTCCCACAGGGGTCAATCCTAGGACCAGTGCTGTTTCTGGTATTTGTGAACGACGTGACGGAAGGAATAAACTCCGAGGTGTCCCCGTTTGCAGATGATGAGAAGAGTTCATTCGATCGAAGACCAGGCAGAAATACAAAGGGATCTGGACAGGCTGCAGACCTGGTCCAGGAACTGGCTCCTGGAGTTCAATCCCACCAAGTGCAAAGTCATGAGGATTGGGGAAGGGCAAAGAAGACCGCAGACGGAGTACAGTCTAGGGGGCCAGAGACTACAAACATCACTCAATGGAAAAAGATCTTGGGGTGAGTATAACACCAGGCACATCTCCTGAAGCGCACATCAACCAAATAACTGCTGCAGCATATGGGCGCCTGGCAAACCTCAGAACAGCATTCCGACATCTTAATAAGGAATCATTCAGGACCCTGTACACCGTGTACGTTAGGCCCATTTTGGAGTATGCGGCACCAGTTTGGAACCCACACCTAGCCAAGCATGTAAAGAAACTAGAGAAAGTGCAAAGGTTTGCAACAAGACTAGTCCCAGAGTTAAGAGGTATGTCCTATGAGGAGAGGTTAAGGGAAATCAACCTGACGACACTGGAGGACAGGAGAGATAGGGGGGACATGATAACGACTTACAAAATACTGAGAGGAATTGACAAGGTGGACAAAGACAGGATGTTCCAGAGACTGGACACAGCAACACGGGGACACAGTTGGAAGCTGAAGACACAGATGAATCAAAGGGATGTTAGGAAGTATTTCTTCAGCCACAGAGTAGTTAGGAAGTGGTATAGTTTGGGAAGCGATGTAGTGGAGGCAGGATCCATACATAGCTTTAAGCAGAGGTACGATAAAGCTCATGGTTCAGGGAGAGTGACCTAGTAGCGACCAGTGAAGAGGCGGGGCCAGGAGCTTGGACTCGACCCCTGCAACCTCAACTAGGTGAGTACAACTAGGTGAGTACACACACACACAAACACACATACACATACACACACATACACACACACACACACACACACATACACACATACACACACACACATACACACACATACACACACATACACACACACACACACACACACACACACACACACATACACACATACACTCACACACGCACACACACACCGTTGGAAGTGATGTAGTGGAGGCAGGAACCATACATAGCTTTAAGAAGAGGTATGATAAAGCTTATGGAGCAGGAAGACTGACCTAGCAACGGACAGCGAAGAAGCGGGGCCAGGAACTGTGATTCGACCCCTGCAAACACAACTAGGCTAGTACACACACTATCGACAAATGCCTTTAACAACCAGTAACTAACAAGGGAGCAAGTAACAAATAATAACATCATTATCTCAGAGAAATTATGTTATTTAACCTTCCTGTGTTATTTAATAACCACACTGCAATAATTATCTTATATAATGCAGATAGTCTTTATAATATTACCAAATTATAGGCAGAGTATCGTTGTCGGTCGAAATATTGATAATGTCCCATTCACAGCTACACTTGACCTTGATACCAAGACTACACTTGACCTTGATACCAAGACTACACTTGACCTTGATACCAAGACTACACTTGACCTTGATACCAAGACTACACTTGACCTTGATACCAAGACTACACTTGGCCTTGATACCAAGACTACACTTGGCCTTGATACCAAGACTACACTTGGCCTTGATACCAAGACTACACTTGGCCTTGATACCAAGACTACACTTGACCTTGATACCAAGACTACACTTGGCCTTGATACCAAGACTACACTTGCCCTTGATGCCAAGACTACACTTGACCTTGATACCAAGACTACACTTGGCCTTGATACCAAGACTACACTTGACCTTGATACCAAGACTACACTTGACCTTGATACCAAGACTACACTTGGCCTTGATACCAAGACTACACTTGGCCTTGATACCAAGACTACACTTGGCCTTGATACCAAGACTACACTTGGCCTTGATACCAAGACTACACTTGACCTTGGTACCAAAACTACATTTGACCTTGATACCAAGACTACACTTGGCCTTGATACCAAGACTACACTTGGCCTTGATACCAAGACTACACTTGACCTTGGTACCAAAACTACATTTGACCTTGACACTAAGAGTAGACTTGACCTTGATACCAAGACTACACTTGACCTTGACACCAAGACTACACTTGACCTTGACACCAAGACTACACTTGACCTTGACACCAAGACTACACTTGACCTTGACACCAAGACTACACTTGACCTTGACATCAAGACTACACTTGACCTTGACACCAAGACTACACTTGACCTTGACACCAAGACTACTCTTGACCTTGACACCAAGACTACACTTGACCTTGACATCAAGACTACACTACACTGGCAGTAGTTGCTAGACCGACGCCAGGCTACAAGTCTCTCTGGCAGTAGTTGCTAGACCGACGCCAGGCTACAAGTCTCTCTGGCAGAAG
Source organism: Cherax quadricarinatus (assembly GCF_038502225.1). Lineage (NCBI taxonomy): Eukaryota > Metazoa > Arthropoda > Malacostraca > Decapoda > Parastacidae > Cherax > Cherax quadricarinatus. The sequence goes on along the minus strand of NC_091333.1, from coordinate 23,792,057 downwards.
TTGCTAGACCGACGCCAGGCTACAAGTCTCTCTGGCAGTAGTTGCTAGACCGACGCCAGGCTACAAGTCTCTCTGGCAGAAGTTGCTAGACCGACGCCAGGCTACAAGTCTCTCTGGCAGTAGTTGCTAGACCGACGCCAGGCCACAATTCTCTCTGTCAGTAGTTGCTAGACCGACGCCAGGCCACAAGTCTCTCTGTCAGTAGTTGCTAGACCGACGCCAGGCTACAAATCTCTCTGGCAGTAGTTGCTAGACCGACGCCAGTCCACAAGTCTCTCTGGCAGTAGTTGCTAGACCGACGCCAGGCTACAAGTCTCTCTGGCAGTAGTTGCTAGACCGACGCCAGGCTACAAGTCTCTCTGGCAGTAGTTGCTAGACCGACGCCAGGCCACAAGTCTCTCTGTCAGTAGTTGCTAGACCGACGCCAGGCCATAAGTCTCTCTGTCAGTAGTTGCTAGACCGACGCCAGGCCACAAGTCTCTCTGTCAGTAGTTGCTAGACCGACGCCAGGCCACAAGTCTCTCTGGCAGTAGTTGCTAGACCGACGCCAGGCCACAAGTCTCTCTGGCAGTAGTTGCTAGACCGACGCCAGTCTACAAGTCTCTCTGGCAGTAGTTGCTAGACCGACGCCAGGCTAAAAGTCTCTCTGTCAGTAGTTGCTAGACCGACGCCAGGCCACAAGTCTCTCTGTCAGTAGTTGCTAGACCGACGCCAGGCCATAAGTCTCTCTGGCAGTAGTTGCTAGACCGACGCCAAGCTGCAAGTCTCTCTGGCAGTAGTTGCTAGACCGACGCCAGGCCACAAGTCTCTCTGACAGTAGTTGCTAGACCGACGCCAGGCCACAAGTCTCTCTGGCAGTTGTTGCTAGACCGACGCCAGGCTACAAGACTCCCTGACAGTAGTTGCTAGACCGACGCCAAGCTGCAAGTCTCTCTGGCAGTAGTTGCTAGACCGACGCCAGGCCAAAAGTCTCTCTGACAGTAGTTGCTAGACCGACGCCAGGCCACAAGTCTCTCAGGCAGTAGTTGCTAGACCGACGCCAGGCTACAAGACTCCCTGACAGTAGTTGCTAGACCGACGCCAGGCTACAAGACTCCCTGGCAGTAGTTGTGTGGAGATCCAAGTGACGTGTGAAACACAGTGTGGAGATACACAAGCCCTACAGGATATGGCACAACACTTCGTTGTTAATAATAAGATATCTGAAATACTGTGACTATCTCTACGTACTGCATCTACGAGAAGAATAAAGTGACTCTTGGCAACACTTCGATACAAATAATGATCATTTTTTAGTGGCAATAACCTGCTTAAATTTTCTCGAGAGTATCTTCATATTGTGTAGATTAACTATGTCAGGTGACTAGAATACAGTGGAACCTCGGTGTTCGAACGTACTGAAACTCGAACCAACCGGAGTCCGAACGGTTTTCTTCAGGAAAAATTGACCCGGTCTTTGAACGTTTTTCTGGAGTTCGATCGAATTTTTAAAACCTTTACTGGAGAGTCCTGTTTTTTAAAGTGTTTTAAATTGACCTTTGACATTGACCTAACTCTCAGAGACTTTGTGTGTGAGCCTGATAATTAATTAAAGCCTGGGAAATACTGTTTCGGACACCGAAGTTTTCGCAGTCAAATACAATCTTGGAATCAATTAAGTTCCAACACCAATATTTAGTAATATTTAGTGATATAACACCCTAGTGATGTAACACCGCCTAGTGACGTAACACTGCCTAGTGACGTAACACCGCCTAGTGATGTCTGATGAAGACCCAGTGTAACCTCTGTCATCCTGGCTTTACGTTGTTGCTCTCAGGATGAGCACCGAGTGCATAATAAAGCAGCCGGTCAGGCGGCACAGCAGAACATAGGGCATATCACAAGCCGGTAGACAGCCTGTCCCGCCCAGGACGGGCTGTGGATAGTATGGGACGGGGATCTCTCGAGTGTCGGAGGGGCAGGGGCGGCTTGCGGTGGTCGAGCGGATGGTGGAGATAGGTTAATAGCGGTGAAGGGGGGGCTGGAGAGGGGAGTAAGGGACGGACACAGCACTTACGGTCATTACCAGTCTTTGTGTGGAGTTCCGTCACCCCTCAGTCTGTCTGCGTCGTAGCTGACGTCAACCCTCCATTACCTCATCCATCTGCGTCTTAGTTCATGTCAACCCTTCATCACCTCATCCATCTACGTCGTAGGTGACGTCAGTGAACTGCCTCAACCCTCCTCCACTGCGTCGTGGTTGATGTCAGTGACCTGCCTCACCCCTCCTTCACTGCGTCGTAGCTGACTTCATTGATCTGCGTAACTCCACAGCGTCGTAGCTGACGTCGGTGACCTGCTTCACCCCTCCACTACGTCGTAGCTGACGTCAGTGATCTGCGTCTCTCCTCCATCTGCGTCACTGCTGACGTAACACCCACACTGAGAGATATCAGCAGTCTTGGTATGGGGGCATCGCAGGTGTTACCTTACATAATTCCTTCCATAACTTCACACCCACCATTAAGACGCCATGGTGAGCGTCAACACACTCTCTACCTCAGCCTCAGATTACTGGATTTACAATTTCTCAAAATAAATATATAAATAAATAAAACTATTACATGCATTAAATATGGTATGGAGACGGGAACTGGAGACAGAAATCCTTCAACAGGTGTTACGACCATAAATCTGAACACTACATAGTTGGCATAAAAAACAGATGCAAAATAAATCTGTCACTTGAATGCACTGACGTTACACGTGTTCCAAATCTGACAATGTTTTTGAAAGTAAATCATGGTATGGGTAGGGATTGAACTCGCGGCAAGTGAGTAGTAAAACTCAAGGTCAACGCGTAAGCCACTGGGCCAGGTGGCTACAATAAGACACATCCAACTAGGTATATTTATACACCATAGTGTCCTGTAGCTCGATCGCTAGCCCATCTCCTCCGGTACGGCTGGAAAACAACAGGGACTTGTTTCCATACGACACCTGCTGACCATGTTCACTCATCAGTACAAAAGAGGTACCTGGGTGTTAGTCGACTGGTGTGGGTCGCATCCTGGGACAAAACTGACCTAATTTGCCCGAAATACTCAGTATAACAAGCAGCTTTCTATATAGTAGTATGTCATTGATGTCAGCTAGGACTGTATACTTTGTACATGTACTTGTAGTAAATAAAGATATTATTATTATTATAATTATTATTATTATTATTATTATTATTAGTAGTAGTAGTAGTAGTAGTAGTAGTAGTAGTAGTAGTTTTTTTTATTTTATTAACACATCGGCCCATTCTCACCAAGGCAGGGTGACCCAAAAAAGAAAAACTTTCATCATCATTCACTCCATCACTGTCTTGCCAGAAGGGTGCTTTACACTACAGTTATAAAACTGCAACATTAACACCCCTCCTTCAGAGTGCAGACACTGTACTTCCCATCTCCAGGACTCAAGTCCGGCCTGCCGGTTTCCCTGAATCCCTGCATAAATGTTACTTTGCTCACACTCCAACAGCACGTCAAGTATTAAAAAACATTTGCCTCCATTCACTCCTATCAAATATGCTTACTCATGCTTGCTGGAAGTCCAAGCAACTCACACACAAAACCTCCTTTACCCCCTCCCTCCAACCCTTCCTAGGCTGACCCCTACCCCGCCTTCCCTCCACTACAGATTTATACACTCTCAAAGTCATTCTGTTTTGTTCCATCCTCTCTACATGCCCGAACCACCTCAACAACCCCTCCTCAGCCCTCTGGATAATAGTTTTGGTAATCCCACGCCTTCTCCTAATTTCCAAACTACGAATTCTCTGCATTATATTCACACCACACATTCCCCTCAGACATGACATCTTCATTGCCTCCAGCCTTCTCCTCGTTGCAACATTCATCACCCACGCTTCACACCCATAGAAGAATGTTGGTAAAACTACACTCTCATACATTCCCCCTCTTTGCTTCCAAGGAAAAAGTTCTTTGTCTCCACAGACTCCTAAGTGCACCACTCACCCTTTTCCCTTCATCAATTCTATGATTCACCTCATCCTTCATAGACCCATCCGCTGACACGTCGACTCCCAAATATCTGAATACATTCATCTCCTCCATACTCTCTCCCTCCAATCTGATATCCAATCTTTCATTACCTAATCTTTTTGTTATCCTCATAACCTTACTCTTTCCTATATTCACTTTTAATTTTCTTCTTTTACATACCCTACCAAATTCATCCACCAACCTCTGCAACTTCTCTTCAGAATCTCCCAAAAGCACAGTGTCATCAGCAAAGAGCAACTGTGACAACTCCCACTTTGTGTTTGATTATTTATCTTTTAACTCCACACCTCTTGCCAACACCGAGCATTCACATCTCTTACAACCCCATTTATAAATATATTGAACAACCATGGTGACATCACACATCCTTGTCTAAGGCCTACTTTTACTGGGAAAAATCTCCCTCTCTCCTACGTACTCTAACTTGAGCCTCACTATCCTCGTAAAAACTCTTCACTGCTTTCAATAACCTACCTCCTATACCATACACCTGCAACATCTGCCACATTGACCCCCTATCCACCCTGTCATACCCCTTTTTCAAATTCATAAATACCACAAAAACCTCTTTACACTTATCTAAATACTGCTCACCTATATGTTTCACTGTAAACACTTTACACACCCACTACCTTTCCTAAAGCCTCCTTGTTCATCTGCTATCCTACTCTCCGTCTTACTCTTAATTCTTTCAATAATAACTCTACCATACACTTTACCAGGTATACTCAACAGACTTATTCACCAATAATTTTTGCACTCTCATTTATCCCCTTTGCCTTTATACAGAGGAACTATGCATGCTCTCTGCCATTCCCTATGTACCTTACCCTCTTCCATACATTTATTAAATAATAGTACCAATCACTCCAAAACTATATCCCCACCTGCTTTTAACATTTCTATCTTTATCCCATCAATTCAAGCTGCCTTACCCCGTTTCATTCTACCCACTGCTTCACGAACTTCCCCCACACTCACAACTGGCTCTTCCTCACTCTTACAAGATGTTATTCCTCCTTGCCCTATACACGAAATCACTGCTTTCCTATCTTCATCAACATTTAACCAATCATCAAAATATTCCCTCCATCTTCCCGATACCTCTAACTCTCCATTTAATAACTCTCCTATTTTTAACTGACAAATCTATTTGTTCTCTAGGCTTCCTCAACTTATTAATGTCACTTCAAAACTTTTTCTTATTTTCAACAAAATTTGTTGATAACATCTCACCCACTCTCTCATTTGCTCTCTTTTTACATTGCTTCACCACTCTCTTAACCTCTCTTTTTCTCTCCATATACTCTTCCCTCCTTGCATCACTTCTACCTTGTATAAACCTCTCATGTGCTAACTTTTTCTCCTTTATTACCCTCTTTACATTATCATTCCACCAATCGCTCCTCTTCCCTCCCGCACCCACTTTCCTGTAACCACAAACTTCTGCTGAACACTCTAACACTACATTCTTAAACCTACTCCCATAATAATAATAATAATAATAATAATATTATTATTATTATTATTATTATTATTATTATTATTATTATAGGGAGGTCAGCATGGGTCACACAGAGATTATGCTGTAATACCCCATAAAATCCTTACAAAATGAGTAAGTGGAAAAATGTGGAGTTTTTTCTAACAACTCAGATCCAAAGAGAAATCTACAGAGTTTAATAAGAAGTCGCCACAGTGACCAGCTGTGTCTCAAGGCTTAATTCTCTCTCCAACTCTCATTCTTCTCTCGGATAAAGACATATAAATCCTAGCACTGTATCATCCTTTGAAGACAATAATAGAATTTATGTCATAGAAATTAATGCAAACTAGGTCATCTAGCAGAATACACAAAACAAGAATTAAAATGAAACATTATGAAACTAACTCAAAGCCATGAATATAATGGAAAAGAATGTGAGAGACATGTGAGTGATCATGTCAATAAGTGTTATGTTTAAGGATCCCAACACTGTTATTATCAAAACTGTAGATAGGTTAGATAACAAGAACCTTCAAAACAAAAGATGTCAAGCCAATAATGATATTTTTAAAGCCGCTTGTTCTCTCCGGCTTGGAGTGCTGCTGTATACAAACCTCTCTTAAGGGGTTGTCAGTGTAAAACATAATAGTAGATATGGAGAATGTACAGAAAACTTTCACTTCTGTATAAGTTCAAACACCTAAATTATTCAGAATTCCAGAACATTACTTTGAACTGTACTATGTAGAACGCACCCGAGGAAGATGTATTCTGGGGAGTTTAATTCAGTTCTACACACTGAAATTCTCCACACGAGAGCAAGAGATTCTCAGTGACAAGCAGGAGTCCAAAGTATACACTACGACACAATTCTAACAAGTGTAAATAAGCAAAGTTTATCCAACACTCTCCCTATATACACAAAGGGAATTACCAACAGATCCCTGGCTGCTTGCAAGATGGAACTTCAGAAGATTCTCAAGTCAGTTTCCGATCAGCCAGGCTGTTGTGCTCACGTCCGGCTGTGTACTGCTGTAATTGTAATGTTACTCCAACTCAACACATCCACTTGAGATGGGTTATAAAGAGGTAAAACAAGAGTCCAGAGAAATGGCAAAACGCCGAAATTAAGGGAAGTAAGACACTGTAGAAGAGTCTATATCGCTTCAATGTGTGTCCACCAACAGGAAAGTTTGTGGTGAGAGGTTATGCCAGTAAAGACTCACAGTAACCATGGCTTGAGCAAGGAAACAAGACTTCCTTGTTTATTATGAAGGCGAGTCAGCTGTCAGACGGAGGACACACACACAGGTTTGTCGACCCTGGCCCGAGGAAAGACGAGGCTGCGCTACTCTCAGACTATTGAAGGAGCTTATAGAATGATCTACCAAAAGAATCCCATAAGTTATTTTTTAACGTATTTCTCATAGTTTAATAATCCAATGTATTGAGCCCATATAGCGAGATATCAGATCACGGAACGGATGAGACTTGAACCCATGGCAGGAGGTTCAAGAGGTGGCCCGGTGGCCTGGTGGCTAAAGCTCCCGCTTCACACACGGAGGGCCCGGGTTCGATTCCCGGCGGGTGGAAACATTTCGACACGTTTCCTTACACCTGTTGTCCTGTTCACCTAGCAGCAAATAGGTACCTGGGTGTTAGTCGACTGGTATGGGTCGCATCCTGGGGGACAAGATTAAGGACCCCAATGGAAATAAGTTAGACAGTCCTCGATGACGCACTGACTTTCTTGGGTTATCCTGGGTGGCTAACCCCCCCGGGGTTAAAAATCCGAACGAAATCTTATCTTATCTTATCAAGAACCACTCATTCCTTCATTTGTTTACAGTCGTGTTATTACGATTTCGTAAGCGAGATCACCTCCCTCGTTCTCCGTAGGTTAGAATGCTGCTATGTACTAACACCCCCTTGTTCAAGGCAAACGAAATTGCAGAACTGCAATATGTACAGAGAACCTTCACAGCTTACACAAGCTCAGTCAAGCTCTTTAGTTACTGCAAGTACTTGAGGTCCCTCGTGCCAAGCGCGAGTAACACGGAAGATAAGATTGTGACCAGGTGATTAATGCACTGTGGTCAGGGAAGTGCTTTATCTGGAGTGCAAGAACATGGTTGCACTCTGCCCCATCCCCTGAGTGACATCATCAACACTGTCTCATCCCCTGAGTGACATTACTAACACTGTCTCATCCCCTGAGTGACATCATCAACACTCTGCCCCATCCCCTGAGTGACATCAACACTCTGTCCCATCCCCTGAGTGACATGATCAACACTGCCCCATCCCCTGAGTGACATCATCAACACTCTGCCCCATCCCCTGAGTGACATCAACACTCTGTCCCATCCCCTGAGTGTCATCATCAACACTGCCCCATCCCCTGAGTGACATGATCAACACTGCCCCATCCCCTGAGTGTCATCATCAACACTGCTCCATCCCCTGAGTGACATCAACACTCTGTCCCATCCCCTGAGTGACATCATCAACACTCTGCCACATCCCCTGAGTGACATCATCAACACTCTGCCACATCCCCTGAGTGACATCATCAACACTCTGCACCATCCCCTGAGTGACATCAACACTCTGTCCCATCCCCTGAGTGACATCATCAACACTGCCCCATCCCCTGAGTGACATCATCAACACTCTGCACCATCCCCTGAGTGACATCAACACTCTGTCCCATCCCCTGAGTGACATCATCAACACTGTCCCATCCCCTGAGTGACATCATCAACACTCTGCACCATCCCCTGAGTGACATCAACACTCTGTCCCATCCCCTGAGTGACATCATCAACACTCTGTCCCATCCCCTGAGTGACATCATCAACACTGCCCCATCCCCTGAGTGACATCATCAACACTGCCCCATCCCCTGAGTGACATCATCAACACTGCCCCATCCCCTGAGTGTCATCATCAACACTGCCCCATCCCCTGAGTGACATCATCAACAGTCTGCCCCATCCCCTGAGTGACATCATCAACACTGCCACATCCCCTGAGTGACATCATCAACACTCTGCCCCATCCCCTGAGTGACATCATCAACACTGCCACATCCCCTGAGTGACATCATCAACACTCTGCCCCATCCCCTGAGTGGCATCATCAACACTGCCCCATCCCCTGAGTGACATAATCAACACTCTGCCCCATCCCCTGAGTGACATCATCAACACTGCCCCATCCCCTGAGTGACATCATCAACACTGTCCCATCCCCTGAGTGACGTCATCAACACTCTGATTAACTAGGTGGTCAGCCTGACGGCCTGGTCTGAGACCGGGCCGCGGGGGTGATAACCAAGAGAATAGATTACACCGTAAGTACATGTAGTCTATATGTAGACTACACGTAGATTATAGGTAGACTACAATTAGATTATAGGTAGACTACAGGTAGATTATAGGTACACTACAGGTAGATTATAGGTAGACTACAATTAGATTATAGGTAGACTACAGGTAGATTATAGGCAGACTACAGGTAGATTATAGGTACACTACAGGTAGATTATAGGTACACTACAGGTAGATTATAGGTAGACTACAATTAGATTATAGGTAGACTACAGGTAGATTATAGGTACACTACAGGTAGATAATAGGTACACTACAGGTAGATTATAGGTACACTACAGGTAGATTATAGGTACACTACAGGTAGATTATAGGTACACTACAGGTAGATTATAGGTAGACTACAGGTAGATTATAGGTAGATTATAGGTAGACTACAGGTAGATTATAGGTACACTACAGGTAGATTATAGGTACACTACAGGTAGATTATAGGTACACTACAGGTAGAGTATAGGTAGACTACAGGTAGATTATAGGTACACTACAGGTAGATTATAGGTAGACTATAGGTAGATTATAGGTACACTACAGGTAGATTATAGGTAGACTACAGGTAGATTATAGGTAGACTACAGGTAGATTATAGGTAGACTACAGGTAGATTATAGGTACACTACAGGTAGATTATAGGTAGACTATAGGTAGATTATAGGTACACTACAGGTAGATTATAGGTAGACTACAGGTAGATTATAGGTAGACTACAGGTAGATTATAGGTAGACTACAGGTAGATTATAGGTAGACTACAGGTAGATTATAGGTAGACTACAGGTAGATTATAGGTACACTACAGGTAGATTATAGGTAGACTATAGGTAGATTATAGGTACACTACAGGTAGATTATAGGTACACTACAGGTAGATTATAGGTACACTACAGGTAGATTATAGGTAGACTATAGGTAGATTATAGGTACACTACAGGTAGATTATAGGTACACTACAGGTAGATTATAGGTAGACTACAGGTAGATTATAGGTAGACTACAGGTAGATTACTTGAATATTACAAGTGGATCCTTCCGTTAGCGTCTTTGCTGACGTAACTCCGGCAAGACGCTGACAGCGTCATTCTAAGACGGCACTCATAAAAGAAGAAAAAAGATGTAGAAGCAGAAGCAGGAGAAGAAGTCGAAGAGACAAAAGCAGAAGAAATGGAAGAAGAGATAGTAAAGAAGCAGAAGCAGAAATAGAAGAAGCCGAAGTAGGAGCAGAAGAGGAGGAAGAAGGTAGGGTCAAGGTAGTAAGAAATAAGCCACAAGACAGTGTTAGCCTTTAATATACCTTTGAAGAGTTTCGAGAGTTTATCTACTCTCTGAGCCCGGTCATGGGCCAGGCTCATCTGGTGCTTGCCTTATCAACCAGGCTGTTGCTGCTGGAGACCCGCTGCCCCACATATCATGTACTTCTCTCTCCTCCGCTCCAGTGAATACATGTTCAAGACTTGCAGCAGGAGTTCCCAGTAGTTTAGCTGCTTTACTGGCTCAATGTCAGCCGTAAACCATCTCTGTATTTGTTCCAGCTCCGATATTTTTCCTGCCCTGAACGGGGCCGTCAGCACTGAGCAATATTCTAAGTGAGGGAGCACTAGCGGTTTGAAGAGTGTCACCATCGGCATTATTTCCCTTGTTTTGAAAATTCTCAATACCCACCCAGTCATCTTCCTGGCTGTCGTGATCTTTGTCTTGTTATGGTCTTTAAAACAAAGGTCCGCTGACATAATTATTCCTAGGTCTTTTACGTGTTCCTAACATTCTACTTAGTGACCCTTTTGAGTTTTGTATATAGTGTTCCTTTTGAGTTCTTCATTCTTTCCATACCTAAGCAGCTGGAATTTATCACCACTGAACGTCATGTTCTCCACTGCCCACTGGAAAACCCTGCTTATATAATTTTTGTGTCCTCTACCGTAGTGACTTTCATGCTTATTTTAGTGTCATCTGCAAATAATGGTACAAAAGTGTGCCGGGTGTTTTTATCTATGTCTGCTATGAGGATGAAAAACAGCAGAGGTGCCAAGACAGTGCCTTGGGGCACTGAGCTTATGACCTCGCTGATGCTGGATCTTGATCTGTTTACTACTAGTTGTGTGTGTTAGGAACCTGGAAATACATCTGCCTACCTTCCCCATAATGTCCATGGCCTTCATTTTGTGCACTATCACTCCATGATCCCATTTGTTAAACGCCTTTGCAAAATTTGTGTAAATCACATCTGCGCTTTGGTCGTCTTCCAATGCCTCAGTAATTCTGTCATAATGGTTCAGCAGCTGTGACAGGCATGATTGTCCTGCTCTAAAACCATGCTGGTTCGGATTATGTTGGTTGTGCTGGTCCATGAAATTTGCAATCTGCTGTCTCATCACTCGAAGATTTTTATGATGAGAGGTTAGGGCTACTGGTCTGTAATTTTTAGCAAGTGCTCTACTACCTGCCTTGTGCAAAGGAGCTATGTCTGCACTCTTTAAGGCCTTCGGTATTTCACCTAGATCTAAGCTCTTTCTCCAAAGAATACTGAGGGCTCGTGCTAGTGGTACTTTGCACTTCTTTATAAATAGAGCATTCCATGAATCTGGTCCAGGTGCTGAGTGAGTGGGTATGCTGTCCATTCCTTTTTCGAGAACTATGGGATTTGTACTAATATCAGTTAGTTGGTCTGTGCGGCCTTCTTCTAGATTGAAAAATATTTCTGCATTTTCTACCTTGCTGTCATTTAGTGGGTTGCTGAGCACCGACTCATACTGTTCTTTTAGGATTTCACTCATTTCCTGTTCATCGTCAGTATACGAGTCTCCTCTCGGTAGTGGACCAATTCTACAGGTAATACTTAGGATTTTGCGTAGGAATAGAAATATTTTGGGTTTCTTGCAGTATCTTGTGGCCCTTTGTTCCCTTTGTACTTCTTCTGTGAGGTATGACATCCAAAGTTTTTGCTCTGATTCAGTGATCTCTGCTAAGTCTGTCTTTCCTCTGTTGTAGCATATTTGTGTTTTTAAGCCTGGGTCTTGGATCATCAATATTGTTCCATCATTATTGCTCAATCATTATTGTTCCATCATTATTGCTCAATTATTATTGTTCCATCATTATTGATCCATCATTATTGCTCCATAATTATTCGCTTTCCACCGAACTGCTGAGTTTTCTTCCTAAAGAACAGAAACGATCGTTCCCGGTTCATTACGTTCACCAGAACGGGCAGAACCGTTCGGTCTGGACCAGAGGTCCCCACACGCTGCAGGTAATCAACATCTTCATGATGTTTCGCGTTGATCATGATGTCTCACGTTGATCATCTTCATGATGTTTCGCGTTGATCATGATGTCTCACGTTGATCATCTTCATGATGTTTCGCGTTGATCATGATGTCTCACGTTGATCATCTTCATGATGTCTCGCGATGATCATGTCTCACGTTGATCATCTTCATGATGTCTCGCGATGATCATGATGTCTCTCGTTGATCATCTTCATGATGTCTCACGTTGATCATGATGTCTCTCGTTGATCATCTTCATGATGTCTCGCGTTGATCATGATGTCTCACGTTGATCATCTTCATGATGTCTCGCGTTGATCATGATGTCTCACGTTGATCATCTTCATGATGTCTCGCGTTGATCATGATGTCTCTCGTTGATCATCTTCATGATGTCTCGCGTTGATCATGATGTCTCACGTAGATCATCTTCATGATGTCTCGCGTTGATCATGATGTCTCGCGTTGATCATGATGTCTCACGTTGATCATGATGTCTCACGATGATCATCTTCATGATGTCTCGCGTTGATCATGATGTCTCGCGTTGATCATGATGTCTCACGTTGATCATGATGTCTCACGTTGATCATCTTCATGATGTCTCACGTTGATCATGATGTCTCACGTTGATCATCTTCATGATGTTTCGCGTTGATCATGTCTCACGTTGATCATGATGTCTCACGTTGATCATGATGTCTCACGTTGATCATGATGTCTCACGTTGATCATCTTCATGATGTCTCACGTTGATCATGATGTCTCACGTTGATCATGATGTCTCACGTTGATCATGATGTCTCACGTTGATCATGATGTCTCACGTTGATCATGATGTCTCACGTTGATCATCTTCATGATGTTTCGCGTTGATCATGTCTCACGTTGATCATGATGTCTCACGTTGATCATGATGTCTCACGTTGATCATGATGTCTCACGTTGATCATCTTCATGATGTGTCGCGTTGATCATGATGTTTCGCGTTGATCATGATGTCTCACGTTGATCATCTTCATGATGTGTCGCGTTGATCATGATGTTTCGCGTTGATCATGATGTCTCACGTTGATCATCTTCATGATGTCTCGCGTTGATCATGATGTCTCACGTTGATCATCTTCATGATGTTTCGCGTTGATCATGTCTCACGTTGATCATGATGTCTCACGTTGATCATCTTCATGATGTCTCACGTTGATCATGATGTCTCACGTTGATCATCTTCATGATGTGTCGCGTTGATCATGATGTCTCACGTTGATCATCTTCATGATGTCTCATGTTGATCATGATGTCTCACGTTGATCATCTTCATGATGTGTCGCGTTGATCATGATGTTTCGCGTTGATCATGATGTCTCACGTTGATCATCTTCATGATGTGTCGCGTTGATCATGATGTTTCGCGTTGATCATGATGTCTCACGTTGATCATCTTCATGATGTCTCGCGTTGATCATGATGTCTCACGTTGATCATCTTCATGATGTCTCGCGTTGATCATGATGTCTCACGTTGATCATGATGTCTCACGTTGATCATGATGTCTCGCGTTGATCATCTTCATGATGTCTCACGTTGATCATGATGTCTCGCGTTGATCATGATGTCTCACGTTGATCATCTTCATGATGTCTCGCGTTGATCATGATGTCTCACGTTGATCATGATGTCTCACGTTGATCATGATGTCTCACGTTGATCATCTTCATGATGTCTCGCGTTGATCATGATGTCTCTCGTTGATCATCGACCTTTAAACATTTATTGTATGGCAATAATTTAATAAATATTTCTTTAACTAATAATAATAATAATAATAATAATAATAATAATAATAATAATAATAATAATGAGTTCATAAAAAATAGGTAATATTGATGATACGAAAAATATAAGATTTAACAAAGCTTTTTTTTTACTGAGACTGTTGATGTTTGGTTGATGTCATTAACGTGAAGGATGCATCTGATGGACATCAACAAGAACACTGATGTTTGGTTGATGTCATTAATGTGAAGGATGCATCTGATGGACATCAACAAGAGCACTGATGTTTGGTTGATGTCATTAATGTGAAGGATGCATCTGATGGACATCAACAAGAACACTGATGTTTGGTTGATGTCATTAACGTGAAGGATGCATCTGATGGACATCAACAAGAACACTGATGTTTGGTTGATGTCATTAATGTGAAGGATGCATCTGATGGACATCAACAAGAACACTGATGTTTGGTTGATGTCATTAATGTGAAGGATGCATCTGATGGACATCAACAAGAACACTGATGTTTGGTTGATGTCATTAATGTGAAGGATGCATCTGATGGACATCAACAAGAACACTGATGTTTGGTTGATGTCATTAATGTGAAGGATGCATCTGATGGACATCAACAAGAACACTGATGTTTGGTTGATGTCATTAATGTGAAGGATGCATCTGATGGACATCAACAAGAACACTGATGTTTGGTTGATGTCATTAACGTGAAGGATGCATCTGAAGGAAATCAATAAGAACACTGATGTTTGGTTGATGTCATTAACGTGAAGGATGCATCTGATGGACATCAACAAGAACACTGATGTTTGGTTGATGTCATTAACGTGAAGGATGCATCTGATGGACATCAACAAGAACACTGATGTTTGGTTGATGTCATTAATGTGAATGATGCATCTGATGGACATCAACAAGAACACTGATGTTTGGTTGATGTCATTAATGTGAAGGATGCATCTGAATGACATCAACAAGAACACTGATGTTTGGTTGATGTCATTAATGTGAAGGATGCATCTGATGGACATCAACAAGAACACTGATGTTTGGTTGATGTCATTAATGTGAAGGATGCATCTGATGGACATCGAGAACACTGATGTTTGGTTGATGTCATTAACGTGAAGGATGCATCTGATGGATATCAACAAGAACACTGATGTTTGATTGATGTCATTATCCTGAAGGATGCATCTGATGGACATCAACAAGAACATTGATGTTTGGTTGATGTCATTAACGTGAAGGATGCATCTGATGGACATCAACAAGAACACTGATGTTTGGTTGATGTCAACGTGAAGGATGCATCTGATGGACATCAACAAGAACACTGATGTTTGGTTGATGTCATTAATGTGAAGGATGCATCTGGACATCAACAAGAACATTGATGTTTGGTTGATGTCATTAATATGAAGGATGCATCTGATGGACATCAACAAGAACACTGATGTTTGGTTGATGTCATTAACGTGAAGGATGCATCTGATGGACATCAACAAGAACACTGATGTTTGGTTGATGTCATTAATGTGAAGGATGCATCTGGACATCAACAACAACACTGATGTTTGGTTGATGTCATTAATGTGAAGGATGCATCTGGACATCAACAAGAACACTGATGTTTGGTTGATGTCATTAATGTGAAGGATGCATCTGGACATCAACAACAACACTGATGTTTGGTTGATGTCAATGTGAAGGATGCATCTGATGGACATCAACAAGAGCACTGATGTTTGGTTGATGTCATTAATGTGAAGGATGCATCTGATGGACATCAACAAGAGCACTGATGTTTGGTTGATGTCATTAATGTGAAGGATGCATCTGATGGACATCAACAAGAACACTGATGTTTGGTTGATGTCATTAATGTGAAGGATGCATCTGATGGACATCAACAAGAACACTGATGTTTGGTTGATGTCATTAATGTGAAGGATGCATCTGATGAACATCAACAAGAACACTGATGTTTGGTTGATGTCATTAATGTGAAGGATGCATCTGGACATCAACAACAACACTGACGTCTGGTCGCACATTAATAAGTGTTAGTTGTAAGTCAGCAGAGTCTTCCAGGTTCAGTCTGTTCCTCTACGTAGAGCTACATCTCCTGGGCTCACACCAGGTTCAACCATGTACGAACTTGGGAAAGCAAGTAAAAATGGCTGGACCACTGTAAAATCCTGGGGATATTTAGCAACAGTATTTACATTGCTCCAGTGGTCACTTAAGCTTTGGTACGGACCAATGTTTTTGCTTCGAGATCCATAGTCATAACAATAGAGTTCTTCCTGCAGTTGAGAGTCAATGTCTGAGGGGCTCTTGATTTACAGAATTGGATCTGTGCTCCAGTTCCCCTTAAGCCTGAATGCCTTCCACATCCCCCCCCAGGCGCTATATAATCCTCTGGGTTTAGCGCTTTCCGCTTGATATTAATAATAATAATAATAATAATAATAATAATAATAATAATAATTTATATTTCTGCATCACGTCCCGAGACATTTACTGGCCCACTTTTACCCTCAGCCATTTATCGACTCCTTCGATAGTACTATCGACCCTTTGGGGTCGATATTGATCACTTTGGGGTCGATATTGATCACATTGGGGTCGATATTGATCACTTTGGGGTCGATATTGATCACATTGGGGTCGATATTGATCACTTTGGGGTCGATATTGATCACTTTAGGGTCGATATTGATCACTTTGGGGTCGATATTGATCACTTTGGGGTCGATATTGATCACTTAGGGGTCGATATTGATCACATTGGGGTCGATATTGATCACTTTGGGGTCGATATTGATCACTTTGGGGTCGATATTGATCACTTTGGGGTCGATATTGATCACTTTGGGGTCGATATTGATCACTTTGGGGTCGATATTGATCACTTTGGGTCAGAATAAACTTGATTCTATAATTTCCTGCCCAAGTTATAGATCACTTGGTGATTTTGACGCTGTAATTTACCTCTTGTTTGTTTTATTATACCAGAATGTAACCCAGCAGGGTTAACAATCCAGGATAACCCATGAATGTAACCCAGCAGGGTTAACAATCCAGGATAACCCATGAATGTAACCCAGGATAACCCATGAATGTGAATCCAGGATAACCCATGAAGTAACCCAGGGTTAACAATCCAGGATAACCCATGAATGTAACCCAGGAGGGTTAACAATCTAGGATAACCCATGAATGTAACCCAGGAGGGTTAACAATCCAGGATAACCCATGAATGTAACCCAGGAGGGTTAACAATCCAGGATAACCCATGAATGTAACCCAGGAGGGTTAACAATCCAGGATAACCCATGAATGTAACCCAGGAGGGTTAACAATCCAGGATAACCCATGAATGTAACCCAGGAGGGTTAACAATCCAGGATAACCCATGAATGTAACCCAGGAGGGTTAACAATCCAGGATAACCCATGAATGTAACCCAGCAGGGTTAACAATCCAGGATAACCCATGAATGTAACCCAGGAGGGTTAACAATCCAGGATAACCCATGAATGTAACCCAGGAGGGTTAACAATCCAGGATAACCCATGAATGTAACCCAGCAGGGTTAACAATCCAGGATAACCCATGAATGTAACCCAGGAGGGTTAACAATCCAGGATAACCCATGAATGTAACCCAGCAGGGTTAACAATCCAGGATAACCCATGAATGTAACCCAGGAGGGTTAACAATCCAGGATAACCCATGAATGTAACCCAGGAGGGTTAACAATCCAGGATAACCCATGAATGTAACCCAGGAGGGTTAACACTCCAGGATAACCCATGAATGTAACCCAGGAGGGTTAACACTCCAGGATAACCCATGAATGTAACCCAGGAGGGTTAACAATCCAGGATAACCCATGAATGTAACCCAGGAGGGTTAACAATCCAGGATAACCCATGAATGTAACCCAGGAGGGTTAACACTCCAGGATAACCCATGAATGTAACCCAGGAGGGTTAACAATCCAGGATAACCCATGAATGTAACCCAGGAGGGTTAACAATCCAGGATAACCCATGAATGTAACCCAGGAGGGTTAACAATCCAGGATAACCCATGAATGTAACCCAGGAGGGTTAACAATCCAGGATAACCCATGAATGTAACCCAGGAGGGTTAACAATCCAGGATAACCCATGAATGTAACCCAGGAGGGTTAACAATCCAGGATAACCCATGAATGTAACCCAGGAGGGTTAACAATCCAGGATAACCCATGAAGGTAACCCAGGAGGGTTAACAATCAAGGATAACCCATGAATGTAACCCAGGAGGGTTAACAATCCAGGATAACCCATGAATGTAACCCAGGAGGGTTAACAATCCAGGATAACCCATGAATGTAACCCAGGAGGGTTAACAATCCAGGATAACCCATGAATGTAACCCAGGAGGGTTAACAATCCAGGATAACCCATGAATGTAACCCAGGAGGGTTAACAATCCAGGATAACCCATGAATGTAACCCAGGAGGGTTAACAATCCAGGATAACCCATGAATGTAACCCAGGAGGGTTAACAATCCAGGATAACCCATGAATGTAACCCAGGAGGGTTAACAATCCAGGATAACCCATGAATGTAACCCAGGAGGGTTAACAATCCAGGATAACCCATGAATGTAACCCAGGAGGGTTAACAATCCAGGATAACCCATGAATGTAACCCAGGAGGGTTAACAATCCAGGATAACCCATGAATGTAACCCAGGAGGGTTAACAATCCAGGATAACCCATGAATGTAACCCAGGAGGGTTAACAATCCAGGATAACCCATGAATGTAACCCAGGAGGGTTAACAATCCAGGATAACCCATGAATGTAACCCAGGAGGGTTAACAATCCAGGATAACCCATGAATGTAACCCAGGAGGGTTAACAATCCAGGATAACCCATGAATGTAACCCAGGAGGGTTAACAATCCAGGATAACCCATGAATGTAACCCAGGAGGGTTAACAATCCAGGATAACCCATGAATGTAACCCAGCAGGGTTAACACTCCAGGATAACCCATGAATGTAACCCAGGAGGGTTAACAATCCAGGATAACCCATGAATGTAACCCAGGAGGGTTAACAATCCAGGATAACCCATGAATGTAACCCAGCAGGGTTAACACTCCAGGATAACCCATGAATGTAACCCAGGAGGGTTAACAATCCAGGATAACCCATGAATGTAACCCAGGAGGGTTAACAATCCAGGATAACCCATGAATGTAACCCAGGAGGGTTAACAATCCAGGATAACCCATGAATGTAACCCAGGAGGGTTAACAATTCAGGATAACCCATGATTGTAACCCAGGAGGGTTAACAATCTAGGATAACCCATGAATGTAACCCAGGAGGGTTAACAATCCAGGATAACCCATGAATGTAACCCAGGAGGGTTAACAATCCAGGATAACCCATGAATGTAACCCAGGAGGGTTAACAATCCAGGATAACCCATGAATGTAACCCAGGAGGGTTAATCTAGGATAACCCATGAATGTAAGCCAGGACGGTTAACAATCCAGGATAACCCATGATTGTAACCCAGAAGGGTTAACAATCCAGGATAACCCATGAATGTAACCCAGGAGGGTTAACAATCCAGGATAACCCATGATTGTAACCCAGAAGGGTTAACAATCCAGGATAACCCATGAATGTAACCCAGGAGGGTTAACAATCCAGGATAACCCATGAATGTAACCCAGGAGGGTTAACAATCCAGGATAACCCATGAATGTAACCCAGGAGGGTTAACAATCCAGGATAACCCATGAATGTAACCCAGGAGGGTTAACAATCCAGGATAACCCATGAATGTAACCCAGGAGGGTTAACAATCCAGGATAACCCATGAATGTAACCCAGGAGGGTTAACAATCCAGGATAACCCATGAATGTAACCCAGGAGGGTTAACAATCCAGGATAACCCATGATTGTAACCCAGGAGGGTTAACAATCCAGGATAACCCATGAATGTAACCCAGGAGGGTTAACAATCCAGGATAACCCATGAATGTAACCCAGGAGGGTTAACAATCCAGGATAACCCATGAATGTAACCCAGGAGGGTTAACAATCCAGGATAACCCATGAATGTAACCCAGGAGGGTTAACAATCTAGGATAACCCATGAATGTAACCCAGGACGGTTAACAATCCAGGATAACCCATGAATGTAACCCAGGAGGGTTAACAATCCAGGATAACCCATGAATGTAACCCAGGAGGGTTAACAATCCAGGATAACCCATGAATGTAACCCAGGAGGGTTAACAATCCAGGATAACCCATGAATGTAACCCAGGAGGGTTAACAATCCAGGATAACCCATGAATGTAACCCAGGAGGGTTAACAATCTAGGATAACCCATGAATGTAACCCAGGAGGGTTAACAATCCAGGATAACCCATGAATGTAACCCAGCAGGGTTAACAATCCAGGATAACCCATGAATGTAACCCAGCAGGGTTAACAATCCAGGATAACCCATGAATGTAACCCAGGAGGGTTAACAATCCAGGATAACCCATGAATGTAACCCAGGAGGGTTAACAATCCAGGATAACCCATGAATGTAACCCAGGAGGGTTAACAATCCAGGATAACCCATGAATGTAACCCAGCAGGGTTAACAATCCAGGATAACCCATGAATGTAACCCAGCAGGGTTAACAATCCAGGATAACCCATGAATGTAACCCAGCAGGGTTAACAATCCAGGATAACCCATGAATGTAACCCAGGAGGGTTAACAATCCAGGATAACCCATGAATGTAACCCAGGAGGGTTAACAATCCAGGATAACCCATGAATGTAACCCAGGAGGGTTAACAATCCAGGATAACCCATGAATGTAACCCAGGAGGGTTAACAATCCAGGATAACCCATGAATGTAACCCAGGAGGGTTAACAATCCAGGATAACCCATGAATGTAACCCAGGAGGGTTAACAATCCAGGATAACCCATGAATGTAACCCAGGAGGGCTAACAATCCAGGATAACCCATGAATGTAACCCAGGAGGGTTAACAATCCAGAATAACCCATGAATGTAACCCAGGAGGGTTAACAATCCAGGATAACCCATGAATGTAACCCAGGAGGGTTAACAATCCAGGATAACCCATGAATGTAACCCAGATAACCCATGATTGTAACCCAGGAGGGTTAACAATCCAGGATAACCCATGAATGTAACCCAGGAGGGTTAACAATCCAGGATAACCCATGAATGTAACCCAGGAGGGTTAACAATCCAGGATAACCCATGAATGTAACCCAGGAGGGTTAACAATCCAGGATAACCCATGAATGTAACCCAGGAGGGTTAACAATCCAGGATAACCCATGAAAATAACCCAGGAGGGTTAACAATCCAGGATAACCCATGAATATAACCCAGGAGGGTTAACAATCCAGGATAACCCATGAAAATAACCCAGGAGGGTTAACAATCCAGGATAACCCATGAATGTAACCCAGGAGGGTTAACAATCCAGGATAACCCATGAAAATAACCCATATATTCATCACAGCCTGGTTGATCTCGCATCTAGTGAAGATACTTGTTCAGTTTCGTCTTGCAGATTTTAACACTCATCCCAGCAGTCTTCCTGATATCTTCTGGTTAGATGTTGAATAATCTGGGGCGCCTAACTACACATATATAAAGATGATTTATAACTTAAGATTACTGTTACTTATACGTCTTCATACGAAGCCTGGAATTCTATTAACTTTATTGTGAACTCTTGTCTTGGCTTTAAATTTCTGCTAACAGAACCCCTAAATCTATTTCACTTTCACTTGGAATAAGATCTGCATTGTTTACCTAAAGAGTGTCTTAGTTCACTTGTGTCTTAGTCTTAGAAGGTTACACTTGTCTGCAGTGAACTACATCTTCCACTTCACCCACAACATCAACCTACCCAGGTTATCCTGCAGCCTTCTAGTGTCCTCAATAGAAATTATATGATGGACTATTTTAGTGTCATTGGTAAACTTACTTTAGCCGCTACTTATTCCTTCGTTAATGCTGTTTATGTAGATTATGAACAATAGGCACAGCACTGACCCTTGTGACACACCACTCATAACAGGTCCCCATTCTGATTTCTTCCCGTTAATGCAAACTTTCCGTTGCCTAACCATCAGCCATGCCTCGACCCAAGAGATAATTTCTCCTATTAAATATACCGATACTTTCTTAATCAGTCTCCTGTGTGGAACTTCATCAAAAGTCTTAATGAAGATCACATACACAGTCTTGCATTCTTTATCTTGGTTTACTGCCTTGAAAACTTCAGGGAAGAAAAGTTAGTACATTTATAAGGTTAGAACGCCCCTTTGTAAAGCCCTGCTATGAAGTATTGGTGAAATTGAGATTAGGCTAATTGGTCTGTAATTGGAAGCTAAGGACATATCTCCAATTTTGTAAATGGATCTCAATTTTGCCATTAACCATTTATCTGCTACGATACTTGTTTACAGTGATATGTTTAAGAGACTTGCAAACGATTAGCTAAATTCCTCTTTAGATTCCTTTAGGATCCTTGAAAACAGTTCATCAGAACCTGATTGTTGAGCTTCAGTTTGTCTAGTTGTTTGAGGACCATGTCATTAGTGACTATGATTTTGCATAATTTATTTTCTTTCAGTCTGACCAGTATAATTATACATTTATGAGATTTCGTTTGTATCCTCTTGTAAAAAAAAAAAACAAAAAAAAAAAACAGGGAACGAGTGTTAAAAATGGTACAAATTGTTCACACTTAAAGTAAGCTGACATGACTTATATTTAAGTAAGCTTAGTTTCTCCCTAATCTTATTCCTATATACCTGGAAGAAACCTTTTGGGTTGGCCTTTGTTTCACTAACAACCTTAGTTGAGTTTCTCTTTTGATTTTCCTTTTTCCTTTTCTTTTGGACTCTCGGACTAAATATATTGTTCAATAATGTGACTCTCTCCTTTCTCGATTCGACTAAAAACGAATTTCTGTTTACCCAAAAGATACTTTTAATCAGCCGAATATCATTTACGTTCGTTGCAAATTCTCTATCAGAAACACGTGCAGCTTGGCCAGCTAGTACAGTGCTCCGGACGAGGTCTCACCAGCATCCGCTACCCTCGTCTGTCACTCTTCACTCTCAGTACTCACTCTATATAATCTAAATTTATATGGAGCAGAAATGGAAGGTGTCAGAGCATCACTGTCTACACACGCTGAGAGTAGACCTGTCTGGGTTCATAACTAGACTCCATATAGTTCTTTGTGTATAATCTTGTAGATATACACTATATATGTAAGCTAGTGTTGCTGGTCGGGCACGTTAAGTGTGTGTGTGTGTGTGTGTGTGTGTGTGTGTGAGTGTGTGTGATACACACGTGATCAGGGTGATGATACACCAGTCAAGGTCCAGACAAGTCTGCTTGCTCTCTCTCTCTCTCTCTCTCTCTCTCTCTCTCTCTCTCTTCTTGCATGTGTTTTCCAGCATACAATTCACCTGCTATATTTAGTGACGCCTTGCGACAGATTATATGACACTGTGGGTGATGACATGCTGGTATTCAATACAGTGTGTGGTGTGTTCGCCTGCTGTAACTGTGCACACCGTGCGGCTTACTACACCACACTCATCCCTAAGAATATATTTTCAACTACAGAAAGGTGAGCTATAAGCTCGTATACATGGTTATAATTATAGCCTAAATTTTTGACGGGGGATGGAGGTGCCGGTAAGCCAGTGGTCTCAGCATCCTGGTTATTACCAGGTCTGAACATCCTGGTTATTACCAGGTCTGAGCATCCTGGTTATTACCAGGTCTGAGCATCCTGGTTATTACCAGGTCTGAGCATCCTGGTTATTACCAGGTCTGAGCATCCTGGTCATTACCAGGTCTGAACATCCTGATTATTACCAGGTCTGAGCATCCTGGTTATTACCAGGTCTGAACATCCTGGTTATTACCAGGTCTGAGCATCCTGGTTATTACCAGGTCTGAGCATCCTGGTTATTACCAGGTCTGAGCATCCTGATTATTACCAAATCTGAACATCCTGGTTATTACCAGGTCTGAACATCCTGGTTATTACCAGGTCTGAACATCCTGGTTATTACCAGGTCTGAACATCCTGGTTATTACCAGGTCTGAACATCCTGGTTATTACCAGGTCTGAGCATACTTGTTGTGTGGGTTCCAAAACGTGGATTGGGTAATAACACTCACGTAGGCAATAATTACGTGAATTAGACGGATTATAAGGGAAGCACCAAGGTTGACCTGCGTCTCTGCTGTCTATCCTTCAACTGACTCACGAGATGATTCCTAGAGGGCGAGCGGCGTTCAAAACATGTTAGGGCCAACGGTAACAGTGAATAACAAGTGATTCACACAGACGGTTGGTAGTGAGTCATACTACTGGTAACTGGTACTGGTACTGGTACTATTGAGAGCTCGGCGACGCTAACGTATGTCGTCCCAACATAGAGCTAATACAACTAGAGATGACAGGCGTACGGCTTGGCTGATTCTATACAAAATCAAAGTACACAACAATTGAACATTATAACATACATAAGGAGAATACCGGAATGGAAAGGTATGATATAACACAACTCATAAAATGAGACTCAACATTAGGATTACACAATAGAAGTGATAAAAACATTTGATCGATCGATCTGTATTTATGTGACCTACGGATTCTGAGGAAGGAATATATATACAAAGAAAGAAGTATTTAACAGAAAAGACAGACTTGGTGCACTCAAATCTAGACTGTTAAATCCCAGAATTTGGAGAGAACGTGAACACACACACACACAAAATTCTTGAATATTAATAAGCTGATATTGTAGTAGACAGTAGAAATACAATGTAACTATATTATTCCTGTATACAGGTTATTTACATTTAACCCCAACTCTCCTGGGGTGAGATTATCATAGGTACAACTGGTCGATTAGCAAGAGCTTTTATACGTGGAGAGTTGTGGTGGAGGGTTGTGGTGGAGAGTTGTGGTGGAGGGTTGTGGTGGAGAGTTGTGGTGGAGGGTTGTGGTGGAGGGTTGTGGTGGAGGGTTGTGGTGGTGGTGACGAGGGGTTGCGGATGGTGTAGTTAAGAGTGCGGCTGAGAGCTTCCTTCCTCTGACGCTCTCAGCTCCAACCTCTCAACTCTTAGCTCTCAGCTTTCAGCTCTCAACTCTCAGCTGTCATCTCTCAATCATCAGCTGTCAACTCTCAGCCCTCAACCCTCAGCTGTCAACTCTCAGCTGTCAGCTTTCAACTCTCAGCTGTCAGCTCTCAACTCTCAGCTGTCACCTCTCAACTCTCAGCTGTCACCTCTCAACTCTCAGCTGTCACTTCTCAACTCTCAGCTGTCACCTCTCAACTCTCAACTCTCAGAACTCAACTCGCAACTCTCCCAAGAGTTGAGAGTTGAAATACCTGTTGACAGCCAGGTGTAAGGCAGAACCTGTCGTTGTTGAACCTGTGTTCAGGTGTAAGGCAGAACCTGCCGTTGTTGAACCTGTGTTCAAGTGTAAGGCAGAACCTGCCGTTGTTGAACCTGTGTTCAGGTGTAAGGCAGAACCTGCCGTTGTTGAACCTGTGTTCAGTTGTAAGGCAGAACCTGCCGTTGTTGAACCTGTGTTCAGGTGTAAGGCAGAACCTGCCGTTGTTGAACCTGTGTTCAGGTGTAAGGCAGAACCTGCCGTTGTTGAACCTGTGTTCAGGTGTAAGGCAGAACCTGCCGTTGTTGAACCTGTGTTCAGGTGTAAGGCAGAACCTGCCGTTGTTGAACCTGTGTTCAGGTGTAAGGCAGAACCTGCCGTTGTTGAACCTGTGTTCAGGTGTAAGGCAGAACCTGCCGTTGTTGAACCTGTGTTCAGGTGTAAGGCAGAACCTGCCGTTGTTGAACCTGTGTTCAGGTGTAAGGCAGAACCTGCCGTTGTTGAACCTGTGTTCAGGTGTAAGGCAGAACCTGCCGTTGTTGAACCTGTGTTCAGGTGTAAGGCAGAACCTGCCGTTGTTGAACCTGTGTTCAGGTGTAAGGCAGAACCTGCCGTTGTTGAACCTGTGTTCAGGTGTAAGGCAGAACCTGCCGTTGTTGAACCTGTGTTCAGGTGTAAGGCAGAACCTGCCGTTGTTGAACCTCTCTCTCTCTCTCTCTCTCTCTCTCACCCACAAAGTTAGTATATAATCTTGTATATTATAAGTATTATTACGAGAGTTTAATAATCAGTTTGATTATCACCTGAATACAATGAACCTGTCAACATAAGAACATAAGAAAGGAGGAACACTGCAGGAGGCCTGCTGGCCCATACTAGGCAGGTCCTTTACAATTCATCCCACTAACAAAACATTTGCCCAACCCAATTTTCAATGCCACCCAAGAAACAAGCTCTGATGTGAAAGTCCCACTCAAATCCAACCCCTCCCACTCATGTACTTATCCAACCTAGATTTGAAACTACCCAAAGTCCCAGCCTCAATAACCCAACTAGATAGACTGTTCCACTCATCAACTACCCTATTTCCAAACCAATACTTTCCTATGTCCTTTCTAAATCTAAACTTATCTAATTTAAATCCATTACTGCGGGTTCTCTCTTGGAGAGACATCCTCAAGACCTTATTAATATCCCCTTTATTAATACCTATCTTCCACTTATACACTTCGATCAGGTCTCCCCTCATTCTTCGTCTAACAAGTGAATGTAACTTAAGAGTCTTCAATCTTTCTTCATAAGGAAGATTTCTAATGCTATGTATTAATTTAGTCATCCTACGCTGAATGTTTTCTAACGAATTTATGTCCATTTTGTAAAATGGAGACCAGAACTGAGCTGCATAATCTAGGTGAGGCCTTACTAATGATGTATAAAGCTGCAGTATGACCTCTGGACTTCTGTTGCTTACACTTCTTGATATAAATCCCAGTAATCTGTTTGCCTTATTACGTACGCTTAGGCATTGCTGTCTTGGTTTAAGGTTGCTGCTCACCATAACCCGCAAGTCCTTTTCGCAATCTGTATGGCTAAGTTCTACATCATTTAACTTATAAGTACTAGGGTTATGGGCACTCCCAAGCTTCAGAACCTTGCATTTATCTACATTGAACTGCATCTGCCACTTTTCTGACCAAGAATAGAGCTTGTTTAAATCCTCCTGAAGTTCCATAACATCTACGTTTGAATCAATTATCCTACCTATCTTTGTGTCATCGGCGAATTTGCTCATATCACTAGTAATTCCCTCATCAAGATCATTGATATATATTATAAACAACAACTGGCCCAAGACTGATCCCTGTGGAACGCCACTTGTTACAGATCCCCACTCGGATTTAACCCCATTTATGGACACTCTCTGCTTCCTGTCAGTGAGCCATGACTCGATCCTCGAGAGCACTTTTCCCCCAATGCCATGAGCTGCCACTTTCTTTAACAGTCTATGGTGCGGAACTCTATCAAAAGCCTTACTAAAATCTAAGTAAATAATATCAAATTCTTTATCGTGGTCAACAGCCTCAAAAGCTTTACTGAAGAAAGTTAATGAATTAGTTAGACAAGACCGGCCTCTTGTGAATCCATGCTGAGTTTCATTAATCAAGCTATGCTTATCGAGATGGCTTCTTATAATCTCAGCTATAATTGACTCTAGTAATTTGCCTACAATTGAGGTCAGGCTTATTGGGCGGTAATTTGACGGTAACGACTTGTCCCCTGTTTTAAAAATAGGAATTACATTAGCCATCTTCCACATATCAGACACTACACCTGTTTGAAGAGATAAATTAAAAATATTAGTTAATGGTTCACAGAGTTCCATTTTGCATTCCTTAAGAACCCTTGAAAAAACCTCATCAGGACCCGGTGACTTATTTTGCTTCAGTCTGTCTATCTGCTTCACAACCATTTCACTAGTGACTGTGATGTTACATAATTTATCTTCTTCTAGCCCACTATAAAAATTAATTACTGGAATATTGTTAGTGTCTTCCTGTGTAAAAACTGAGAGAAAATAATAATTAAAAATCGAGCACATTTCATTCTCTTTGTCAGTAAGATGTCCATAGTTATTTTTAAGGGGACCTATCTTATCTCTAACTTTTGTTCTATAGACCTGGAAAAAACTTTTTGGGTTAGTTTTAGAATCCCTAGCAACTTTAATTTCATAGTCCCTTTTAGCTTTTCTTATCCCCTTTTTAATGTCCCTCTTAATGTCAATATACTGATTCATAAGATGACCCTCACCTCTTTTGATACGCCTATAAATTCCTTTCTTATACCCTAGTAGATATTTGAGCCTATTATTCATCCATTTTGGGTCATTTCTATTTGATCTAATTTCTTTAGTAGATCATATTGATAATACGAACATAAACAAGTGTGTTTACGAAGCAAAAACAAAGCAAGTAAGAGTCAGTGTCGTTGCCTGGAGTAGGCTTGGTTATGTGTGCAGTGTTGAGTCAGTCGTAGGAGAGGTCAGTGACCACCCGCCTGCAGGTGAAGCAAGACTGGTACAATGTATGTTGTGACATAGGAATATATTCCCTTGTTGAAGTTTACAATCTCTCAGTGCTGTGTCTGTCTCCTTGTGGGTACTGATTCTCAGTGCTGTGTCTGTCTCCTTGTGGGTACTGATCTCTCAGTGCTGTGTCTGTCTCCTTGTGGGTACTGATCTCTCAGTGCTGTGTCTGTCTCCTTGTGGGTACTGATCTCTCAGTGCTGTGTCTGTCTCCTTGTGGGTACTGATCTCTCAGTGCTGTGTCTGTCTCCTTGTGGGTACTGATCTCTCAGTGCTGTGTCTGTCTCCTTGTGGGTACTGATCTCTCAGTGCTGTGTCTGTCTCCTTGTGGGTACTGATCTCTCAGTGCTGTGTCTGTCTCCTTGTGGGTACTGATCTCTCAGTGCTGTGTCTGTCTCCTTGTGGGTACTGATCTCTCAGTGCTGTGTCTGTCTCCTTGTGGGTACTGATCTCTCAGTGCTGTCTCTGTCTCCTTGTGGGTACTGATCTCTCAGTGCTGTGTCTGTCTCCTTGTGGGTACTGATCTCTCAGTGCTGTGTCTGTCTCCTTGTGGGTACTGATCTCTCAGTGCTGTGTCTGTCTCCTTGTGGGTACTGATCTCTCAGTGCTGTGTCTGTCTCCTTGTGGGTACTGATCTCTCAGTGCTGTGTCTGTCTCCTTGTGGGTACTGATCTCTCAGTGCTGTGTCTGTCTCCTTGTGGGTACTGATCTCTCAGTGCTGTGTCTGTCTCCTTGTGGGTACTGATCTCTCAGTGCTGTGTCTGTCTCCTTGTGGGTACTGATCTCTCAGTGCTGTGTCTGTCTCCTTGTGGGTACTGATCTCTCAGTGCTGTGTCTGTCTCCTTGTGGGTACTGATCTCTCAGTGCTGTGTCTGTCTCCTTGTGGGTACTGATCTCTCAGTGCTGTGTCTGTCTCCTTGTGGGTACTGATTCTCAGTGCTGTCTGTCTCCTTGTGGGTACTGATTCTCAGTGCTGTGTCTGTCTCCTTGTGGGTACTGATCTCTCAGTGCTGTGTCTGTCTCCTTGTGGGTACTGATCTCTCAGTGCTGTGTCTGTCTCCTTGTGGGTACTGATCTCTCAGTGCTGTGTCTGTCTCCTTGTGGGTACTGATTTCCAGTGCTGTGTCTGTCTCCTTGTGGGTACTGATTTCCAGTGCTGTGTCTGTCTCCTTGTGGGTACTGATTTCCAGTGCTGTGTCTGTCTCCTTGTGGGTACTGATTTCCAGTGCTGTGTCTGTCTCCTTGTGGGTACTGATTTCCAGTGCTGTGTCTGTCTCCTTGTGGGTACTGATTCTCAGTGCTGTGTCTGTCTCCTTGTAGGTACTGATCTCTCATTACTGAACAAACTTCTACGTCTTTGGTCTAAATTCTCCCTCACTGTATTACTAGTCTCTCTTCAGTCACACTCCCAGCATCACCTGTATTTCTTTGTTTTGGTTTTTCATTGCCGCTTCACTTGTCCTCGTGGTGGCACTGACCTGCTTAGCTTCCTTGATTCCTTTGGGCAGTCTCACTCTCAAAACATTCCTGACCTGTCCACTATTCGTGGTGCTCTCCTTCCTGCCCTTGACACCCTGATGTCGAAGAACTGCCACCTTCCTCGTCGCTACCAACTTGTCATTGCTTCTCTTAAATTTAATGTTAATATTATCGTCTTGCTTTCTGACAAAGGCAGTTCGGTGGTTGTCCTTGATCGCTAGGATTACCTCGGAAAAGCTGATATCTTGCTCTCTTGGCTCATGTATCTACACCCGTCTCGTCTCCAACCCTCTTGATCGCATCAAGGGAACTTTCAATCATAAACTTTGACGTCTCTCTAATCTCTGTCCTCTTAACTTTGATCTTGTTCAACGTTTCTGTTATCTGTTCCTCTCTATTTTATTGTTATCGTCTTCCTAAAACTTATAAACCTGGTATCTCTCTACGACTCATCATATCCTGCAGAGGTTCTATCTCTTATTCTCTTGCCTCTTTACTGGCCAAAACTCTCACTCCCTTTCTAGGAACTTTTTCTCCTGCCCACCTCCGTCACTCTTAAGACTTCATCGAATGTGTGCGCCCTCTCCCGACCTGTAAGATGCTAAGTCCTGATGCTCAGTCTCTTCCAACTTTTCTTGACACACTTAACAATTTTGCTT
Organism: Cherax quadricarinatus; assembly: GCF_038502225.1. NCBI lineage: Eukaryota > Metazoa > Arthropoda > Malacostraca > Decapoda > Parastacidae > Cherax > Cherax quadricarinatus. The sequence continues at coordinate 23,761,339 of NC_091333.1, read as the reverse complement.
CTTCCATCAAGTTCAGAGTTGAAATGGAATCTAAGTCTGTGCTTCCTTTCCTTGATGCACATGTCCATTGCTTGGCTACAGTTTTTTTTTTTTCGTCTACTGCAAGCCAGTGTACAGTGTCATGTACGTTCACCACTTTTCTTACTATTCTCTCTATGACGAGAAAAGTGTTCTTGTTTCTCTTTCTCCGTGACCCTCAGTTCCTCGACTCAAAATTCTACTCTTCGCCGTTCGTTCTCTCATCTTGGCCATCCTTCCGACTTCATAAACTCTGCTTACTCTCATGCTAAACGGATTTTCTTCTCTCCCAAACTCTCTTCTTCTGTGAAATCTCCTGTTCTTTGCCTTCCATACTTTTAGGAGAGTGCAACGGACAAGGGAAGTAGTTGCAGCAGCAACACTCACAGTAGGAGGCATTCTTGAGCTTCCCCAGTGCTCGGGCTTAATGCCCAAACCTCAGTTGTGGCGCCTAAAGGATCCTGTACTGCTTGCTGTCTTTGCACCTCCTGACATCGTCTGCTGCTATGCAGCTGCCACACCCTTCGAGCCCAGTGTGGGCAGAGTTTGTGGCAGACCAAGGTACCCAGCTTTTCCCTCCGAGTCCTGGGGGAAGGGAATGGGGCTAGGCCTGGGGATAGCTAGTCCCTGAAGATGAGGAGGTACGTGTACCTCCTCATCTTCAAAGCAAGTCACTGCTCATGACTTGCCCTGATCATTGCCTCCTCCTCTTCCTACCTCTTCGCTTTTCCTGTATTTTCATTGCATTTTGTTGCCTTCTACCTGCCAGGCAAAACCCTCATGGGATGTGGCCCATGAAGGTTTTGCCTGGCAGGGTTTCTTTGTTTTATGTTTGTGGGTCAGTAGCTCTTCTACTGTGCTCCTCTCTTCTCTTGCTCTTATGCATTACCACCCAGAGAGTCTCCTCATTAACTCTGCTCACTCTACCTTAGTACGAGTGTTCAGTGTTCTCTGGTGGAGCACTGTCTCTATTAATACCACTAGCATGAGTGTTCAGTGTTCCTTCTTAATAAAAGAGGCAGAGATAGCAAAAAAATAGAGACCATTAGAACTAATATTACACATCATTAAAAACCTTTTAACAGGAGCTAAGTTGTCGGCTACTGTTTGTCTTAGCAACAGTAGCTGTAGACAGGCCAACGGGGACTTAGAACAGGAAGATCCTGCCTTTCACGAATATTACATTATTGAAAGCCTTCCCGAGAAAAAAAAACACACACAAAAAAAACAGATGTGATCTATACAGATTTTCCAGACATTTGACAAATGTGACCCTTTCAGGATAACTCCTTTGCCTGACGTTACATTTTTAGATTTTCGCCACTGAAGTGGCTAGTCTATGGTGTACTCCATATCCAGCCTGTGAACGGTCTTGCTTGAGGTCAACACTGCTGTATGACCCCACAACACTGCTGTATGACCCCACAACACTGCTGTATGACCCCACAACACTGCTGTATGACCCCACAACACTGCTGTATGCACCCCACAACACTGCTGTATGACCCACAACACTGCTGTATGACCCCACAACACTACTGTATGTCATGTAGGGGGGTATTGGAACGTAAGCATAATCGGGGAATATGGGAGTAAGGGAGTATGTATAGGCAGGGGATAGGCTGGCGAGGTGGTAGGAGAGGTGATTAGCAGAGGTAGGTAATGTGAGGTCACTGGTGACTACACCTTCACCTCTTATTACTCTACCCACCATCCTACTCTCACCTTCTCACTGCTTTAACTAAACATAATAAAATATAAGAAATAGAAATAGCAAATAACGGGGACAGTGAATATTACTATTCTACTCAAACACAGTTTATTATTAAGTCCTTGTACAGTAATATATTTGGGAACAGGAGAACATTATTGTGGTTCAGATAAATGGTGATGGTACACATAAGCAGTGAGACAGGGAATACAATTAGCTTGGCGAAACAGAATATAACTTACAATATAGTTCAGAGGACAGTTCACCACAGGTCCCAAGACCTATACAGCACGAGTACTGCTCCAAGCCAGTACTCTGCCCAGTGTCTCCAACAGTCTCCTCCAGAGACTTCAGCAGCCTTCTCCCGAGCTCTGCAGCCCAGCAGCAGCTCCTCTCGAATCTCTCTGCTCAGAGCTCTGCACCCAAGCCAGAGCTCCACAAGAATCTCCTCTGCTCAGCTGTTCCTTGGGCTTATATGGTGGTCCAAACACTCTCCACAATGAGGTGTGCACCACGTGTACGACCTGACGCCGAGATCTGACGCCAGTGACGAACAAAGGAGCTGATGCATAAGCCGAAAAGGCGTGTCTCTGACAGGCATTTGCCAAGGCAAGGTGAACATATAATTGGTTAAATTAGGTCTCCCCAGAGACCTCACAAGCCCAGCTGAACTACATCACATGTATGACCCCACAACACTGCTGTATGACCCCACAACACTGCTGTATGACCACACAACACTACTGTATGACCCCACAACACTGCTGTATGGCCCCCCAACACTGCTGTATGACCCCACAACACTGCTGTATGACCCCACAACACTGCTGTATGACCCCACAACACTGCTGTATGACCCCACAACACTACTGTATGGCCCCACAACACTGCTGTATGACCCCACAACACTGCTGTATGACCCCACAACACTGCTGTATGACCCCACAACACTGCTGCATGAACTCACTGTTCACTGTTACATGACGGAGCAGTGTCCTCTATCACTGTCTCAAGAACCAGAAAACATTTTGTTTTGTTGGGGAGACGACGTCAAGAGGGTAGTGATGTCAGGAGGGTAGTGATGTCAGGAGGGTAGTGATGTCAGGAGGGTAGTGGTGATGTCAGGAGGGTAGTGGTGATGTCAGGAGGGTAGTGGTGATGTCAGGAGCGTAGTTATGTCAGGAGGGTAGTGGTGATGTCAGGAGGGTAGTGGTGATATCAGGAGGGTAGAGATGTTAGGAGGGTAGTAATATTAGAAAGGTAGTGATGTCAAGAGGGTAGTGATGTCAGGAAAGAAGTAATATCAGAAGGGTAGTGATGTCAAGAGGGTAGTTTAGGTGATGTCAAGAGGGTAGTTGAGGTGATGTCAAAAGGGAAGCGATGTCAGGAGGGTATTTGAGGTGATGTCAGGAGGGTAGTGGAGGTGATGTCAGGATGGTAACGGAAATGGCAGGGGGTAGGGGAGATGATGTCAGGAGGGTAGTGAAAATGTCTGGAGGGTTGTGGAGGTGATGTCAAGAAAACAGTTGAGGTGATATCAGGAGGGTAGTTGACTACCAACCTGTTTGCAGCTGGTGCAGGGTCAACCACCTGTGTCCTCAGGTGGTCACCACCATTTATTTATTTTATTTATTTATTTATTTATTTCTATTTGTGCACACATACAGAGGTACAAAAAAATACAGATAAGAGCAGTATGCCAAAGCCACTTATACTATGCATAGCATTACGGGCTGGCTTAAAATTAACTTAAGATTAACTAAGCAATGATGAAATCAGTGATAAAACATTAATGTAAACAGATTACTATAAAGCACAAGTGAGTATTACAAAGACAGGTCATATGGTTGCATGCATTGTTGTACATTCAGTCGTATGGAGTATTCTGTTAGGTAGAGTATTTAAAAAATAATAAAGTTAGATTCGGTTTTAGGTTTAACATTTATGTGATATAATTGTGAGAAACATTTAAGATATACAATTTATAAGGTTCAGTTATTCAGTATTTATTTGGTTTTGGGTGAGTAAGTGATCTTTGAGAAGAGACTTGAATTTATAATCAGGTAGTGTTTCTTTTATATTTACAGGTAATGAATTCCAGATTTTAGGGCCTTTTATGTGCATTGAGTTTTTGCATAGTGTGAGATGGACACGAGGAACATCAAAGAGTGATCTGTGCCTTGTGTTATGGTCATGTGTTCTGTTGAGGTTGGCAAGGAGATGTTTGAGGGGAGGGTTAATATCAGAGTTAAGTGTTCTATGTATGTAATAGGTGCAGTAATAAGTATGGATGTTTTGTATGGTGAGTAGGTTTAGTGTATTGAATATTGGTGGAGTGTGCTGCCTGTAGTGAGAATTTGTTATCATTCTAACTGCAGCCTTTTGTTGAGTAATTAGTGGTCTGAGATGGTTGTAGCTAGTGCAGGGTCAACCACCTGTGTCCTCAGGTGGTCACCACCATGGTTGTAGCTGGTGCAGGGTCAACCACCTGTGTCCTCAGGTGGTCACCACCATGGTTGTAGCTGGTGCAGGGTCAACCACCTGTGTTCTTAGGTGGTCACCGGTATGGTTGAAGCTGGTGCAGTGCCAACCACCTGTGTTCTCAGGTGGTCACCGGTATGGTTGAAGCTGGTGCAGTGCCAGCCACCTGTGTTCTCAGGTGGCCACCGGCATGGTTGTAGCTGGTGCAGGGTCAACCACCTGTATTCTCAGGTGGTCACCACCATGGCTGTAGGTGGTGCAGTGCCAGCCACCTGTGTTCTCAGGTGGTCACCACCATGGTTGTAGCTGGTGCAGGGTCAACCACCTGTGTCCTCAGGTGGTCACCAGCCAGAGCATCTTTCTTCGCAAATATATTGTCTGAAGAATTTATTATTTCTTATCAACACATAGCTCGCTTCCCACCAAGACAGAGTGACCCCAAAAACAAGAAGAAACACCTTCACCATCATTCACTCCATCACTGTCTTGCCAGAGGCGCGCCTACACTACAGCTCAAAGACTTCAACATATATCCTGGCCACCTTCAGAGTGCAGCACTGTTCTTCCCACCTGTGTGGATGTGTTTCAGACTTTATCTTCCGCCAATGTTTCCCACAATGCTTGTTAGAACTTAGTGTTTAATGCTTGTAGGATTCTGTTTCTGCTCAGGTTGGTTCGAACTTTTCCATTATTGTGTATCAGTAGGCAAATGATACCATCGCTGATAATTTTTAAGTCCTGCCAGATCAGACTGATTTAGATTTTGCCAGCCAAGTGGCTAGTTGATTGTGTACCACATATCCAGCTGTGGACGGTAGCGCAAGAGCATGTGGATACATAAATTATATCACTGGTCAACAACCAAAATGCTTCCGAGACCAGAGTAACAATTTCCAAATAATTTTAGGTCACTGATAATGAATATCATGGTTAAAATTGTTTGTTAGCTCAACTTTTCAGTATACACCTACGTGTCACAACAGGTTCCAACAGGCTTGTGGCAGTGTGTTTCTTACCACACTCACAGTCTCACTGATTTTCATTATTGTTCCAGCAGTCGTAGAAGGTGGTTGTGATGTGATGGAAGCACTTGGCATCAACTACGAGCCCGGTCACTGGAGGCTGCTCATAGATTCATCAAAAACGAGTCTGACAGGTGACTTGCTGTATAACGGTAATAAAAAATCATCAGCTTCTGTGGGTTATGCACCACATACGAAAGAAACTTATGAGAATATAAAGCATATATTGCATGAAATATGAGGAACATCAATGGCAGCTCTGTGGTTACTTAAAGGTTGTTGCTCTTGTGATGGTCTTGTAGGGCGGATACAACAAGTACTGCTGCTTTCTATGTGAATGGGACAGCTGTGCAAGAGGTTCCCACATCAGAAGAGACTGGCCACCTCGTCGATCATTGGAACCTGGGATGAAAAATGTTCGACATCCACCTCTCATTGAACCAAACAAAATTTTGCTACCACCACTACACATAAAACTGGGGCTCATGAAAAACTTTGTAAATGCTGTGAACAAATCCAGTCAGGGATTCAAGTATTTAACATCAAAATTCCCCTCACTGAGCGACGCTAAGAAAGGTAGTCTTCAATGGTTCTCAGATTCGAGAGCTTCTTAAAGATGGTGACTTAAAATGAGGCCTTCATGGGGAGGAGAAATCTGCTTGTGAAGCATTCAAGTTAGTGGTGAAGGGATTTCTGGGAAACGGAAGGGAAGGTAGAATTGGTGAAAAACCTCATCAAGGCTTACAAGAACATGGGATGTAACATGTCACTTACAATCCACTTTTTGGACTCGCATTGAAACTTTTTTCCAGAGAACTGTGGGGCAGTTAGTGACGAACATGGTGAAAGGTTTCACCAAGATATTTCAACCATGGAAAAATGGTACCAGGCAAATGGGGCACAAGAATGCTTGCAGACTATTGCTGGACATTGACAAGAGATGATTCTTCAGCCCACAATAAGCGTCAAGCAAAATGGCAGAGTAGGTACGGATTAGAGTTTAAAACAGACACACATTGTACGTTATAATAAAATAATCAAATATTACATGTCTCGTATCTTTAAATCTATAACCAATAAGCATTTTTCACGGTGATATTTGGATTCAGGACATGAAAATACATAAGAATTATCTAATCTCATTTATGAAGCATACAACTTTTCAAAAATTGTTGACCAGTATTATCTAGGCCCCAAAAGGCTTAACAGGAGTACATCTGGATTTATAATATCCTGTGTAGTCTTGTCAGGCGAGTTATCTCTGTATGACAGCAGTCATACAGAGATAACTTAATAACTAAATACTAACTTAATACCTTAAATGTCTGTGTGGATGGGCAGAGTGAATATAATATGACAGTTCTGGGAACTCTAATTTATGTGTTTCTTGTCAATATGCAACTACATACAATTAAGTTGGGGTAAACTGGGAGTTTTTTCATGGGAAAATATTTATTTAGAGACTAGTTTTTTAGTCAAGACATCGACTTTGCTGTAATTGTTATGTGTTAGTGTTATCCACTTGCTGCTAAGTGGAGGTGAGACGCCAAGTGGTGAAAAACACACTAGTTATAATGTAGTCTGTTACAAGTATAATGTTTCCTTTACGGCTGGGATTTCTGAATTAAAAGAGAGGAGCTTACGACGACGTTTCGGTCTGACTTGGGCCATTTACAAAATCACACTAACAAAAAGAAGAGAAGGAGGGTTATGTGTGTATTGTTTCGGCCATGGTATTGTGCCTTATTTGTTATTTCTGAATTACGTGAAAAAGTTCAGCCACTACCTTCTTTTCCACTTACTCTCCACTTAGTGAAATACAGAGACCGTGAACTGCTCTCTTCTGTACCGTGAGACAGTAGTAATGGGTGGAATTTAAGATGCATTTCCTATATATAAATTTCACCCCAGAGTTCAGTATATTAATGATTTTTAATTCAATTGTACTTATCACTAGTAATGTATCTTGCAGTTCCATGATATATTGAAAAAATACTCTTTTTGATACAGTGTTATAATCACCAGGACAGGATACTAATAGGCCGGAAGTGTTTACTCGCTATTCTAGTGGTGATTCTGTAAGACTGTGGTTCGTACGTTGGTCAAGGACTGGGTCGAGGGGACGTTGACATCCACGAACCCCTTCCAGGTAAGGATGAAATACAGGCATCAGGCGGGTAGTTTATGTGATGTCAGATGGTTGCAGAAATGTCAGGTGGGTAGCAGGGATGATGTTCGGTGGGTAGCAGAGATGTCAGATGGGTAGCAGAGACGACGTTAAGCATTTGGTAGTGGTGATGCGATGCTGGCACTACCCACTGAGTGCATGATACAGCGGGCAAAGTGAAGGCAGACCGGGAAGACGATGCTAGGAGGTGACCTTGGGGTCTTGCAGGGCTGGTCTTGTCATGGTTGCCACACAGAGTGGGTCCCACCGTGGGGTAGGTCTCTGCCTAAATAAACAAATGTTGAGATTTCATACACATCTCCCACGATAATAATATTTTATAAACTGCCGCCTCTTCTTCCCTGTCGCCCCCCACTCACTCTCTACACTCGTCCAGCTTCCCTGTCGCCCCCCACTCACTCTCTACACTCGTCCAGCTTCCCTGTCGCCCCCCACTCACTCTCTACACTCGTCCAGCTTCCCTGTCGCCCCCCACTCACTCTCTACACTCGTCCAGCTTCCCTGTCGCCCCCCACTCACTCTCTACACTCGTCCAGCTTCCCTGTCGCCCCCCACTCACTCTCTACACTCGTCCAGCTTCCCTGTCGCCCCCCACTCACTCTCTACACTCGTCCAGCTTCCCGGTCCACTACATCTCCACTTACTTCTGAGTGTATTTGCTAGGAGACAACACGGAGATAGAACGTGACAAGCCACAGCACTCTCATTGCTCTTACGAATGTGACCTCTCTACCTCACCACTGTCGCTACACGCACCAGGAAGGCCACACCATCTATCCTCCCACTGCGTAATGTTTACATTTAGTTGTATACTCACTGACACTCCCAAGTCTAAACTCATTTAAATAGATAAGAGTGTTTTTTGAACGTTTAAATGAGGCCCTTGGATACGATCAAATACCATTAAGGTCTCACACAGATTTTTTGTGGAAATCAGATGAACGTCACGTGACACCGTCTTTATGAAGGGTATCGTTCTTGTCTGAGAATTTACAACTTGTTAGTGATGTTTTGTTTGTGTTTTTTATATGGTGTGAGGGACTTAGCTGGGTTAGGGCAGTGGATGCTTACCCACGGGCCGCATCACCATTTGGTTACAACCCGTGTCAGGAGTGTCGAGCATGTCACCACAACCACAGCGCTAGAAGCCTCCCAACCGTCTTGTTTTTTTTTTTTTTTTGTTTTTTTTTTAAGAGTCCAGAGGTCATCAGCCCTCGGAGAGCTCTGTTTTAGAAACCTTTAATAGATTTTGTGTGGCTTTCAAGATGCCTCAGACATCATCTACGACCGCACAAGGTCAGTTTGGAATGAAGGTTGACGTACGACTGCCAAATTATTTAATAAACATTGCTTCTATATATTTCATGTAACTAGGAGGTAGACTGATATAAAAGTGCAGACACTTAGAACAACTTTATCGGTTACGTTACGATCTTGGGTCACTCTAAATGATAAAGAGAATGAGAAAACAGATTATATAGTGGAGAATGAAAGTTATTGGTGATGGTCAGGTGAAAGCGTAAAGCTAACTTTAAATTGCCTTATTACGTGGCCTCCAAAGTAGTTCGAGTTGTAATATCTGTCTTTGTTTTCTTCTATGGTGATGGAAGTCGCAGTTAAGGAACCTTCAGTACAGGACCGCATATTCGTGTCCTGTAAGTCATCTCAGCTGGTGTCGTCTCAGCTGGTGTCGTCTCAGCTGGTGTCGTCTCAGTTGCAAGTATATCTTTATTTTTGATGGATTTCAAGAGTGTTCCTACTCCCGTAGGCCGGTCCTGGGCCGGGCTCGCTTGGTATATAGACCAAACTTCAGTGTCACCAGTGGTGGTCCCAAGCTTCAGTGTCACCAGTGGTGGTCCCACAAGCTTCATTATCACCAGTGATGGTCCCACAAGCTTCAGTATCACCAGTGATGGTTCCACAAGCTTCAGTATCACCAGTGGTGGTCCCACAAGCTTCAGTATCACCAGTGGTGGTCCCACAAGCTTCAGTATCACCAGTGGTGGTCCCACAAGCTTCAGTATCACCAGTGGTGGTCCCACAAGCTTCAGTATCACCAGTGGTGGTCCCACAAGCTTCAGTATCACCAGTAGTGGTCCCACAAGCTTCAGTATCACCAGTGGTGGTCCCACAAGCTTCAGTATCACCAGTGGTGGTCCCACAAGCTTCAGTATCACCAGTGATGGTCCCACAAGCTTCAGTATCACCAATGGTGGTCCCACAAGCTTCAGTATCACCAGTGGAGGTCCCACAAGCTTCAGTATCACCAGTGGTGGTCCCACAAGCTTCAGTATCACCAGTGGTGGTCCCACAAGCTTCAGTGTCACCAACAGGTGCTCAAATCTCCATCATAGCAACAAGCAGGTGCTCAAATAAGCACACAGGTATATGCTAAGACCAAGGCTTGGTGCTGTGCCAACACACAAGGTAAACACAGTGCTGCCTGGTACAACCTTCACTACCGGGGTCGCCATCTATCTAATAATGTACATGGTTGTAAATGGCCATAATTTTTAAAGGGGTGGACCGGTAAGCCAGCGGAAGGCCTCGGTCAGATGACCAAAGCTCCAAAGGCAGGTCATCACCTGACTATGGCCCGCGTCAGGAAACATTTGTCCTGTTTCCTGACGAACCTTACCTAACCTCTCTAACCACCTATCTCCTCTGGATCTGTAGCTAGTTTCAAGCTTACCGGCGTGAAATAGTTAAGTTTATTTAGGTACAGCCACACATAAATACAATTACACAAATCATCATACATAGTAACATATGTGTAAATTACCCAGGATAACCCCAAAGAAGTCGGACAAAGTGACTTATTACCACTGGGAGTCGCTGATGTATGTGTGCATGGTAGTTCTAGAAGTGTAGCGGTGGCTGTGTGTTTTACATGCTTCAAGTTACTAGAGTACAGTGTACAGTACATTGTGCAGTACAGTGTACAGTACAGTGTACAGTACAGTGTACAGTACAGTGTACAGTACAGTGTACAGTACACCACCAGACATACACCACCAGGCATACACCACCAGACATACACCACCAGACATACACCAGCAGACACACCAGGAAATATACATTAGGAGACATACACCAGCAGACATACACCAGCAGACATATACCAGCAGACATACACCAGGAGATATACATCAGGAGACATACACTAGCAGACATACACCAGGAGACATACACCAGGAGACATACACCAGCAGACACACACCAGCAGACACACACCAGCAGGCATACATCAGCAGACATACACCAGGAGACATGCACCAGCAGACATGCACTAACAGACATACACCAGCAGATATACACCAACAGACATACACCAGCAGACATACACCAGGAGATAAACACCAGGAGATATACACCAGGAGACATAAACCAGCAGACATACACCAGGAGATATACACAAGGAGACATACACCAGGAGACATACACCAGCAGACATACAACAGGAGACATACACCAGGAGACATACACCAGCAGACATACACCTCCAGGCATACACCAGCAGATATACATCAGGAGACATACACCAACAGACATACACCAGGAGACATACACCAGCAGACATACACCAGCAGACATACACCAGCAGATATACACCAGAAGACATACACCAGCAGACATACACCAGCAGACATACACCAGCAGACATACACCAGCAGACATAGATCAGGAGACACACACCAGCAGACATAGATCAGGAGACACACACCAGCAGACATACACCAGCAGACATACAAAAGCAGACATACACCAGCAGACATACCCCACGAGATATACACCAGCAGATATACACCAGGAGACATACACCAGGAGATATACACCAGGAGACATACACCAGGAGACATACACCAACAGACATACATCAGCAGATATACACTAGCAGACATACACCAGCAGAAATACACCAACAGAAATACACCAGGAGACATACATCAGCAGACATACACCAGCAGACATACAAAAGCAGACATACACCAGCTGACATACACCAGCAGACATACACCTGCAGGCATACACCAGGAGATATACATCAGGAGACATACACCAGCAGACATACACCAGGAGACATACACCAGCAGGCATACACCAGCAGACATACACCAGCAGACATACACCAGCAGACATACATCAGCAGAAAAACACCAGCAGACATGCACCAGCAGACATACACCAGCAGACATACACCAGCAGACATGCACCAGCAGACATACATCAGCAGAAATACACCAGCAGACATACAACAGGAGACATACACCAGGAGACATACACCAGCAGACATACACCTGCAGGCATACACCAGGAGATATACATCAGCAGACATACACCAGGAGACATACACCAGCAGACTTACACCAGGAGACATACACCAGCAGACATACACCTGCAGGCATACACCAGGAGATATACACCTGCAGGCATACACCAGGAGATATACATCAGCAGACATACACCAGGAGATATACATCAGGAGACACCAGCAGACACACACCAGCGACATACATCAGCAGACATACACCAGCAGAAATACACCAGGAGACAAACACCACAAGACATACACCACCAGGCATAAACCACCAGACACACCAGGAAATATACATTAGGAGACATACACCAGCAGACATACACCAGCAGACATATACCAGCAGACATACACCAGGAGATATACATCAGGAGACATACACTAGCAGACATACACCAGGAGACATACACCAGCAGACATACACCTGCAGGCATACACCAGGAGATATACATCAGGAGACATACACCAGCAGACATACACCAGGAGACATACACCAGCAGACATACACCAGCAGACATACACCAGCAGATATACACCAGAAGACATACACCAGCAGACATACACCAGGAGACATACACCAGCAGACATACACCAGAAGACATACACCAGCAGACATACACCAGCAGACATACACCAGCAGACATACACCAGCAGACATAGATCAGGAGACACACACCAGCAGACATACACCAGCAGACATACAAAAGCAGACATACACCAGTAGACATACACCAGAAGACATAGATCAGGAGACATACACCGGCAGACATACACCAGCAGACATACACCAGAAGACATAGATCAGGAGACACACACCAGCAGACATACACCAGCAGACATAGATCAGGAGACATACACCGGCAGACATACGCCAGCAGACATACACCAGAAGACATACACCGGCAGACATACACCAGCAGACATACACCAGCAGACATAGATCAGGAGACACACACCAGCAGACATACACCAGCAGACATACACCAGCAGACATACCCCAGGAGATATACACCAGCAGATATACACCAGGAGATATACATCAGGAGACATACACCAGGAGATATACACGAGCAGACATACACCAGCAGACTTACACCAGCAGACATACACCAACAGAAATACACCAGGAGACATACATCAGCAGACATACACCAGCAGACATACAAAAGCAGACATACACCAGCTGACATACACCAGCAGACATACACCTGCAGGCATACACCAGGAGATATACACCAGCAGACATACACCAGCAGACATACACCAGCAGACATACACCAGCAGACATACACCAGCAGAAATACACCAACAGAAATACACCAGGAGACATACATCAGCAGACATACACCAGCAGACATTCAAAAAAAGACATACACAAGCAGACATACACCAGCAGACATACACCAGCAGACATACACCAGCAGATATACACCAACAGACATACACCAGGAGATATACATCAGGAGACATACACCGGCAGACATACGCCAATAGACTTACGCCAGCAGACATACACCAGCAGACAAACACCAGCAGACATACACCAACAGACATACATCAGGAGACACACATCAGCAGACATACACCAGCAGACATACACCAGGAGATATACACCAACAGACATACATCAGGAGACATATACCAGCAGACATAAACCAGCAGACATACACCAGCAGACATGCACCAGCAGACATACACCAGCAGACATACATCAGTAAACATACACCAGCAGACATACACCAGCAGACATACACCAGCAGGCATACACCAGCAGACATACACCAGCAGACATGCACCAGCAGACATAGATCAGGAGACACACCAGCAGACATACACCCGCAGGCATACACCAGCAGACATACACCAGCAGACATACCCCAGGAGATATACACCAACAGAAAAACACCAGGAGACATACATCAGCAGACATACACCAGCTGACATACACCAGCAGACATACACCAGCAGGCATACACCAGCAGACATACACCAGCAGAAATACACCAACAGAAATACACCAGGAGACATACATCAGCAGACATACACCAGCTGACATACATCAGCAGACATACACCAGCTGACATACACCAGCAGACATACACCAGGAGACATACACCAGCAGACATACACCTGTAGGCATACACCAGGAGATATACATCAGGAGACATACACCAGCAGACATACACCAGGAGACATACACCAGCAGGCATACACCAGCAGACATACACCAGCAGACATACATCAGCAGAAATACACCAGCAGACATGCACCAGCAGACATGCACCAGCAGACATACATCAGCAGAAATACACCAGCAGACATACACCAGCAGACATACAACAGGAGACATACACCAGGAGACATACACCAGCAGACATACACCTGCAGGCATACACCAGCAGACATACACCTGCAGACATACACCAGCAGACATACAACAGGAGACATACACCAGGAGACATACACCAGCAGACATACACCTGCAGGCATACACCAGGAGATATACATCATGAGACATACACCAGCAGACTTACACCAGGAGACATACACCAGCAGACATACACCAGAAGACATACACCGGCAGACTTACACCAGGAGACATACACCAGCAGACATACACCAGAAGACATACACCGGCAGACATACACCAGAAGACATACACCAGCAGACTTACACCAGCAGACATACACCAGCAGACATACACCAGCAGACATACACCGGCAGACATACACCAGGAAACATACACCAGCATACATAGATCAGGAGACATACACCAGCAGACATACACCAGCAGACATACACCAGCAGACATACCCCAGGAGATATACACCAGGAGATATACATCAGGAGACATACACCAGGAGATATACACCAGGAGACATACACCAGGAGACATACACCAGCAGACATACACCTGCAGACTTACACCAGCAGACATACACCAGCACACATACACCAGCAGACATACACCAGCAGAAATACACCAGCAGAAATACACCAACAGAAATACACCAGGAGACATACATCAGCAGACATACACCAGCAGACATACAAAAGCAGACATACACCAGCTGACATGCACCAGCAGACATACACCATCAGACATACACGTGCAGGTATACACCAGGAGATATACATCAGGAGACATACACCAGCAGACATACACCAGAAGACATACACCAGCAGACATACACCAGCAGACATACACCAGCAGACATAGATCAGGAGACACACACCAGCAGACATACACCAGCAGACATACACCAGCAGACATACACCAGCAGACATACACCAGAAGACATACACCAGCAGACATACACCAGCAGACATACACCAGCAGACATAGATCAGGAGACACACACCAGCAGACATACACCAGCAGACATACACCAGCAGACATACACCAGCAGACATAAACCAGAAGACATACACCAGCAGACATACACCAGCAGACATAGATCAGGAGACACACACCAGCAGACATACACCAGCAGACATACACCAGGAGATATACACCAGCAGACATACACCAGGAGATATACATCAGGAGATATACACCAGGAGATATACACCAGGAGACACACCAGGAGACATACACCAGCAGACATACACCAACAGACATACACCAGCAGAAATACACCAACCGAAGTACACCAGGAGACATACATCAGCAGACATACACAAGCAGACATACACCAGCAGACATACACCAGCAGACATACAACAGGACACATACACCAGGAGACATACACCAGCTGACATACACCAGCAGAAATACACCAACAGAAATACACCAGGAGACATACATCAGCAGACATACACCAGCAGACATACAAAAGCAGACATACACCAGCTGACATGCACCAGCAGACATACACCATCAGACATACACGTGCAGGTATACACCAGGAGATATACATCAGGAGACATACACCAGCAGACATACACCAGCAGACATACACCAGAAGACATACACCAGCAGACATACACCAGCAGACATACACCAGCAGACATACACCAGCAGACATAGATCAGGAGACACACACCAACAGACATACACCAGCAGACATACACCAGCAGACATACACCAGCAGACATACACCAGCAGACATACACCAGAAGACATACACCAGCAGACATACACCAGCAGACATACACCAGCAGACATAGATCAGGAGACACACACCAGCAGACATACACCAGCAGACATACACCAGCAGACATACACCAGCAGACATACACAAGAAGACATACACCGGCAGACATACACCAGCAGACATACACCCGCAGACATAGATCAGGAGACACACACCAGCAGACATACACCAGCAGACATACCCCAGGAGATATACACCAGCAGATATACATCAGGAGATATACATCAGGAGATATACACCAGGAGATATACACCAGGAGACACACCAGGAGACATACACCAGCAGACATACACCAGCAGACATACACCAGCAGACATACACCAACAGACATACACCAGCAGAAATACACCAACCGAAGTACACCAGGAGACATACATCAGCAGACATACACAAGCAGACATACACCAGCAGACATACACCAGCAGACATACAACAGGACACATACACCAGCTGACATACACCTGCAGACATACAGCTGCAGGCATACACCAGGAGATATACATCAGGAGACATACACCAGCAGACATACGCCAATAGACATACGCCAGCAGACATACACCAGCAGACATACACCAGCAGACATACACCAGCAGACATACATCAGGAGACACACACCAGCAGACATACACCAGCAGACATACACCAGCAGACATACACCAGGAGATATACACCAACAGACATACACCAAGAGATATACATCAGGAGACATACACCAGCAGACATACACCAGCAGACATACACCAGCAGACATACACCAGCAGACATACACCAGCAGACATACACCAGCAGACATACATCAGCAGACATACACCAGCAGACATACACCAGGAGACATACACCAGCAGACATACACCAGCAGACTTACACCAGCAGACATACATCAGCAGATATACACCAGCAGACATACACCATCAGACATACACCATCAGACATACACCATCAGACATACACCATCAGACATACACCATCAGACATACACCATCAGACATACACCATCAGACATACACCAGCACACATACACCAGCACACATACACCATCAGACATACACCATCAGACATACACCAGCAGACATACACCAGCAGACATTGTAGAAGCTACGTAGAGATACTCAAAAATCCGGGAAAACGAAATTAATGTGTAATTATGGATTCCATCACACACTGTAGAATATAATTGTGTCTAACATTAAGAATAATATTAGGAGAGAAGTAAAAAATGAAAGTGAATGTTATAGGAATGCAGTTAGAAGCCTGAGTAGACCTACAACCTACTATAACATGAACCTAGATAAGTACGTTTATGGAGCAACTTGCAGTGTGAACAGACTGACTGATGTTGTAGTGGGCAGACTTAGTCTTGGTTACAAGTACTTCTGGCAGTCTGGCAGACACATTGATGATGATCAAACTAAAGTGACCAGCCCTATGATCACTATCTTGAACACTATGTGCTTTACTGAACAATATAGAGATAGACAACAGAGAGAGATATAGACAGACAGTCTATGTGATATGTCAAGGTATCTTATTAATGAAAATAAGATACCGGACATATTAAGCAAATTTCTTAAATTTTGTTACAACAGGTAAGTCAACTGTAGATATAAACCCAAATATACTCGTGTAACCCCCTCTGAGGCCTAGTTCCTAGGCCTTTTGTGCATCCATATGCTCTTTTGTTGCCCTCCACGGGATGCACCGTAAACTAGCCACTTCGGTGGCAAAATCCAGCCTAATGTGATAGAGAACTCAGTAAGTGTAAGAGGGCCACCAACAACCCGGCAGCGGTCTTCAAGAAGGAACTCCTGATAAGTGGTGCATATACTAGACTGCGGCCGGTGGGTACCAACAGCCTGATCGACCAAACCAGCAGTATGAGGCCTGGTGTGAGGCTGGGTCGAGGGGCAGTGACCTCCTGAAGGACCTGTACAGGTCACACCCACACACAACTCTCTAGTTTAATTCCCTCACTGTAATCTTTCCTAGTTTGTATATCTAACATTAATACATTAATATTTAATATTAATAGTAACGTTTAAATTAAAATATATATATATATATATATATATATATATATATATATATATATATATATATATATATATATATATATATATATATTTGTAATTCCACAACCTGTGTAGGAGGTAGAAGAGGTGGAGGAGGTAGAAGAGGTGGAGGAGGTAGAAGAGGTGGAGGAGGTAGAAGAGATGGAGGAGGTAGAAGAGATGGAGGAGGTAGAAGAGGTGGAGAAGGTAGAAGAGATGGAGGAGGTAGAAGAGGTGGAGGAGGTAGAAGAGATGGAGGAGGTAGAACAGGTGGAGGAGGTAGAAGAGGTGGAGGAGGTAGAAGAGGTGGAGGAGGTAGAAGAGATGGAGGAGGTAGAAGAGATGGAGGAGGTAGAAGAGGTGGAGGAGGCAGAAGAGATGGAGGAGGTAGAAGAGGTGGAGGAGGTAGAAGAGGTGGATGAGGTAGAAGAGATGGAGGAGGTAGAAGAGGTGGAGGTAGAAGAGATGGAGGAGGTAGAAGAGGTGGAGGAGGTAGAAGAGATGGAGGAGGTAGAAGAGATGGAGGAGGTAGAAGAGATGGAGGAGGTAGAAGAGATGGAGGAGGTAGAAGAGATGGAGGAGGTAGAAGAGGTGAAGGAGGTAGAAGAGGTGGAGGAGGTAGAAGAGATGGAGGAGGTAGAAGAGATGGAGGAGGTAGAAGAGATGGAGGAGGTAGAAGAGGTGGAGAAGGTAGAAGAGATGGAGGAGGTAGAAGAGTAGAGGAGAAGAGGTGGAGGAGGAGGAGGTAGAAGAGATGGAGGAGGTAGAAGAGATGGGGGAGGTAGAAGAGGTGGAGGAGGTAGAAGAGATGGAGGAGGTAGAAGAGGTGGAGGAGGTAGAAGAGGTGGAGGAGGTAGAAGAGGTGGAGGAGGTGGAGGAGGTAGAAGAGGTGGAGGAGGTAGAAGAGGTGGAGGAGGTAGAAGAGATGGAGGAGGTAGAAGAGATGGAGGAGGTAGAAGAGATGGAGGAGGTAGAAGAGGTGGAGGAGGTAGAAGAGATGGAGGAGGTAGAAGAGGTGGAGGAGGTAGAAGAGGTGGAGGAGGTAGAAGAGATGGAGGAGGTAGAAGAGGTGGAGAAGGTAGAAGAGATGGAGGAGGTAGAAGAGGTAGGAGGTAGAAGAGGTGGAGGAGGTAGAAGAGGTGGAGGAGGTAGAGGTGGAGGAGGTAGAAGAGAAGAGGTGGAGGAGGTAGAAGAGGTGGAGAGGTAGAGGTGGAGGAGGTAGAAGAGGTGGAGGAGGAAGAAGAGGTGGAGGAGGTAGAAGAGGTGGAGAGGTAGAAGAGGTGGAGGAGGTGGAGGAGGTAGAAGAGGTGGAGGAGGTAGAAGAGGTGGAGGAGGCAGAAGAGGTGGAGGAGGTAGAAGTGATGGAGGAGGTAGAAGAGGTGGAGGAGGTAGAAGAGGTGGAGGAGGTAGAAGAGGTGGAGGAGGTAGAAGAGGTGGAGGAGGTAGAAGAGATGGAGGAGGTAGAAGAGATGGAGGAGGTAGAAGAGGTGGAGGAGGTAGAAGAGATGGAGGAGGTAGAAGAGGTGGAGGAGGTAGAAGAGGTGGAGGAGGTAGAAGAGGTGGAGGAGGTAGAAGAGATGGAGGAGGTAGAAGAGATGGAGGAGGTAGAAGAGGTGGAGGAGGTAGAAGAGGTGGAGGAGGTAGAAGAGATGGAGGAGGTAGAAGAGATGGAGGAGGTAGAAGAGATGGGGTAGGTAGAAGAGGTGGAGGAGGTAGAAGAGATGGAGGAGGTAGAAGAGGTGGAGGAGGTAGAAGAGGTGGAGGAGGTAGAAGAGATGGAGGAGATAGAAGAGGTGGAGGAAGTAGAAGAGGTGGAGGAGGTAGAAGAGGTGGAGGAGGTAGAAGAGGTGGAGGAGGTAGAAGAGGTGGAGGAGGTGGAGGAGGTAGAAGAGGTGGAGGAGGTAGAAGAGGTGGAGGAGGTAGAAGAGGTGGAGGAGGTAGAAGAGGTGGAGGAGGTAGAAGAGGTGGAGAGCAACAAGGCAGGAAGAAAGCCTGGCTGGTCAGAGTAGACAGCAACAAGGCAAGAAGAAAGCCTGGCTGGTGAGAGTAGACAGCAACAAGGCAAGAAGAAAGCCTGGCTGGTCGGAGTAGACAGCAACAAGGCAAGAAGAAAGCCTGGCTGGTCAGAGTAGACAGCAACAAGGCAGGAAGGAGGTGGAGGAGGTAGAAGAGGTGGAGGAGGTAGAAGAGGTGGAGGAGGTAGAAGAGGTGGAGGAGGTAGAAGAGGTGGAGGAGGTAGAAGAGGTGGAGACAGCAACAAGGCAGGAAGAAAGCCTGGTCAGAGTGGTCAGAGTAGACAGCAAGCCTGGCTGGTCAAGGCAGGCAAGAAGAAAGCTGGTCAGAGTGGAAAGCCTGGCTGGTCAGGTGAGAGTAGACAGCAACAAGACAGCAACAAGAAGAAAGCCTGGCTGGTCAGAGTGAAAGACTCGGAGAGTAGACAGCAGGAAGAAAGAACAAGGCAACAAAGAAGAAAGCCTGGCTGGTGGTCAGGAAGAAAGACTGGCTGGTAGAGTAGACAGCAACAAGGCAGTCAGAACAAGGCAGGAAGAAGACTGGCCTGGCTGGTGAGAGTAGACAGCAACAAGGCAAGAAGAAAGCCTGGCTGGTCAGAGTAGACAGCAACAAGGCAGGAAGAAAGCCTGGCTGGTCAGAGTAGACAGCAACAAGGCAAGAAGAAAGCCTGGCTGGTCAGAGTAGACAGCAACAAGGCAAGAAGAAAGTCTGGCTGGTGAGAGTAGACAGCAACAAGGCAAGAAGAAAGCCTGGCTGGTCAGAGTAGACAGCAACAAGGCAAGAAGAAAGCCTGGCTGGTCAGAGTAGACAGCAACAAGGCAGGAAGAAAGCCTGGCTGGTCAGAGTAGACAGCAACAAGGCAAGAAGAAAGTCTGGCTGGTGAGAGTAGACAGCAACAAGGCAAGAAGAAAGCCTGGCTGGTCAGAGTAGACAGCAACAAGGCAAGAAGAAAGCCTGGCTGGTCAGAGTAGACAGCAACAAGGCAGGAAGAAAGCCTGGCTGGTCAGAGTAGACAGCAACAAGGCAGGAAGAAAGCCTGGCTGGTCAGAGTAGACAGCAACAAGGCAGGAAGAAAGACTGGCTGGTCAGAGTAGACAGCAACAAGGCAAGAAGAAAGCCTGGCTGGTCAGAGTAGACAGCAACAAGGCAAGAAGAAAGCCTGGCTGGTCAGAGTAGACAGCAACAAGGCAGGAAGAAAGCCTGGCTGGTCAGAGTAGACAGCAACAAGGCAGGAAGAAAGACTGGTTGGTCAGAGTAGACAGCAATAAGGCAGGAAGAAAGCCTGGCTGGTCAGAGTAGACAGCAACAAGGCAGGAAGAAAGCCTGGCTGGTCAGAGTAGACAGCAACAAGGCAGGAAGAAAGACTGGCTGGTCAGAGTAGACAGCAACAAGGCAGGAAGAAAGACTGGCTGGTCAGAGTAGACAGCAACAAGGCAGGAAGAAAGCCTGGCTGGTCAGAGTAGACAGCAACAAGGCAGGAAGAAAGACTGGCTGGTCAGAGTAGACAGCAACAAGGCAGGAAGAAAGACTGGCTGGTCAGAGTAGACAGCAACAAGGCAGGAAGAAAGACTGGCTGGTCAGAGTAGACAGCAACAAGGCAGGAAGAAAGACTGGCTGGTCAGAGTAGACAGCAACAAGGCAGGAAGAAAGCCTGGCTGGTCAGAGTAGACAGCAACAAGGCAGGAAGAAAGCCTGGCTGGTCAGAGTAGACAGCAAGAAGGCAGGAAGAAAGCCTGGCTGGTCAGAGTAGACAGCAACAAGGCAGGAAGAAAGCCTGGCTGGTCAGAGTAGACAGCAACAAGGCAGGAAGAAAGCCTGGCTGGTCAGAGTAGACAGCAACAAGGCAGGAAGAAAGCCTGGCTGGTCAGAGTAGACAGCAACAAGGCAGGAAGAAAGCCTGGCTGGTAAGAGTAGACAGCAACAAGGCAGGAAGAAAGTCTGGCTGGTCAGAGTAGACAGCAACAAGGCAGGAAGAAAGCCTGGCTGGTCAGAGTAGACAGCAACAAGGCAAGAAGAAAGTCTGGCTGGTGAGAGTAGACAGCAACAAGGCAAGAAGAAAGCCTGGCTGGTCAGAGTAGACAGCAACAAGGCAAGAAGAAAGCCTGGCTGGTCAGAGTAGACAGCAACAAGGCAGGAAGAAAGCCTGGCTGGTCAGAGTAGACAGCAACAAGGCAAGAAGAAAGTCTGGCTGGTGAGAGTAGACAGCAACAAGGCAAGAAGAAAGCCTGGCTGGTCAGAGTAGACAGCAACAAGGCAAGAAGAAAGCCTGGCTGGTCAGAGTAGACAGCAACAAGGCAGGAAGAAAGCCTGGCTGGTCAGAGTAGACAGCAACAAGGCAGGAAGAAAGCCTGGCTGGTCAGAGTAGACAGCAACAAGGCAGGAAGAAAGACTGGCTGGTCAGAGTAGACAGCAACAAGGCAAGAAGAAAGCCTGGCTGGTCAGAGTAGACAGCAACAAGGCAAGAAGAAAGCCTGGCTGGTGAGAGTAGACAGCAACAAGGCAGGAAGAAAGCCTGGCTGGTCAGAGTAGACAGCAACAAGGCAGGAAGAAAGACTGGTTGGTCAGAGTAGACAGCAATAAGGCAGGAAGAAAGCCTGGCTGGTCAGAGTAGACAGCAACAAGGCAGGAAGAAAGCCTGGCTGGTCAGAGTAGACAGCAACAAGGCAGGAAGAAAGACTGGCTGGTCAGAGTAGACAGCAACAAGGCAGGAAGAAAGACTGGCTGGTCAGAGTAGACAGCAACAAGGCAGGAAGAAAGCCTGGCTGGTCAGAGTAGACAGCAACAAGGCAGGAAGAAAGACTGGCTGGTCAGAGTAGACAGCAACAAGGCAGGAAGAAAGACTGGCTGGTCAGAGTAGACAGCAACAAGGCAGGAAGAAAGACTGGCTGGTCAGAGTAGACAGCAACAAGGCAGGAAGAAAGACTGGCTGGTCAGAGTAGACAGCAACAAGGCAGGAAGAAAGCCTGGCTGGTCAGAGTAGACAGCAACAAGGCAGGAAGAAAGCCTGGCTGGTCAGAGTAGACAGCAACAAGGCAGGAAGAAAGCCTGGCTGGTCAGAGTAGACAGCAACAAGGCAGGAAGAAAGCCTGGCTGGTCAGAGTAGACAGCAACAAGGCAGGAAGAAAGCCTGGCTGGTCAGAGTAGACAGCAACAAGGCAGGAAGAAAGCCTGGCTGGTCAGAGTAGACAGCAACAAGGCAGGAAGAAAGCCTGGCTGGTAAGAGTAGACAGCAACAAGGCAGGAAGAAAGTCTGGCTGGAGAAAGCCTGGCTGGTCAGAGTAGACAGCAACAAGGCAGGAAGAAAGCCTGGCTGGTCAGAGTAGACAGCAACAAGGCAGGAAGAAAGCCTGGCTGGTCAGAGTAGACAGCAACAAGGCAGGAAGAAAGCCTGGCTGGTAAGAGTAGACAGCAACAAGGCAGGAAGAAAGCCTGGCTGGTCAGAGTAGACAGCAACAAGGCAGGAAGAAAGCCTGGCTGGTCAGAGTAGACAGCAACAAGGCAGGAAGAAAGCCTGGCTGGTCAGAGTAGACAGCAACAAGGCAGGAAGAAAGCCTGGCTGGTCAGAGTAGACAGCAACAAGGCAGGAAGAAAGACTGGCTGGTCAGAGTAGACAGCAACAAGGCAGGAAGAAAGCCTGGCTGGTCAGAGTAGACAGCAACAAGGCAGGAAGAAAGCCTGGCTGGTCAGAGTTGCTTACATACTTGGCTCTGATTATGCGCTCAGCGTTGCTTCCTTGTTCTTCCCAACCATTACGTAGTACCATGAGTCGTGCATGTGATCTGTGTCGTCACATGGTGTAGCACCAGTACCATGAGTCGTGCATGTGATCTGTGTCGTCACATGGTGTAGCACCAGTACCATGAGTCGTGCATGTGATCTGTGTCGTCACATGGTGTAGCACCAGCACCATGTGTCGTGCACGTGATATGACAATGTCGTCACAATTACTACGGAGTCTACCTGAAGGGTGTTCCGGGGGTCCACGCCCCCGCGGCCCTGTCCATGACCAGCCCTCGTGGTGGATCAAGTCCTGATCACCCAGGTTGTTATTGCTGGTCGCACGCAATCCAACGTATGAACCACAGCCCGGCTGGTCAGGTACTGATTTTAGGTGCCTGTCCAGCTCCCTCTTGAAGACAGCCAGGGGTCTATTGGTAATCCACTTATGTATCCTGGGAGGCAGTTGAACAGTCTTGGGCCCCTGATACTTATTGTTCTATCTCTTTAGTGTACTCCTAACACCCCTGCTTATCACTGAGGGGATGTTGCACCACTTGCCGAGTCTTGCTTTCGTAGGGAGTGATTTTCGTGTGAAGATTTGGGATTAATCCCTCTAGGATTTTCCAAGTGTATATTATCATGTATCTTTCTCGCCTGTGTTCCAAGGATTACAGGTCAAGGGACTTCAACCGTTCCCAGTAATTCGGTGCTTTATGGTACTTATACGTGCAGTGAAAGTTTTCAGTATATTCTCCAGGTCTGCAATTTCGCCTGCCTTAAAGAGGCCGTTAGTGTACAGCAGTACTCCAGCCTAGAGAGAAGAAGCGATTTCAGAGAATCATCATGTGCTTGGCATCCCTAGTTTTGAAGGTTCTCATTATCCATCCTATCTTTTTTTTCCTAGCAGATGTGATAACAACATTGTTGTGATCGCCGAAGGTGAAATTTTTTGAGATGATCACTCCCAGGTCATTCACATTAGCTTCTCGCTCTATTATGTGGTTAGAATTTGTTTTATACTCTGATACAGTTTTTATTTCTTCGGGTTTTCCATAGCGGAATAATTGAAATTTGTCCTCATTGAACTGTGTCCTCGGTGGATGACATTGTCATGCAAGTTCTGGTATCATCAGCAAAGGAAGGCACGGAATTGTGCTTACATCTCTGTCTATGTCAGATATGAGGATGAGGAACAGGATGGGAGTGAGTACTGTGCCTTGTGGAACAGAGCTTTTCACTGCAGTTGCCTCAGACTTTACTCTGTTTACTATCCTCTTTCTTCTATTTGTTAGGATCCATCTATCAACTTTTCCTGTTGTTCTCTATCACGCATTTTGTGTGTAGTATACAAAGACGTTGCGAATGTTGTCGCAGTCTCTGTATACTACATCAACATTCTGTCCTCCACTACAGCAAGGGTCGTCCACATAACCTCCACTACAGCGAGGGTCGTCCACATAACCTCCACTACAGCGAGGGTCGTCCACATAACCTCCACTACAGCGAGGGTCGTCCACATAACCTCCACTACAGCGAGGGTCGTCCATATAACCTGAAAAGGGTCGTTGTTCTTTTTCCTCTAAATCGATTACTTATTTATTTTACACCATTCAATTTACATTCTAAGATTTTTTTATCCTTCAATGAATCAGATCATTTTCAAGCCCATGTTAATGGGTGCTAATATAACTAGCACCCATTAACATGCCATCTAGCATCTACAACAGTTAACAGTTAACTAGCACCCAGGTACCTATCTAGTACCAGAAGAACAGGAGCAACAGGTGTTAGGAGACGAGTCTCCTACTTTTGCATGTCACCATGATAATGGTATACAGTACCGACAAGTTGACTTAAGTAAGAAAAATAAAAGCAGCAGTTAGGTATCTTTATTCGAAACGTTTCGCCTACGTCAGAGACTTCTTCAGTCGAGTACACAGGAGGCAGCAGTTTTCAAAATCGTCTTTCGAAGATGGAGGATTGATTACGTCATCTTCACATCGTCTACTGCTTCTGCTGCCTCCTCTGTTTTCGACTGAAAAAGCCTAATGTGTAGGCTAAACGTTTCGAAATAAAGATACCTAGCTGTTGCACGCGTGTTTTATCAACTTTTGCCTCTGCAACCCTAGCAACACCGCCACCAGGCTAGCAACACCGCCACCAGGCTAGCAACACCGCCACCAGGCTAGCAACACCGCCACCAGGTTAGCAACACCGCCACCAGGCTAGCAACACCGCCACCAGGCTAGCAACACCGCCACCAGGCTAGCAACACCGCCACCAGGCTAGCAACACCGCCACCAGGCTAGCAACACCGCCACCAGGCTAGCAACACCGCCACCAGGCTAGTAACACCGCCACCAGGCTAGTAACACCACCACCAGGCTAGCAACACCGCCACCAGGCTAGCAACACCGCCACCAGGCTAGCAACACCGCCACCAGGCTAGCAACACCGCCACCAGGCTAGCAACACCGCCACCAGGCTAGCAACACCGCCACCAGGCCACCGCCACCAGGCTAGCACCAGGATAGCAACACCACCACCAAGCTAGCAACACCGCCACCAGGCTAGCAACACCGCCACCAGGCTAGTAACACCGCCACCAGGCTAGCAACACCGCCACCAGGCTAGCAACACCGCCACCAGGCTAGCAACACCGCCACCAGGCTAGCAACATTGCCACCAGGCTAGCAACACCATCATCAAGCTAGTAGCACCACCACCAAGCTAGCAACACCACCAAGCTAGCAACACCACCACCAAGCTAGCAACACCGCCACCAGGCTAGCAACACCATCATCAAGCTAGTAACACCACCACCAAGCTAGCAACACCAAGCTAGCAACACCAAGCTAGCAACACCGCCACCAGGCTAGCAACACCACCACCAAGCTAGCAACACCACCACCAAGCTAGCAACACCGCCACCAAGCTAGCAACACCACCACCAAGCTAGCAACACCGCCACCAAGCTAGCAACACCACCACCAAGCTAGCAATACCACCACTAAGCTAGCAACACCACCACCAGGCTAGCAACACCACCACCAAGCTAGCAACACCGCCACCAAGCTAGCAACACCACCACCAAGCTAGCAACACCGCCACCAAGCTAGCAACACCACCACCAAGCTAGCAACACCACCACCAAGCTAGCAACACCACCACCAGGCTAGCAACACCACCACCAAGCTAGCAACACCGCCACCAAGCTAGCAACACCACCACCAAGCTAGCAACACCACCACCAAGCTAGCAACACCACCACCAAGCTAGCAACACCGCCACCAGGCTAGCAACACCACCAAGCTAGCAACACCGCCACCAGGCTAGCAACACCGCCACCAGGCTAGCAACACCACCACCAAGCTAACAACACCGCCACCAGGCTAGCAACACCGCCACCAAGCTAGCAACAACTCCACCAGGGTAGCAACACCACCACCAAGCTGCTAGCAACACCACCACAATGCTAGCAACACCACCAAGCTAGCAACACCACCACCAGGCTAGCAACACCGCCACCAGGCTAGCAACACCATCATCAAGCTAGTAACACCACCACCAAGCTAGCAACACCACCACCAAGCTAGCAACACCGCCACCAGGCTAGCAACACCGCCACCAGGTTAGCAACACCACCACCAGGTTAGCAACACCGCCACCAGGTTAGCAACACCGCCACTAGGCTAGCAACACCGCCACTAGGCTAGCAGAAATCTCTTGTTGACAACCTCAACAAGATACAATAATCACTGATCTCAATTATCAAGTATAAAATCGAACAATAAAACGAAAAGCTGAGTAAAGAAAGGAAGTATAACTCCGGATTTATTTGTCTTTATACATTAGATTTTCCCGTTAAAGTGGCAGGTTTACTGCGCAGCTGTTGACCTCCTGTGGAGGGTGACGCAAGAGTATATATATATATATATATATATATATATATATATACAGTGGACCCCCGCTTAACGATCACCTCCAAATGCGACCAATTATGTAAGTGTATTTATGTAAGTGCGTTTGTACGTGTATGTTTGGGGGTCTGAAATGGACTAATCTACTTCACAATATTCCTTATGAGAAAAAATTAGGTCAGTACTGGCACCTGAACATACTACTGGAATGAAAAAAGTTCGTTAACCGGGGGTGTATGTACAAAATACCTGGGAACTAGGACCCAAAAAGGGGTTAACAGGAGTACATCTGGATTTATATCAACAGTTGTCTTATCTGTTGCAAGTAAATTTAGAAAATTTGTTGAACAAGTCTGGTATTTTATTTTTATTAATAAGATATATACATCTTATTGTGAAAGAGTTGAAATAGAAAACGTTTGTAGAGAATCTAATAAGGTTTACCTACAGAGTTAGACTATAACCTTCAGTAACTTAAATAACTGTGTTTATTGTGTAATAATACGTCAATGAACTGGGCTAGAAACCTACAAGTTGATAACTGAGACACTTATGGAGCAGAGAATCTCTCCAGGTGGGAAAAGAGCTGCAGTAGACCTATGGCAGTAGGCCTGCTGCAGTAGTCCTCAATTCTGGTACTTCTTATGCATTTCAAAACTATGAAAAGAATTACTATTATAAGTTTTCTCTCCCCGTACCCAGGCTCTCAAATACAGGGAAACACATAGCTAACTTCTGTACCCAGAGTGTAGCTATCATCTGTGGTACAGGTTACAGTTAAACGGCCGCTCTTCCCAGTTTTCTTAAAAAAGGAGTTAATGTACAGTTGCTATGGATCCCATCACACACTGGATTACTCCTTCATGATAAAGTTGATATGTTAGCCAAGAAGAGTACCCAGAAGGAGAATGTAGAATATAACTTTGATATATTTGTGTCTAGCATTAGGAATAATATTAGGAGATAAGTAAATAATGAAAATGATTATTATAGGAATGCAGTTAGAAGCCTGAGTAGATCGATAACTCACTATGATAACATGAACGTTGTTAAGTATACTTATGGAGCAACTTGCAGTGTGAACAGACTGACTGATGTTGTAGTGGCCAGGTTTAGGTTTGGTTACAAGTACTTCTGGCAGTTTGGGAGACACACAGATGATGATCAAACTAAATGTAAATTATGTGATCAGGCATATGGTCACTCTCTTGAACACTATGTGCTTAATTGTCCACTTATTGAGGAAAACAGAGACAGACAGTATAATAACCTATGTGACATGTCAAGATATCTTATTAATGAAAATAAGATACCAGATATACTAAGCAAATTTCTTATATTTGCTTAATAAATTTGCTTGTAACAGATAAGTGAACTATAGATATGTAAATATAAATCCAAATGTACACCTGTTAACCCTTTTGGGGCCTAGTTCCTAGGCCTTTTGTGTATCCATATGTTCTTGCGCTACCGTCCACAGGATGGTTATGGGCTGCTCAAACTAGCCACTTCGCTGCAAAATATAAAAATATTAAGAACACACACACACACACACACACACACACACACACACACACACACACACACACACACACACACACACACACACACACACACACACACACACACACACTGAACCAGTACAAAACGGATATGATGCTGAGATAGCCGGTTAATACCAGTGGCAGAGCAAGAGACGTGCCCAAACACCAGCCCTCCCTCCCTCCCTCCCACTAGACACGTGTTCGTCTGCTACCTGGCTCTTCCACTCCGTACAACGAACAAGGTCGGCGGAGCTCGTGTGGGCTGTATGTGACCAGTTACTTGGTTAATTGGGTTTAAAAACTACTGAGAACTCAAAGGCTGGTTAAGATTGCTTGTAACCTGCTCACCACCATTCAAGAATACCTGAGTAATGAAGCAGACATCCAGTGTAACCAGTATTTACAGACTGGTTATCTTAAGACCCGTTGTCAGGACATTGTCCTGGAGAATATCATAAGTTCGACTGTACTCAGGGTAGCAAGTGAGGCTCAAGGCTGTCAGTCACCCAGGCTGATGACAGACGTCATTTTCCTTCCCCCTGCCCTCCCTCCCTCCCTCCCAGGTAATGTGAGCCACACAGTGTAAACACGCAAGACGTGCTGTCTCCACTGCTCGTACGCATGTGTTGTTGTTCCTGTTCTCTGCTGCTAGCTGGCTGTCGTGACCTCGCTGTGCTGGCTGGCTCTCCTGACCTCACTGTCTTAGCTGGCTGCCGTGACCTCACTGTCCTATCTGGCTGCCGAGACCTCACTGTCCTAGCTGGCTGCCGTGACCTCACTGTCCTAGCTGGCTGCCGTGACCTCACTGTCCTAGCTGGCTGCCGTGACCTCACTGTGCTAGCTGGCTGTCGTTCCCCGCTGTGTTGGCTTCAGTCACTGTCTGGTGTTGCTCTCAGGAGGTCGTTCCTGACTCAGGATGGCGCCTGCTTCCTTGCGTGTTGCATGTTTCCTTAACTGACAGTGACACGGTCAGTGTGGCACTGGAAAGCAGGCTGAGGCATCAACAGATAGCCCTGAAAGTCGCTTCCGGAGGTCACCGCCCCCGCTCCCCGGTTCCAGACCAGGCCTTCTGGTTGTTAGCCGGATCGATCAAGCTGTTAGTGCTTCCCTTTCCTAGTCCGATGTATACACCACAACCCGGCTGATCAGGAAATCTCTGGAGGAATCTGTTTAACTCCCTCTTGAAGACAGCTAGGTGTTTGTTGGTAATCCCATTTATGCATTAAGGGAGGGTGTTGAAGAATCGTGGTCTCTTAACACTTATTAAGTTCTCTCTCAGTGTACTCATCGCTCCCGTGCATTTCACTGGAGGTATCCTGCACCGTCTGCCAAGCCTCCTGTGTTCATAAGTAGTAATTTGGGTGTGCAGGTTTCGTATCAATCCCTTCAATATTTCCAGGCATAGATTATGATGTATATTTCTCGCCTACGTTCTGAGAAGTATACTTCTAGGGACTTCAAGTGCTTCCAGCAATTTAAGTGTTTGAATGAGTTTATAAGAGCCGTGAAGGTTCTCTGTACATTTTCCAGGTCAGCAATTTCGCCTGCCTGGAAGGAAGCCGCTGGTACACAGCGATACTCCAGCCTGGAGTGACTTGAAGAGTGTCATCACTGGCTTGTCATCATTTGTTTTGAAGATTCTAGTTATAGTAATAATAATATATCTACAGTATTACAAGTACATGTACAAGATATATAGGCCCAGCTGTCATCAGTGACATACTATTACATAGACAACCGCTTGTTGTGCAGAGCATTTCAGGCAAATTAGGTCAGTTTTGTCCCAGGATGTGACCCACACCAGTCGACTAACACCCAGGTACCCACTTTACTGATGGGTGAACATAGGCAACCGGTGTAAAGAAGCATGCCTAATGTTTCTACCCTGCTGGGAATCGAACCCGGACACTTGCCGTGTGAGGCAAGAGCTTTAGCCACCAGGACACGGGGCACCGTAGTTATCCAACTTTGTCATGTTTCTTGCAGTTATGGTAATAACATTGTTTTGCTTCTTGAACCTGAGATCTGACATTATCACTTATGACTGACCACATGGAGAGCCAATATGACGGATGTGGTACTGGAAAACCTGATCCATCAACACGTCAGGGACACTACCAGAGAGAGTGGGGAGGATGAACCAGCAAGACTGGACCTTGTGTTCACCCTGAGCAGTTCAGACATTGAGGACATCACTTACGAGAGGCAACTTGGAGCTAGTGATCACGTGGTTCTGAGTTTTGAATACATAGTCGAGTTACAAGTGGAGAGGGTAACAGGAATTGAATGGGAAAAGCCAAACTATAAAAGGGGGGACTACACAGGTATGAGGAACTTCCTGCAGGAGGGTCAGTGGGACAGAGAACTGGTAGGAAAGTCAGTAAAGGAGATGATGGAATATGTAACAACAAAATGCAAGGAGACAGAGGAAAGGTTTGTTTCCAAGGGCAACAGAATTAATGGGAAGACCAAAGTGAGTCCTTGGTTTACCCGAAGGTGTAGGGAGGCAAAAACTAAGTGCACCAGAGAATGGAAAAGGTACAGGAGGCAAAGGACCCAGGAAAATAAAGAGATTAGTCGAAGAGCCAGAACCGAGTATGCAGAGATAAGGAGGGTGGCCCAGCGACAGTACGAAAATGACAGCATCGAAAGTCAAGTCTGACCCGAAACTGCTGCACAGCCACATTAGGAGGAAGACAACGGTCAAAGACCAGGTGATCAGGCTAAGGAAAGAAGGTGGGGAACTCACAAGAAACGATCAAGAGGTATGTGAGGAGCTCAACATGAGATTTAAGGAAGTAGGATTTAAGGAAGTGGAGACAGGAAGGACTCTGGGAGGACAGAACAGAGGGGGTCACCAGCAAGGAATATACCAACAAGTGTTTGATGACATACATACAACTGAGGAGGAAGTGAAAAAGCTGCTAAGGGACATTGATACCTCAAAGGCAATGGGACCGGACATCTTCCCATGGGTCCTCAGGGAGGGAACAGATATGCTGTGTGTGCCACTTACCACAATCTTCAACTCATCCCTTGAAACTAGGCAACTACCTGAGGTATGAAAGACCGCAAATGTAGTTCCCATTTTAAAAAAGGAGACAGAAAAGAGGCACTAAACTACAGACCAGTGTCACTGACATGTATAGTATGCAAAGTCATGGAGAAGATTATCAGGAGGAGAGTGGTGGAGCACCTGGAACGGGACAAGAGTATAAACGCCAACCGGCACAGATTTATGGAAGGCAAATCCTGTCACAAACCTTCTGTAGTTTTATGATAAAGTAACAGAAGTAAGACACGAGAGAGAGGGGTGGGTTGATTGCATCTTCTTGGACTGCAAGAAGGCCTTTGACACAGTTCTTCACAAGAGATTAGTGCAGAAGCTAGAGGATCAGGCGTGTATAACAGGAAGGGCACTGCAATGGATCAGAGAATACCTGACAGGAAGGCAACAACGAGTCGTGGTACAGGATGAGGTATCACAGTGGGCACCTGTGACGAGCGGGGTCCCACAGGGGTCGGTCCTAGGACCAGTGCTATTTTTGGTGTATGTGAATGACATGATGGAAGGGTTAGACTCAAAAGTGTCCCTGTTTGCAGATGATGTGAAGTTAATGAGGAGAATTAAATCAGATGAGGATCAGGCAGGACTTCAAAGAGACTTGGACAGGCTAGACACGTGGTTCAGCAACTGGCTTCTTGAATTTAACCCTGCCAATTGCAAAGTCATGAAGATCGGGGAAGGGCAAAGAAGACTGCAGACAGAGTACAGGCTAGGTGGCCAAAGACTGCAAACCTCGCTCAAGGAAAAAGATCTTGGGGTGAGTATAACACCGAGCATGTCTCTGGAAGCACACATCAACCAGATAACTGCTGCAGCATATGGGCGCCTGGCAAACCTGATAACAGCGTTCCGATGCCTTAGTAAGGAATCGTTCAAGACACTGTACACCGTGTATACCAGGCCCATACTGGAGTATGCAGTACCTGTTTGGAAACCACACTTGATCAAGCACATCAAGAAATTAGAGAAAGTGCAAAGGTTTGCGACAAGGTTAGTTCTGGAGCTAAGAGGAATGTTCTATGAAGCAAGGTTAAGGGAAATCGTCCTGACCACACTGGAGGACAGGAGGGTTAGGGTGTGATGTAGTCCAGCTGGGCTTGTGAGGTCTCTGGGGAGACCTAATTTAACCAATTATATGGTCACACCTTGCCTTGGCAAACGTCTGTAGCCACGCCCACGTCTGAGGTCTTTTGTTCTTGACGCCTCAGACCTAGGCGTCAGGTCATACACGTGGTTGTGGAGGGTGCTTGGACCACCATAAAAGCCCAAGGAAGAGCATGATCAGGAGATTCGAGCGGAGCTGCTGCTGGGGTGCAGAGCTCCTGAGCAGAGACTTCGAGCGGAGCTGCTGCTGGGTTGCAGGGCTCGGGAGAAGGCTGCTGAAGTCTCTGGAGGAGACTGTTGGAGGCATTGGGCAGAGTACTGGCTTGGCGCAGTACTCGTGCTGTGTAGGTCTTGGGACCTGTGGCTTAGTTCCTGTGATGAACTGCCCTCTGAACTACATTGTAAGTTATATTCTGTTTCGCCAAGTTGATTGTGTTCCCTGTCTCACTGCTTATACATACCATCCCATTTATCTAAACCACAATAATGTTCTCCTGTTCCCAAATATATTATTGTACAAGGACTTAATAATAAACTGTGTTTGAGTAGAATAGTAATATTCACTGCCCACCGTTATTTATTCTTTTTTTCTTATATTTTATTATGTTTATATGAGTGAAGAATGGGCGAGGCATATGTTAGTGAGTAGTGTAGAGTTAATGAGAGTGTCGTGGTGGTCACCACTGACCTGTCATTACCTACCTACCTCCGCTAATCATCTCACTCCTACCACCTCGCCTGCCTCTCCCCTGCCTACATAATCCCTTACTCCCATATTCCCGACTTATATCCTATTCAATCATTACCCCCCTACATGACATGGTGTCTAAGCGGTGGTGGTTCTTATTATTTTTATAGTAGGAACCAGTCCCATGTGCCTTATTTTTGACTGCTCGGTTATACATGTTATGCTACCATTTGCTACCACTTTTTTTTTTCTTGTGTGTGTAAAATCTAAAGTGAATATCTGTATGATATTATAATCCTAGTGACCTTAACTGTCCTTTTTTGACGGTGGGTCTAAATAATTGTTTGGGTGTAATATTATATTTGGTGGAGTTGGTTGTTGGTTTGAGATAAATGGTGGAGAATATCAGTATTTGGGTGAGACTTTTGGGGGAAGCAATTACTGGCCGAAATTGAATATTTACAGAGGAATGAGAAGTCACCCAGCCCACCTTGGAAGACTCACCCACAACTGTCACCCACTGAAGAGATGCCTATGATTATTACCCACCTGATGTGCCAAGTCACCCAGCTGATGTGCCCCAGTAGATGTATTGCTGCCCTGGTCTGTCATCCATTGTAGTGGGTGTCTGTCTGCGTCACCCAGCCTCTGTGACCATCACCCACGGACCGCCAGTTACCCGCAGTTGCCAGGGATGGGTGACCGCACCTGCTGTTGATGACCTGAAGTGACCTCACCTCACCTCAAGCAACTGACCATAGCCTGCTACTGCTGATGTCGGCTGCTGTGATGCTGCTGAGATGTTGTAGCCGTGCTGCTATGCTGTGGCCGTGCTGTGTGCTGCTGTGATACGGCCGTGCTGTGTGCTGCTGTGATACGGCCGTGCTGTGTGCTGCTGTGATACGGCCGTGCTGTGATGATGGATATGCTGTGGCCGTGCTGTGATGCTGCGATGCTGCCTAGCTCAAGAGGAGATGGCGGTGATGCTGCAGTGGTGTGTGAGGGATTCTGGCTGGTGTGCCAGGACAGGAGAATCTACTATGAAGGAGTTGCCATCCTCGGAGATGTGGAAGGACGTGAGCCGCGGAGATGGACTCCAGCTGCTGGGACCAGCCTGCTTTCAAGGGCGGTATGGAGGTGTGTCCTGCCTTGCTGGTTGACCTGTGCGACAGGTATGCGGGGATGCCCTGCCAGCCTTGAGAGACAATTAAGAGTGTGAGATGTCCCCAGCCTACTTTGACTTGCCAGAAGTGTTAGTGTTACCTGTGTGACATAAGGTGACCTTGAAAACGGTCCAGTGATTATGGCCGCCTTGTTTTATGAGGCCAGTGAATCCTAGTAGTGGCATAGGATAATGGAGGGTCTTAGCTGCGATGCCTGCCCTGTCTCGATTTTCAGATGTTGTAGTGCGCATGTGAAGTGTGCCGAAAATGCGACCTTGGTGGTCGTGAAGTGGTCCAGTTGCAGTTACTTGAAAGAATGCAACCCGTTGGAGCAGTTTTCCACGCCATAGAAGCCTAGAGAGGTTTGGCCCAATGGTTAACGTGCGAGGGTGACTAGCATTGGCTAGTGCATTTCTAGTAGAAGTAGGGAAGGCACTGGAGCCCGATATTTAGGTTTAAGGAGAAATGACGGGTAAGGAGGCTTTGCACCAGAGAGCGACTATTATGCTGGCCAACTGCGAGGTGTACTGATTATGCTGCCTTGTGGTAGATGAGAAGGTTGAGGGAAATATATGTAGTTGAATAATTGTATTATGTATAATTTTGTCTTTGTATTGTAATAGATTTAAGGGATTAGGATTAAAATAGTCTAATAACTAGGACAAATTGTCCTAGTTCTCAGATATTTTAAATTGGGGGAGAAAGGGGGATGTGATGTAGTCCAGCTGGGCTTGTGAGGTCTCTGGGGAGACCTAATTTAACCAATTATATGGTCACACCTTGCCTTGACAAACGTCTGTAGCCACGCCCACGTCTGAGGTCTTTTGTTCTTGACGCCTCAGACCTAGGCATCAGGTCGTACACGCGGTTGTGGAGGGTGCTTGGACCACCATAAAAGCCCAAGGAAGAGCATGATCAGGAGATTCGAGCGGAGCTGCTGCTGGGGTGCAGGGATCGGGAGAAGGCTGCTGAAGTCTCTGGAGGAGACTGTTGGAGGCATTGGGCAGAGTACTGGCTTGGCGCAGTACTCGTGCTGTGTAGGTCTTGGGACCTGTGGCTTAGTTCCTGTGATGAACTGCCCTCTGAACTACATTGTAAGTTATATTCTGTTTCGCCAAGTTGATTGTGTTGCCTGTCTCACTGCTTATACATACCATCCCATTTATCTAAACCACAATAATGTTCTCCTGTTCCCAAATATATTATTGTACAAGGACTTAATAATAAACTGTGTTTGAGTAGAATAGTAATATTCACTGCCCACCGTTATTTATTCTTTTTTCTTATATTTTATTATGTTTATATGAGTGAAGAATGGGCGAGGCATATGTTAGTGAGTAGTGTAGAGTTAATGAGAGTGTCGTGGTGGTCACCACTGACCTGTCATTACCTACCTACCTCCGCTAATCATCTCACTCCTACCACCTCGCCTGCCTCTCCCCTGCCTACATAATCCCTTACTCCCATATTCCCCACTTATATCCTATTCAATCATTACCCCCCTACATGACAAGGGGAGACATGATAACGACATACAAAATACTGCGTGGAATAGACAAGGTGGACAGAGACAGGATGTTCCAGAGAGGGGACACAGAAACAAGGGGTCACAACTGGAAGTTGAAGACTCAGATGAGTCATAGGGATGTTAGGAAGTATTTCTTCTGTCATAGAGTTGTCATTAAGTGGAATAGCCTAGCAAGTGAGGTAGTGGAGGCAGGAACCATACATAGATTTAAGATGAGGTATGATAAAGCTCATGGAGCAGGGAGAGAGAGGACCTAGTAGCACTCGGTGAAGAGGCGGGGCCAGGAGCCGAGTCTCGGCCACAATTAGGTGAGTACAATTGAGTGAGTACGGTCTATTAAGTGGTCTGAGTGTGTCTTGTACTCTGATTTTGTTTATATTTCCTCCATTCTTCCATGGAATAGTAACTGATATTTGTCACCACTGAACATTATATTGTTGTTAGTGGCCCACAGGAAGTCTTGGTTTATATCACCCTATAGAAAAGAAACTTTCAAAAATAATAACAAATGCAATATACCCTGAGAAGTACCAAAAAGAAAAAGGGAAGCATAAAGTAGTAACTTGGAACTAAATACTAGGATATAGAGCACCCAAAGAATCCCATAAGCCCATCCATATTTAATATTGTAATTAATGTTGTCATCAAGACAGCCCAGTCATTATATTATTAACTTTGATGTCACGATGCTTCTCTCCATAAGACTTATCAACACTCAAGTACACTTAATATTATAGATTCATGTTAGGACGTAGGGCTGATCATCTCAGCTGAGTAAAGGAATATTCTCAACAGGGAATCCATTCTTCAGAGTCTTGGCTGGAATGTATAACCGGACACACCAGCTCGAATCTCACCTCCCACTTTCTGGACTTTGAACAAGATGTAAATAAAGGTTGAGAGAAGGTACAGGTGTGGCAGGATTTCGTCACTTATGTGATGTTAGTGTCAAAAATAATGAAACTGGTGCAGCTGGTGCGACTTTGCCGCATCCCTGCTTGCTGCTGCTGTGTTACTAGTTAATTATTAACCTTAATTTTTAAAGTAATTAACGGGTAA